>NC_068419.1:4052141-4402975 GCF_023724105.1 Carassius gibelio | reverse complement strand
TTATGTGCTTTAACCGTTCTGTTTTGCATGCATGTACAAACGGTCAAATCATTATCGGATGGTATAGGAAAAACACTCTAATCTCCTTTGCTCTTTTCTTTCCATCCGTACATGCTATTAGGCTAAGTATTAGGGTCCTAGTGAAGGGAGGCCTGAGGTTGTGGTGTTAAGTAGAGGCGATGGATTAGCAGGGGGTGGCGATGATTTCTCCTCATCTCTCCTCGTTTCTCTCGCCGAGCGCCGTCAGATGGCTGATGAGCCGTGGAGCGAGCCCTGACCCTCTGAGCCGCCGCTGCCATTATATACAAGTGCAGAGATAATGAAGCATCCATGCTAATGTGGAGGAGAGGGCGGGGGAGGGGTCAGGGTGGAGGGGGGTTCGTTAGATCATCTGCTCTTCAGGTCAAGGCGAAACGGCACCGAGACGCCCTTACAAACTGACAGCTGCCTAGATGAACCGCCTGGTACGGATTACATTGTGTTCGTTTGCGTAAACTGCAATAATCTCAACATTCGAAATACGGCAGGTCTGACAGAAATGTCGCGACAACCAATAAACCGATTTCTCCAGCCACAACTTTGAGAGCATACGACTCGAGCTCATCGGACGCAGAAATGGATTCCATTCGATTTCAAGCGGTGTATTGGATAATAAGCATCTGAAAGTGTTTCGGAAAGACTTGCGATGCACAAAACATCATTTCATTCTCACATATAAAAGAGGCATCCGAAATGATTGTGCCATTATTGAAAGACACTGTCATGTCATGAGACTGTCGTTAAAGGAGACTCAATCATAAAAGTGCTGGATGAGGACATTCATACACACAAACACATCACAATCGGTCATTTAGAGGGATCTGGGATTGACTTCAGGTTTGGAGTCTAAAAATTTGTTTGATGCGAATGGCTAGATAGAAGGGTGGCCATTATAAAACCAATATTCATTTCATAAAAAAAGATTTATATTCTCACAGTACTTACTAAGCTGTAGCAGTCAGGAGTTTTTCAACTGCCAAAGCATTTTAAACTTGCTTATTTTTGTATATATGTACTTTTTTAAACAGTGTTTTAGTAATTAGTTAATGTTATTTGATTTTACCCCAACCAACTGCACAAAGAAAATTACAGTAAAATTTATGAAATCCACAAAAAAAAGCTTATTTTAAAAAAATATATATTTGAAACGGATTATTTACACTATTAAATTGTAAAAAGTACATTTAAAAATGTGCCTATGCATGGCATAATGAACAATTATTTAAATTGCCAATTGGACTTTTATCAATCAAGCAATATTTGAAAATAAAATATTTGAAGATTTATCAGCCTCTCATAAAAATTCTTGAATAAATAAATAAAATAAAAATAGATAAATAAATAAAAAAAATGTGAAAAGAGAAAATATTCACTATCCGTTGACAAAGCTGCTAGTATCTTTAAAACCAGTGAGAAAAACCTGTTCTGATCACCCAAATGAAGAGTTACCAACAAATGTGATCCATTCTAAAAGAATCAAATAGCAGCTGATTTATTGGTTTATCAAGAACAGAAAATATGCATCATCGCTTAACAAAGATGCAACATACAAACCATTGTGATCACCTCTAAAACAACCAAATATCACCTCATTTAAGAGATTACCACACCTAAAAATTCAAAGAATTATTTGAAAACAGACAACATGCACGAAAAACTGCCAGTAGATTTATAAAAATGGCATACGGAGGGAAAACGTCTTCTGCCAGTATGATCATCTCTAAAATAAACAAATATCAGCCAATTCATTGTTTTATCAAGTCAAAAAAAATCAAAAAGTATTTGAAAACAAACAAACATGCACTATCCATTGACAAAGCTACAGATAAATTTAAAAACTGACAAAATGCAGGAAAAATTCCCCTATTCAGCCAAATTTTCTTATTGCATTACACATTTATCAGCCTCTAGGACCATTTCTAGACTGAATATGTCATATATATCAAGTCTATCACTGCACAAGGTACATATTAGTTCAAAAGGAAAGGTTGCACACCTTCATCTGCATCCTGTGTACTACAAGTAAATGAACACGAGCACCTCGGCGTGAATCTCTCTCGTACACACACCTCTAGAGCAGATGTCATTGATTAAAGCTGATAGGCAGGCCCATTAGCGCTTTGATATTATATATCTGTCAGCGGTGACACAACTGAACGCACGCTTGCAGAATGATCATATTTAAAACGGTTCCGGTGAATACTTAGCAGAAAGATTAGACCGGGCCTCATCGAGACAGACTCTTTTACTTGCGGACACATGCGTTCATTCATTTGCGCTCCTTCACTCCCTCACTCTTTCTTTTTCTCATCCTCCCCCCCTCATCTCTTCAATCCCACACACCCCCCAGAGTTCCTAATGGTCTTTAGATCAGGGGGAAGTGTATGAATTACAGACTACAGAAAAAGACAGGGCTCAGCTAGACCGCCATGAATGAAAAATTACCCCTTTGTTCCCTCGCATCAATTGCATGCCTAATGAAATCAAAATCAGATTGCATAATCAAGTGTACGTCCTCCACTCGGCGGAGGCCCACTGCGAATCGTAACCTTTTCCCTCTCAAGTGGAAATTAACACAATTTTCTTCTAATACGGCGCACAGTGGAAAAGGGAAACGGGACAAGCGGCCCATATCAAATCGGGACCCAAGCGTTCCGGCATCAATTTGCGCTAAACCGAAGGTCAAATGGCGTATCTGAAAAATAACACCAATAAAAAGCCATCTCTGAACTGCAAAAGTTGTATAAAATGTAAAAACATAACATAAACACCTTGTGTATAGACACCTATAAAAAATAGTCCAAAATGTCAAAACTGGTTTGGCTTCAATGATTGAAATCAACATGAAATCCCATTAACAACCCATTTTACTTCTAAAATGTGATGCATTTCCAAGCTAAACAGAATCAAAAAAGAAAAGGAACTTGATTTTATGTCAGGAATTGACTAGATCATGAAACGTTACTGACAAAAAAATTATTTATTTTTTGTTCTGTAACTAGTAACTTCAACTTTTTTTATTTTAATATTATATTATTGAACTAGTCAATAACAAATGTAATATTACATCCATAGTTGGATCTGAATTAAGTTGCATACTAGTGAGAATGTGTAACTTGTTAATATGCACTACGTATAATATGTAAAATTAATAACTTTCTAAAGCATGATAAATTCATAAAACACCGTAGATAAAGTGAAATTTTAAATGAAATGTAAAGTTTCATAGATTTAAAAAGAAATTGTTTTTTTTATATTTAACATGTTTTTTCTTACTAAAAAATTATTTTTATTTAAATGTAAAATAATTTTGGAGTAAAATGAATAAAAAAATATTAAATTAAAAATTTAAATAAATAAATTATAAATGAACATTTTTTTTTTAATTAAAATTACAATTTTTATTTATTTAAAGGAAGATTATGAAGACAAATATTTTAAGTTTGATACATTTAAATATTTTATTGTTTGAATTTTTTTTGTTTTTACTGTTTGTTATTTTTCACATTTTTGTTACCAACCTTAACTGTATTTATAACTGTATCTACTAAATTTACAAATTATTTTTGAATAAAATGAATAATAATATTGATTCAACTTATATTCAATAATATTGACATCAAAATAATAAAATACGTTTAAATATATATATTACCAGTAATTAATTTAGTTTACATATGGAAAGATTCTGAAGACAAATATTTGGAATATTGTGCACAATAAAAACAAAAACATGCTTTGAGAAAAAAAAATATCAAATATATAAGTATTAAACTTATTTTTCGTGTTGATTTTCTGTGATGCATCACATCCACATGTGCAACTAGGCTTTTAACCTCAATACAAATGTAACCAGTCTTAACTAATGCTCTTATTCGTGTGTATCTGCTGCCTGAGGCCACATTTGAGCTCTTTACCCACAATCCCTATTTTCTGTAGCTTGAATAAAACTGGTCCAGATGTTGCTACTATTTCAGGTCTGCATGCCCCAAGATTCTCCTCCTTTCGACCTTATTTTACCCTCTCCACTGCAGTCGACTGAAGGTTAATTAGTTGCCAACCTGAAAGCAATATCAACTTTTGAGGTTCTCCGAGCAACCCAATGCATGCGGTCCAGCAACACTGACAAATGCTCCTTATGTCTCTGTGACTAATAAACCCTCATCCCTATCCAACACAAGACTGGACACCAGCCAGAAAACTGCAATTCCCAGAAGCCCTTGCTGACCTGTCTTTAATGGTGCAAAAGCAATTAGCCCCAGCTAAGTGAAGCTGAGGTCCTGGCCGGTTATGTTTCCTCAGTGGTCATGCCAGCTTGCAGAGCCCCTGGAGAAAGTTGCTCCTGTGTTTTTATTAATTACACTTGATCCCAGCTTTCTAAATCCAATTATACCTTCCCAAACTCCCTCTCAGTACAGAAAACTGAGTACATCGGGTGCTTGCAAGCCAAAAATGAAAATCAGCAACCTAACATACTTTTTCTGAACAGATATCAATGACAGTTTATTCAAATAGTTGCTGATTTATTTAAATATTTATAAGAACTATGACGATTTTTAATATGGAATCAATTTAACATGAATTTGAAATTTGGTAACACTTTACTTAAAGCCTTTATGTATAATGCATAAAAAGGCTATTATAGGCTATAATGCATTATAATTTTTCTGAATTTGTGTTGTAATACATTATATTTTGTTGTAAATAATTATAACTGAATTTAAAGTGTTCTAATGTATTCATTGTGGTTGCAGTTATTTATGCATTATAATGTGCATTACAAGGAATAATTAATGCATTAAAACTATTTTTATAATGCATTATACATAAAGGCTTTGAGTAAAGAGTTATCTGAAATTTTAGTTTAAATAAAAACAACCTCATTTATTTAATAATTATAATGTTATAAAGTTTTTTTGACTTGAAAACACATTTTGAAACAAATGCATTTTAAATGCAATACAACTATACTTTTAAATACTAATTCGGCTACTGTAAACAATTTATTATTACACATTAAAAATTGTCTTAGCAATTTTCCATGAGAACTTTTATGAAGAATGCATGTAAATATTAGAGAAATTAAAAAAAATAATAATAATTTACCTGTTGTATTATTTCGTATATATCTATTTATTTATTTTTTTGGTATTTATGTTTTTTCCAATATTTAAATATATTAAAAAATAATTATAGTATATAATCATATTCTAGTACTTTTTTGTGATCAAGTCATTGTCATAGTGTCATTACTTAAAACTTTTTCCATGAACATAACGTAATAACTTGCTTTGCCTCCACAACAAATTCGCATTTCAGCTGACATCACCAATTCCTCCAGCTGTCTCGCATAGAAACAATTTTATTGAATTTTTTTTGTTGAGTATTCTTGCAAATGTCAAATAAATAAAAATACTAAATTGGTTTTGAACACCATTTCATGTCAAATTTAATACTGCTACAATCTGTACAGAGAATATATTCAAACAATAAATCAATTCAAACATTTTAAGGCATAACACCACTGACAGGGTTCATACTCACTTGTGGCCCCGATGCCGAGTTGTAAAGTGCTGCGGTCTTTGGTCAGTCCGTTGGTTTTGGGGCTGGCTGTAGGGGCGACCGTCGCCACTGCTCTGGGCGGCCTCTTCCCAGGCACCTTCACTGTCGTCCGCAGCAGATCGATTTCTTTACCGTGGACATTCTGCATGTAGTCCTGAAAAATTAAATACAACAGTATGTAGTTTTAGATCTATGCTGGGAAAAATTTAAACATAAATTTGACACACTCTGATCGAGCATGAGGCAGAATCCATTCAATAAGTTTCGAAATTAAACATTTCAAGTTCTGATTCAATTCAACATTATGAGTAAAAACAAGACTATTTTAGTTTTTAGTCACCAATTCAGCCTAATTTTTGGACGAACGCAAGTTGGAAACACCTGGTGTAAAAACTATTTTACTCAGAAACTGTTAGTAATTAGTAAAAAAATTAGTAAAAAGTACTCAGATAATTGAAAAATATTTTTTTACAGTGTACCTGAACCAACAATTGTCATTAATTTGGTGCAGTATTGTCTAGTAATTAAGGTTTGGGGTATTTAGGTATTCTCTAGTATTTAAGTCTATTCTACAACACAAGTATTGAAGTTCTAGTTTTTAAGTATATTCTTAAATTTTTTAGCTTAGAATTAATTTTTTTTTTACCTTTAACAATACATTTTTCAATATTTTGCAAATGAATCGACAAAATATTAAACATATTTTTTTCGAATATTAATCGAATAAAATAATATTTTTACTATTTTCAAAAAATACTTTCTACCTCAAAATTGTCAATATGTTACTTGAAGAAAAACGCCACCGTTTCTCCATATTCCACTATGTTCTTCCCTCAGCTTAGACGAGTTGATACGTACCTCTCCCGTCTCCGTGCATTCACTCAATCGCTGTAGCGCACTGCGCCACTATGCTAGCATTTAGCTTAGCACCATTCATCCCAAACAGGGATGATTTTAGAAGCTACCAAACTTCCATGTTTTCCCTCCTTAAAGATGGTAACATGAGTAGTTACATGTTACAATAAAACGTTAGCAATTTTCTAAGCAGATAACAAATTACAACTAATGTTTGGCAGAGAATCGCTTCTGCCATACATTATAGTCATAATTTTTAGCCGTTTAGGATATCGCCACTGTTTATTTTGTGTCACCATACTTACTCGTGTAACTGTCTTTAAATAGGGAAAACATGGAATTGCTTGTTAGCTTCTAGATTAATTTCAATTCCTGATTGAGTGCAAGCACTGAGATGGGAGAGGCATGTATGAACTCGTCTACGTTGAGGGAAGAACATAGTGGAATATGGAAAAACGGTGGCTTTTCCCTTTAATGTGCTATACTTTTGTAATTAATTGTGAAATCTACCAGCAATTTGTTTCTAAATCAAATTTTAGAATGTATAACTGTCTGCACTTTTATCATTCACTGCCTCATTTTCATTTGCCTCAAATTAAACATGCCACCAACTTTGACTAAAGTTTATGCGAACAAACAGCGCACAGGTGTAGCGCATCTATAACCTACCAAAGAAACTTTTTACAGGTATTGTAAAACAAACAAAGCAGCTTTGGACAATCAAAGCAGCACCAGGCCCATGTAATCTAGTACTTCACCTGTTTCTTTCCACGCTGCCGCAGATTAGCAAAATTAGCATTAATGACCACAAGCAGACTCATTCCCATTTAAATAGGGCTATTCCATTTTCATGGGAGTTTGCGAAGCGCAAATGGGTTAAGCCAAGGTGCAAATCACCCTGCTCAGCACAAAAGAGGCGAGCAGAGATTTCGGCCTCACAAGTCTCCCGCCAACTCCTCTTCACTTTTATTGCGCCCCATAAAGCACTAATTTCTTCAAAAGCCTCAGTACTAATTACCCAGTGAGCGCTCTCATTCCATTTTATTGCTGGAATTAACAGCCAGTTTGAGGCGCAGAAAGCTATTAAGATGTGTGATTAAGCCATATTCAATTAGTTTCTACAAACAATTTAATTGATGTAGCAGACAGAATTAACAGAAGGGGATTGTGGGATAGCTCGGCTGGCTGCGGCGCAAAATTAAACCATCTTTTCCGTCTCTCTCTCTCTCTCCGTCTTTCTCGTTGAGCTAAACGAGTGGTCCACAGGTGTCCAAACCCAAACGTCTCTAACGATTACGACGCCCGTGGCATCGCGTGCCTATTACACACATCGCTGGCATGAGATGCGCATTATATCGCTAATAAACATGCGGTTGATGTAAGAGACGTGAGTTTGGGCAAGATATTAATTTCGGTCATAGTCCGTGGAGGCCGCTAAATGTGTCTCGTGTAACCCATCTCGTATGGTCAAGGTACGCCGCTTCTCGAGTGGATCTTAATTAGGAAGCCCTTATTAATTACTAACCTGTGTTAAAAGCGTCAGAGAAACGCGAGAACAAAGATAGGCGTGACTGCAATGTATGCAAATGAGGGGAGCGGTGGAGAAGGGACGTGTGAGAGAGCCAGGGAAACAGAGAGAGGGGATTTTCGGAGGAATTAAGAACACGCAGGGGTTCTGACAGAGATGAATGTTCAGTGCGAAAAGGACTGAGGATTTCCCGCGGCGAGTGCCGTAAGAAACATGCGCTGCAGTAGCAACCAGAGAGCAGCTGACCTGTCCGGCTCTCATCTGTTTTACTGGAAACCTAGAAAATACCTCCGAAATAGCTCACACTGAACCTGAACTAGAATTCAACTGGAAGTCATTCAAATTAAATTTCATTAAATCATGCTGCACAATCTATCCCGGCCCAAACGTTCAGCCACGTCAATGTCATAATAACTGGATTGTGAGGTCTGATTTGTGAAAAGTTTTTTTGTTATGCAAAAGTGTTCGAACGAATCAAATTGTTTGTTGATAACTTGACAGCAAAGCAAGTCAGATGTTAAAACAACATTAGAGGAACATTCTCTAAACCCAAAGACAACATTCTGATTACGTTTAATAATGAGGTTGTTCTTTTTATAAACATTATTTTTACAAAATCCCCCCCCCCAAAAAAAAGAGAGAGAGAGAGAGAGAGAGAGAGAGAGAGAGAGAGAGAGAGAAAAAATCACGAAAACAAAGAAAAATCATTATCTTTATTTGTAAACAATCTATGAAGTATATAAAATGAAAAGCCAAAATCGAAGGATGATCATTTTAGGAAAATTCTGAGAACAAAACTAGCATTCTTATGATCTGGAACAATAAATTATTATTAATGAACTCAGGATCTCGTACTAGATTGTTGGAAAAACACATTATTTTTTAACATGTTTTACATTATTACAACACCGCTCTCCACAGTCTGGAATGAACGGAAGGCCCGCCTTCTGAAATACAAAATGTGCTGTGATTGGTTAGCTGGGCCAGTGTGTGCTGTGACTGACAGCACTCAGCGCCTGCTTGGGAAATGTCATGCCTGCTGCGAGCTTCAGTGTAAATATTGCGTCAAAATCAAATCAATTTGAGCACGATTTAAACTCGGATGATTGTTACCACTCTAAGTTCATCTGCCTTGGGGAAACTAGCGTGTCTCTGACACTGTGACAACACTCGCTGCCTTCTCTAGTGCAGCTCAAACAGGTCTCGTCCCATTGGTTGGTATCTGTGATATCACAAATCCCGTTTGTAGTCCAAACGAGTGGTTCGTTGTAGTTTTTAAAAAGTAATTTCTGTTAAATAAAATATCTCCTTTTGAAGTGGACTTTGAGCTTTGTAACTTCGCAGATCTTTTTTATGCTCAAACAGCAACATTACAGAGTACCTAAAGTTGAAAAAGCATAATAGCACCCCTTTAAAAGTTACATTTAGAAAAACTGAAATATATATTTCTTTTGTAAAAAAAAAAGTTTTTTTTTAGTTACCTGATCCAACAAATGTCATTAAAACGGCCATTTGGTTCCAGAATGATTTAGTCAACTCCAACTCTAATAATTAAGGTTTTGGATATTTAAGTATTTTATAGTGTTTAATTTTATTCTAATATGTAAGTATTTAAGTTCTAGTATTTCATTATTTTCTAATATTTTCTAGAATTGATTTTTTGTTGTTGTTGTGAACTTAAGACATATTTTTAATATTTTGACTGTACACTGTAAAACATTTTTGAAGTTGTAAATGCAACTGTAAATGATTGGATTACATTTTACTTAGTGCTAAAAAAAAAACAAGTTTCATTCAGTGTATTATTTGCCAATTCTTAATTATTTGTGAAATTATTTGTGCATTTTCTGAGTGATAAGGTTGGTGATTCACAAATCAGTGAATCATTTATTTGAACCAGTTTACTGAATTATCAGGACGAACCAATTCAGCAGAATGAATCAGACATACGTAAAATAACAGTAGAGGAGACGGCATACTCACATGTAAACTGGGATGGTACGTGAGCAGACCATTGTCACACAAAGTGACGTATTTCTTCTTCCACTCCTTATTAAGTGACTTCCCACTTCTTTTTAATAAAATCCCCTGTTCAAAACAAAAACAATCAGTTATGAAGAGATTTCAAACATTCCCCACACTCTGAATAATAACCAGCTGGGTCATTTTAATAACTAATTTTCAGGATTGGTATAAAGATGGATCAGATGTCGAGACAAGTTTCCCATGCAGCACTGTGAAGCCTCATGTACTCATTCACACTGAGCCACAGACACTCATTTGCATACATTTAAGGCCTATTTACACACAGTGTAGATTTTCCTATAGAATTCATCACACTGAACATTTGCTTTGTTTTATTTTTAGTATGTTCCTCTCATGTACGTTTGTTCATGCAAATTTTTGCAACCAATTTTCTTCAGTGATTTGTTCAGTGATCTTGTCATTCACTGCTTTACATTTATTGATTTAGTAAAAGATTCACCTAAAATGACAAATTAGAAATAATACAACAAAAAGAATAACTGCATAGCATCCAGAAAAAACTCACACTTTAACACATTTTAAAGAAATATCCTAAATTCCTATTTTTGCCATATTAGCTGCCGAGAAATATTATTTCCTTGTAAAAAATGTGTTATTAAAATTAGATAAATAGCTATATTTTATAGATATAACCTCTCCACAAAATTGTCACTATTAATTCCTAGTTTTAAAAACACATATAATATAAAAATATGTGTTAATGTGTCTAAACAGTTTACATACACCTTGCAGAATCTGCAAAATGGTAATAATTTCACCATAATAAGAGGGCTCATACAAAATGCATGCTATTGTTTATTTTTAGGATATAATCAGGGTAAATGTAACTTATTTTGTCTTCTGGGAAACATCTTCTGGAGCTTTTGAAGAGATGTACTAAATTTAAAAAATATATATATTTAGGCAAAATCAAAAACAAAAATGTTTGAATTAACATTGAAAATAATTTACAATAATAAATCATTTTCATAATAGAAAATCAACTCAGACATATATGACAAGTAATTTCATTTCTAATAGGTAGGTAAAATAAATTGTGTAAAACTTTGTGACAATAATATCCCACCCTCTGATCTCTGACATCCAGAGCAACTTTTCCATTGATCAATAAGGTTGAATTGGGCCCTGGCTCTGTGACTGTGCTCATGAAAGTTTGGGAGGGCCTCACATCAGTGCTGCGGGGGGAGAGCAGAGGCTAAATCCAATTTGTGCAGGGACTCAGTGTGTATTCTTTCGCCCGTTGCGCCGGCGAACTCTCTCAGACCCCGAGCACAAGGATCAGAGCCTGTGATCCCCAGCTCTTCAAAAGCATCCCGCATCCGTCCCGTCCCCTGCTCAAGGCCTCACCATCAATTCCCCGCTGTTCTTTTAAAAAAACACTCACTGAGCACTGATCCAGGACAAACTCTACCTGACCAGGACTGGAAGTGCACAGAGCTGGGCGGCAGGGAGCAAAGGGGGGTCTGGGTGGCCTGTTTTGGCTTAATTAGGGGATTAGGGAAGACTCCTGTGCTCTTTACCACTTCCTGTTGGGAGTGAGAGAGTAGGGGGGCTCTGATGTGTTAACCGGCCAGCCCCGACCCCGAAGGGGACTAATCCACGTGAAGAATACACTACTTGCTAAACATCAGGTGCTGACCCGGGGTCAACTGGGTATCATGGTGTTCACCCGACAATCAAGTCCTAATTCTCTCCTCGCCTTGATCTGATCCCTCCACAGATATTCTCTCTCCTTAAAACAACTCCATCTACTCAAGAGTTAGAGTCTCTGAAAAGGACTTTAAACCTTACTTTTTAACATAAATGCATCATTCAAATGCTAAAATAAAATAAAATAAAATAAAACAAAACAAGCAAAGAACAGCTGACATATAATTTTATATTACATTCATGTAAGCAAACAGTAAATAAAATAAAACAGCAAAGAAAAAGTGTTAAAAACCGAATTGAACAGTAGTCTGCCAAATAAAATATATAAAAGAGTGAAATAAAATATAACAGTATAAATTTTAAATATAAAACCGTAAATAAAATTAAAGATGTAAGTCATTATCTTAAAATTATGCATAAATGTTGAATTTCACTTTGCATTATTTAGTTTAATTTTCTGTTTTGAGTACTGTTTTAGGTATTTTTCCTTGCTATTTTATTATTTTTTATTTTATTTCTTTGCTATTTTATTTCATTTATTCATTTGAGAAATGTGCCTTTGCTTTTTTCTATTTAAATAAAAATTTAAAAAAATGTTGTTTTTTTTCATTTTACACCTTTGTCTGATTACTGTGCTACATTACAGCAATATAAAATTATGCATATATACATAAAATAAAATAAAACAAAATAATGTAAAGTGAAATGCCTAGGATACTGATTTGGTATATTTTATTTTATATGAATTTAAACCGTTAATCTACAAAACAAAATAAAATAAGTGATGCATAAAAAATTAAATACGCAAACAGCAATTTCTCCAGCTCTGACTGATTAAACAATTCTGTATCATCACTGTAAAGAAAGATGTGGTTGAGTGCTTTGGTCAAACTCGTATTCTTGCCTGTATTTGATGTTCACAATATATCAAGGACATTATACTAGAAGTGTCATTTGTGAAGCAGCAGCCATCTGTCAGCTGAACTGGCCTTTCATTATCTGTTCAATAATGCCTGTGTTCCTACAGAAGTGCTATTGGTTTGCCACTCAAATAAATGAAAAGGACATCCGGGCGTCCTCTTCTGTGTTTGTACATGAACGTCACAGAAGTCACGTCTGTTTCGAACAGTCATGGATGCATACACATGATCGGTGAAATCACCCCCCACAGTGATGAAACAGATCAATGCTAAAGCAGAGAAATATGAACGTCTAGCAGCAATAAAAAGACTGTAAAACAATTTGTACAGGGGTGGATTTGTGGAACTTGACAAATGACCTCAGTGTACTTTAATAATTCAGATATTATACATTAATTCTGAAATCATTAAAACACATTCAGCCTATTCCTTACAAAAAGTACCAGGTTAACATGAAATACCATGATTGGTTTGATTTGTTAATGAAGTCTGTGTTATCATAAATCTATATGTCAAAAATCTAAATAAAGGGTCATATTACTATCTAATACCATCGGGGTACTGCAGCTTCATCGCAGTACTTTTATTGTAAGACATAAATACAGTAAAACTATTTTTTTTTTACAATTCAGTTAACATTTTTTTATTTTAAGATAGAAGATAATAAATGATATATTTATAGTTTGATAAATGTTTACTTTAAAATAATTCGAAATCACGGACATATTTGTTGTATTGCCTTAAGAGAAGTAAATAAATTGCATTACGGTAAATTTTTAGTAAAATATAATAGAAAATTTGATGTAAATAAATCGACTATATATTTATAGTTTCATAAATGTATACTTTAAAATTATTTTAAATCATGGTCGTGTATATTGTATTGCCTTGAGATAAATAAATAAACTGCATTACAATTAAGTTTGAGTATAAAATATTAAAAAAGGTAAACAAATTGCATTACAGTAAAACCAGTATAAAAAATAGAAAATTTGATTTAAATAAATAAATAGCATTACAGTTTAAATAGAAGCATTAAATAGCATTTTGAGTACAAAATAATTAAAATATATTAAATTAAATTGCATTACTGTAAAACCAGTATAGAAATAATAGAAAATGTGATGCAAATAAATTGCATTACAGTAAATTGTGAGTGCAAAATCATAAAAAATGGATGTAAATTAATTGCATTACAGTAAATTTGGAGTACAAAATAATAGTATAAGATATAAATAGCATAAGCAATTTCAATGAGAAACACCTTAGTGGGAATAATTGTAATTAAAAATAAATTAAAATACAATTATATTAAAAGCAATAAGGCGTTATGCTAGTGCACATAAATCTAAAGTAAAAAATAAAATAAAAAGATCAAAGCATAAAATATACAAACAAATAAAATAAAATAGCATGTGACATATATGCCATTAGAATATACATAATTTAAAAAAGTCTTCGAAAGTAATGCAAAATGTAGTTTACATTCCATTAGATGCCTTTTAACCAAGCCCTACATTCCATTTAGCCAACGTAAATACACAAAAACCTTATTTAATGCCCACGCACCTGTCTGTCCTCTATCTCCTAAACCTACAGAGACACACAGAGCTCAAACAGACACGTCTATCATCAGGACGGCCTCTGTTCTGTGGTCAGCGCAGGGGGAAAGAAAGAGGAACTTACTGGGATTAAACACAAAAGCCTTGTGTTGACAGTCTCCCTGTGTCACCCCTGAGCTATCACTGCTTTTGTTGTCCTTATTTACCATTTTTACTGATTGGGAGGGGTGTGGGGTGGGGCGGGGGGTCCACAGTGTGTAATTTGCCCAGTGGGAGGTAATTATACTCCCATGGCACTTTGATCTTCTTGACTGTGCATTTGACTGGCCGGGCAATCAGCTCCATTCAAAGGTATCCCAGCATGGCCTGCGTCCCTCCTCTCCTTTACTCTCTCTGTGACTCTCCACTACAGACAAACAGATTACAATGACGGCTCTTAAAGGGATCATCTTTAAAGCTGGAGTGTAATTGATGTACAATGAAGGTAAAGTAAAGGAGGTTGACTGAGAGGATATGGACGTGTGATATGTTAACTGTGAGAGGGACGCGTCACCCCCGTCATCTTAATGCTGTGAGATTCATAGACACCTGACTGCTTATACACTTTTTAGTAAAAAAATACATAAATAAAACATTGAAATTGAGATAAAATTACTTTTCAGGTCAATTTACTTTTGAGTTGCCTCATGCAAACTGCAGTTCAGTTACTTACTAAACATTTTTTTTTGTGAACGTTTCCTCTGAGCACACAGCAGAATCGCATTGAATCATAAAATTAATTTAGCATCAAACTATTTATGTAAACTATTTTCTCTATAAACTACTATTTGTAAACCGTTATTTGTAAAATATTTGCACACTACTTTTAAATGACTTTATTTGTAAACTTTCTACTTTCAAACTAGTTTATTTGTATATTATTATTTGGAAATTATTTCTAAACTACTTTTGTAAATCATTTTGTTTAAACTACAATATTTTGGAAACTACCTCTGAACTACTACTTGTCAAGAGTTTCTAAAACACTTAAGCAAACTATATCTAAACTATCTTCGTAAACTACATCTATTATTATTTTATTTGTAAACTTTTTCTATACTAGTATGAAATTAGTGTTTGTAAACTTATTCTAAACTAGTTTTGTAAATGAGTACTAAACTGCCTTTGTAAACTACTGTATTTATTTATTTGAATATACTATATGGTAACTGCTTCTAAACTACTTTTATAAACTACTTCCAAACTGCTATTTGAATATGATTTCTAAACTGTCTTTGTAAACTACTACTTGGAAACTACTTCTTAACTACTATATGGGAACTATTTCTAAATAAAGCTGGAACTACTTTAAAAATATTTTATTATTATTTTTTTTATTTTATTTTTTTACGCATGTAAACTACTGTGTGCAACCAGATTATCTTAAAGTCAGAGGTTGCATGTGACGCTTGTCACAGGGCTGATGTCTGTTCAATGTGACAATGCTAATCTCTGGCAGGGGTTAAAGGTTAAGGCTAGGGTTAATTTGAAAATTGAATCAGAGGTTTAAAAAAAGAGCAAATGAATGAACATCTCTAGTAAAGAAAAATAAATATTTGACAGCTACTCTGTCGAGAACTACTGCTAATTACCAAAACGAATCCTTTCAAAACCACATTAGTTCGTTCTGACGTCAGTCGTCAGGGTATTTCGCTAAAAAGAATTACATTTCTGTTCAAAACCATACAACAACAAAAAACATGACTAGAGTGTAAAGAATATTAAACATTTGTTTCTCATGAATTTTAAAGGTTCCTAAAAGTTTCGGTACATTATATATATATATATATATATATATATATATATATATATATATATATATATATATATATATATATATATATATATATATATATATAAGCAAAAAATAATTTACAGGGCATTTTAAAGGACACAGTTTCGTAAATGATTTTAAAAAATCACGGATACTCAAATGCACCAAACACAGATTTCCTTGTCAAAGCAAAATGTGAAAAAATGACAAATTTAAAAATAAATAAAAAATAATATTATATACACACACATATAAATATATATATTTATGTTTATTTTATATATATATATATATATATATATATATATATATATATATATATATATATACACACACACACACACACACACACACACATACACATATATATATATATATATATATATATATATATATATATATATATATATATATATATATATATATATAGAAAATAATGTATGGTATATATATATATAATGTATATAAAGTATATATTTTATATACACATACACACACACAAACACTACAGAAAATTTAAACTATAAACATTATATTTCCAACATAAAACCAAAATAAAAGGTAAATATGAAATTTAAGGATTCAAGAGACAATATTTCCTAAAATGTAAGTTCATGGACATTCAAACACATCATGAGAAGAGCAGGCCAAACACAGAGTGACAATTTCTTACAGTGTTGAAACTGATTCACAAAAAAAGCAAAGAGTATGTTGTTGGTTACCAAGTTATTACGATATGCATATCACCTAAATAATTACAATCTATAATACAAATTTAATAATATACATATAATTCGGTTATCTGCATACCAACTACCACCATTTAGAACCCAAATTAGATAGAATGAGCAAACATAAAGTTAAACTGTGTTACACTGACATCTGTTGGCCGCACAAAGAAACCTGACTGAGAGAGCCTAAAATAATCAAGTTTGTAAAGTCTTTAAAAAGTTTGCATGCACTTTTAGTGCTCACACAGACACTAATTTCATATTCACATAATAAAAACCCTTAGGATATTGTCATTTCACTAGTCCTCATAACCAGTCAACAGTTTTACCCTATAACAGTGTACTTACCTCATGTAATGAGTGTACGAGTGTGGTGACGTACCTGTTTGATGGGTATGGCCCTTCCACTCCCTATACTGTCAGTTTTATTCTCAATGCTCTTTGTCTGATCACTGGCTTTCCGTGACTGCAAAGAAACAAGACAAGATGTCAGTGCACAGAACAAACTGGGACACATAGGGAGGTGGGGAGGGTGTGTGTGTGTGTGTGTGTGTGTGTGTTGTGCCTTAACTCTAGTGTGTGTGTGTGTGTGAAGTGAGTGTTGGTGTGTGTAGTGGGGGACAACATAAAATCGCAAGAAAGAGGCTCAAATAAACGCGCAAGCAGAACAGTGCAAACATACAGCAGCACATTGAACGTGCAGTATATAGAAATATATATTTACACAGACCAGGACAGACACACAGAACAAAACGACAACGGAAAATATCAAGTTCGACCAATAAACAAACACAGGAAGTCAGAACTAAACCCCCAAAAGAGCTCTTTTGTGATCTTTGGCGCCTCCCTGTGGCTTTACCAACCACTGAAGCATCAGATTCAAACAATACAAGAACATTAAATGCAGCTTTATATACAAAAGGTTAGCAGAGGAGGAAAAAATAAGGATGTTAATATGGTGCATCTTTTTTCTGACAGCCTCCACCTGTTAAAACATCCGATAAACAAGTCAGACAAAGAGAACAAAACGATTCAGAGTTAGGGTTAGATTGACAAACATTTCAAAACAAAGCAAAGTCACGAGAAAGAAAAGTTAGTTTATACATCATTTCATTTCTGGATTTCAAGCAACCTTCGTTTTCAGTAGCTGGAAATGGCATTAGGGAAAGAATAGATGTTAAACAATCAACCCTCTCATACAAAATGACCCACAATGCAACATGAATGCTCACTCACACCCGACAGACAACATTATGGTGCTCATTCGCAAATGGAGAGAGAGATAAAGTTCCACGATCGACTCAAATAAACTAGGCTAATGTGTATTTTTCAACAGTTTATTTTTTTTTCGTTTGGATATATACAGACACCATACAAATCAAGTCACAGGTTTACGTGGAAATAGTCAACAGGCAGAGCCACACATTGCAGTTCCCACAAGAGAGAGTTTGACTAAAGAGGCGCTGTTTCATATATCTCATATATGTATAGAATATACTTTCTATAGAATACCATTGGAAATCAAATTCAATACAAGATATACGGCAGTCTATATTTGTCCATTATTGAATGATACAAAAAAAAAAAAAAAAAACTGTGCAACGCATGGAACAGTTCATCCTAGCACATCATCATGAAATAAAAAAAAATGAATAGGCAAAAACAATCAAACAAAATAATGGCTCTGGGTCACAAATAATAGATACTACATTCATACAAGTCGGTGCATTTCCGTCATGCTTCTCTACGTCTATGAAGGCCTTCATATCGTTCAGACTTCACACCGAGCGAAGAAACCGCGTCCGTGCGCCGCGGCTGCACCTGCATCAACTAAACGAGCGGCTTTATAAACGCATCACAACGCAATGTGACGTCTCAGGGCGTCATGTGACATCATGTTTGTTTCACAGTTGAATGGTGGTCGGCGTTATCGAACAAAAAAAGCTATCGAACAAGAAACCTCGACTAGCATCACATGCCAGTATGACGTGGTTCACAAAGCCGCGGTCTTGTTAATAAAGATGAAACGGAGACGCGGGATGCGGTTCGTGGCGTTCGGTGTGAAGTCTGACTTCGCTAAACTAACCCATCAGACACAGAACTCAAAGGAAAGACAATAAATAGGAAAATAAATAGGAGAAACTGAGAAACTCTTGGCAAAGTTCTGTCCGTTTGAAATACGAAGCAATTTTGGGCGTTGTTGATGGCTATTGTCCGGGTTGGTGAACATTTAGCAGTAAAATGACTGATTATGATTCAGTTCAGTGTGTTCATGTAACGCAAGTTCGAAATTTGTCTTGTTCTGTCCAACCAAATGTCCTTTAAACTCAACCATGGCTGCCAAGGGGCAAGTGTCCAAGAAAGCCATGGTGATACCCACGATGCAATGCGGGCTATTAGGGGGAATAAAGCAGCCTCCCATAATGCATTGCAGTCGTACCACCACCACCAAGGGCTCGTCTAATTGAGGAGAAGCTGGAAAGCCCTTTTAGTTGAAGAAAGGTTGGAAACAGAAGAACAAATCTGGAAATATCGACAAAAACAGTTCAACACTTTGGTCACGGGGAGCGTGGACAGAAAGGGTTTTGGGGGTGGAGCAATGGATCGCAAAAAATGCGTAGACATCTACATAGGAGATGAGGGCGGATGTAGTATGATTATTGGCTTTTTACAGGGCAAAATAGTGACATGAAATAAAAGAAACCCCTTCCCTCTTCCTGTTCTCTCACAGAATGGAAAATAAACAGACGCCACATTAGACCAATGACAAAAATATCTGAATGGCTGTTTTTAAATATCATGGAAGCACTGTGCTTGGTTTGCGGTCCTCTGCTGACATCTAGTGGCAAAGACACACACTTACGAAATGATATTCATGAGAGAATGTTATGAATTATGAGGTGACAGGAAATATTACTAAATCGGCAAACTGTTCTTTTTATATTATTCAATAATAACATGAGCTTTAGTCTTTAATTTTGTTTTAAAAAGGAATTATTACTTTTAAAACATTTTAACAAAATATTTAATTATGGCTTTCTTTAAAATGTAAATATTTTATTTTTAATTAGTATGGAGCAAAATTAGTTGTTACAGATTGCAAAAAAAAAAAAAAAGTCAGTCTTACCTTAATTTTTTTTTTCAGTCTTACCTTAATTTATTGGCACTAGCATTTATATATCTATATATCTATATATATATATATATATATATTTCTATATATATATATATATATACACAATTTGTAATAATTTAATAAATAATATTTTTTGTATATATATATATATAATTTTTTTTTTTATTTCATTGTAGATGAATGCTATCCTTTACTCTACTAGTGGTAGTAACAAATTTACTCTTTCACTATGACTCAAAAGACTATGATTATAAGGCCACTCTTGACTTTGAACGCTAAAATAATATCTAACATAAATTATATGTATATGACTTTGAAAAAAGCTGCCGGAAACTCAGCATAGCAAACACAAAACAAAGGCTTTCCTCATTTTTCGCATGCTATTTCTAAAAATTTTGCTCGGAGTGGCTATTATGATCCAATTGCCAATGAGATGACTGGTCAGAGAAGCCGTCGAAAGGGGAATATAGTAACCAATCCAGATCTCCCAGCCGTCTTCAGAACGTCGTAGAGAGGCTGCGTGGCCCCACCCTCCTTGGTCTGGCTCCTCCCACTCTCCCTCCCAGCCCTCACCCCTGTTCCCGCCCACACCGTGAGTCCGGCTCCTCAGAAGGTCATGAGTTGAAACTCCCGCTCGCTCTGCCACTCGGACACCCAGACGGGGTAGGTGGCGTGCTTCGGCTCCATTACGCGCACCGGCAGAGCGTCGTGTCTCACGTGGACGGGGTTAGACACGACCTAGCAGGGGGGAGGGAGAAACAGGACAGGGGACGCTAGCACAAGAGCCGCCACTGCCGCAGCCAATCACCTTGTGGGATCCTTCTGATAGGAGGAGATTTTGGGGGGGGGGGACAAATTCGATTGGTTATTTGGAGTGAGGGATGGTGATTGGCTGAATGGACAAAGGTGGATCTTGATTGGTTAGATTGGAGATGGTGGTGTTGCTAGTACAGTGTGTGTGTGTGGCTCTGCCTCTCTCTCTGTCTGGCTCCAGCAGAAAGACACGCTAGGTGAATGTCTGTCAAAGACGAGAAGGGGGCAGGGCTTGCTAGGGAATTTTGCTGATTGACACAGTGAAATTAGGAAGGGCACAGGGAAAATATCAGTATCGGGGAGGGCAGGTATTCAAATCCAGAGAAGATAAAAAGCTAAGTTACCTTGGTGTAAAGCTTTTAAATTTACAGTGTATATAAAGGACGAGGCAAATAAAAATGGCAAAAATAATAGGGTAAATCTAAGCGCCTTTTCTTGTACTAAACATCTCTCATCAGTTTAATGCTTGCCTCCCCGCATTTACTGAAATATGTAGCTATAAAAAGCATGTGGTCACGCGCTTCTGTGGTAGCAGAGGCAGGAGGGATTCAGTTACACTCAGCTCCATACCTCCCTCTTGTGGTCAGAGATGGCATTACGCTCTCTGGCTTTGCCCTCCACTGCCCTGGGTTTGAGGGGAAGGGGGTGATGAGAACTAAGGGCAGATCCACTCACTGCAGACCTAGAAACAGCTTCTCTCTAGCTCACTGGCTGTCTGAACGCAGCAGGGGCTGCTGGGAGATCTGCAGTCAGGGGAAGTCCAGCACTCTCAGTAGTGGGAGTGCGTGGTGCTCTGCATTAGCTGCCTCATACTTACTGTGAAGATGTTAGAGCGCCGTTTGGACTGCTTGCGGATGGGCGTGGGAGTATTGGAGGCGGCTACCGTCTCGATGCGCATCTCCCTCTGGCTTATGCTGGGGGTGGAGGGAACAGAGGAGGAGTAATCGTTGAACGCACCTCCTCCATTAGCAGCCTGAAACAAACAGAGGGGGAATGGGGAAAGATAGATAGATAGATAGATAGATAGATAGATAGATAGATAGATAGATAGATAGACAGACAGACAGACAGACAGACAGACAGACAGACAATAGATAGATAGACAGACAGACAGACAGACAGAGAGATAGATAGATAGACAGACAGACGATAGACAGACAGACAGACAGACAGACAGACAGACAGACGATAGACAGACAGACAGATGATAGATAGATAGATAGATAGATAGATAGACAGATAGACGATAGATAGATAGATAGACAATAGATAGATAGATAGACAGACGATAGATAGATAAATAGATAGATAAACAGTCAGACAGTCAGTCAGACAGACGATAGATAGATAGATAGATAGATAGATAGATAGATAGATAGATAGACAGACAGATAGACAGACAGACAGACAGACAAACGATAGATAGATAGATAGATAGATAGACAGACAGACAGACAGACAGACAGACAGACAGACAGACAGACAGACAGACAGACAGATAGATAGATAGATAGATAGATAGATAGATAGATAGATAGATAGATAGATAGATAGATAGATAGATAGACGATAGATAGATAGACAGACAATAGATAGATAGACAGATAGATAGACGATAGATAAATAGATAGATAGATAGATAGATAGATAGATAGATAGATAGATAGATAGATAGATAGATAGATAGATAGATAGATGGGGAAAAGCAATTAAGAATAAGAAAGGAGCAAGAGAGATGCAGTAAACAAAATTATCAGCATGATTTTCAGGTTTTTGACATACAGCACATGTTTTATAGTTTATTTATAGTTCATAAAGTCCTATTCTTCCATCCCAATGCTCATACTTATACTATGCATATAAATGTATAAATAATGGGAAAGTACATGTAAGTATGCATGAACCAGGACGTCATAAAACTGTGTCCTGATATCACATAAGCCTTTGTTGCATTAAATATCATAGCTCCTACAATTACTGTTACTTTTGAAAAGCTATAAATTAAAATTTCTGTAATTTTATTCAATTGATTTGTGATTAAATTTTTTAAAAGTAAAAATGAACTATTTTTGTGGAAAATATGGTTACCATATAAAATTTTCAGAACTGAAATATGTGCTAGGTAATAACAACTAGCCAGTTGCAATTCATTTTGCAGTTGGCATGCTAGCTGCTTCAGGACAGGTTTTGGCTGACTGAAGCTGATCCTAGATCAGCACAAATGCCCCAGACTCACCTGATTGATGTGTACAGAGGGGATGGACGCGGACGGAACTGACGAGTGGCTGGGAGAGTTGGGCAGAGATTTACACGGACCAATCGAAAGCTGCTGTTTTTTCCTCAGCGCCACCACTTTCTGAGCAACTGCAATCACACATCATAAATATTACAACTATGAAAGCAATGCATTAAATAGATTAAAAGTGACAGTAAAGACATTTATAATTTCTGTTTCAAACTAATTCTGTTCTTTATGTTTTCAAAAAAAAAAGAAAAAAGAAAAAAAGAAACAGGAAAAAAGAAACAAATAAGGACATTTTTGTTAAGCATCAAATCAGCATATTAGAAGGATTTCTGAAGGATCATGTGACACTGAAGACTGGGGGAATGATGCTGGAAATTCAGCTTTGCATCACAGAAATAAATTACATGTTAAAATATTTTCAAATAGAAAACAGACAATTGAAACTGTAATAATATTTCACAATTTTACTGTATTTTTGATCAAGCATCAAGAGAGAAAAACAACTTTTAAATTATAGGGTAAAGTATGCAAGTGTTTGTCTACCTCTTGCACACTGAATAAAAATGTATGAACAGTCAATATTAGTTTGATATTAAATATAAAATATAAAATTGAGTATTATAAATATTATGAAATTTGTTTATATAATTTATTTTAATAATTTACATAATTCATAAATGGCGATACATTTATATGACATTGAGTGCATATTATTTTGGTAGGGAGATGTTCAAAACTTAAGTACAGTATGTTACATTTTTAAGTTCTAATGCCGCATATAAGGTTTCTTCCCCAGCTGTGAAATGATTTCGTGCAGATTTACTGCATGAAACTGTAAACCCCGGAGACTTAAAGAGTGTGCCTACAGCCATTTAACAAGTGACTCGGCATTATTCACTTTTACTTTTCACAGAAAACAAAGTAACAGAGGAAGAACGGGCAGCACACAAGTGAAAGAACCGGCAAAGTGGAGATGATGTTGATCCGTCTGCGTTTTCAAAGAGTCGAACAGCTCAACAAGCGCATCTCTGTCTTTTAATTATTTCAAATGCAGCCCGAGGAGGCAATTACACACAGGAGAAAACAGCAAACGTCAACACCCCGGCAATAAAGACAGGGCCGAGAGAAATCCATCCTGACAACTCTGAGGAAACTGCAACACTGCGGAGCAATAAAACTGCTGGAATTACCACAGCCCTTGCAAGCGGATATATAGAGCAGCGATACCAGAATACTGAGCGGCTGCTTGATAAATACTTATGTAATATGTATTTCTTGGTGCTGTGAAACCACTCTACCTCCAGCAGGCGGCTAGAGGGACACAAAAGAAATGTGTGGGCAGATTTCTGTAGCTTACTCTGCGATACATTCATGCCACATGACGACAGTGGGCGGAAGAGAGCGCTATCAGAGAACTCAAGAGTGCCACTGATATTCCAGCTGGTTTTCAGGAATGTTCGGAACAAATGCACTAACCACTACCAGCGTAAAAACACGCTCTTCGTTAGATAAGGAGATAAAAGCAGGATCCAGAACCTCAGAGGCATTCAGAATGTCTCACAGCCAACCTTAAAATCAGCTGAATGCACATAATATAATACAGTAAACTGATAATATAATAATAAATACCCCTTTCACAGTCATACCACATTCAAGATTAATACATTCAAATACATTATCAATACCAATCTTCACAGATCGATCATTATTGTTGTTTTATGATGATGTCAGACAGCATGTAATGAATATTTAACTGATATGTAATTTTTTGGTTTTTGACATAAAAAATAATCATTAGACTACAACAATAAAGCATGACTTGCTTCATGAACATTATAATAGTATTAGTATTATATTGACAACAATGATAATATTTTGTTACTGGAAATTCATTTTTGTTTATTAAAAAGTTTTTATGTCTAAATAATAACAATAACATAAATAATTATTATTATTACGGTTTTTGTACTTAATACAATAATAAAGATAACCAGCAATAATAATAATAATATATTTTTTAAAGAATATATCACTGTATCATTGTGTTTATACAATGTAAATAAAAATAGATTTTTGCTTATTAAAATGTTTTAGCCTGTGTCTAAGTAATAATAATAATAATAATTATTATTTTATATTAACACCAACATTGATCATAATAATTATTGCTATTGAGAATTATTTTTCGCTTATTAAAAAGTTTTAGTCTTTGTCTAAATAATAACAAAAACAATAATTAAAATACATTGTTAATATAATAATAATATTAATAATAATAATAATAATTTCCTTGTTATTGTTACTGTTGTTTTCATTATGTTTACAGTGTAAATGATTTTTTTTAAATTATTTTATTATTATTATTAATTTATTTTATTGTAAATATATTTACAACAAAAAGAATACCAATATATATATATATATATATATATATATATATATATATATATATATATATTAGTGCTGTCAATCGATTAAAAAAAATTAACTAATTAATCGCACAATTTTTTAAAATTAATCGCGATTAATCGCGATTAATCGCAATTAAAAGACTGAAACTTTTTGGATATGTAAATGTAAAATGTAAATAATTAATGTAAACTCAAGACAAAGCAACTATTTAAATTCAAAATATGATTGTTTATTGGAATTTTTGTTTAACTTGTAACACAGATTTTCTCATGTAAACAACATACCTGCAATAAACCATCAATATCCTCCAAATTAACTGTTGGCTTGAAAGCCATATTTATTACAGAAATAAAAACACAGGCATGTAAGTACCATTTGAATTTCAAAACAATCAATGCCAATAAAAAACAAAAATGATTTCCATGTTGAATTCTAAGTGGACTGCAAAAAAATTCCAAAGTATAGTCATTGCCAGTGCTTTAAGTGGGCCAGTATGCACCGGTACTCAGTACTGCCACTTCCAAATATAGCTCTTGAGCGTACCGCCACCTCTCCGTGCGCCCAGAACGTGCTTGTAGCGTACCGGTACGCTCATTTGGACATCTGTTTTAATAGAGGTTTTAATCTTTTACCTGCACTGCCGATTTTCAGAGCGCCCTTCACAATGCAAGCTTCCTAATTCATCCCACCCAGAGCAGAAACTACATTACCCATTCACCCTTAAGTTATACAAGTGAATAGCGCATGTGTCGCTTTTCCCACTGTTAAGTGTCAACAACTCAACGTGGCCGGAGAAGGTGTGTGAAACTCGTTGTGAGTTCTACTAAAGCAAAATCTTGAGTATTTATTGTCTGATAAACATTAAAAACTGTCTGCGGAGGTTGAGTCGTCCTGCAGCCCCCGCTGGCTGCTCATTGGCTGCAGCATCTTTTTTCTAAGTTCTAAAAAAATACCGTAGACGGCAAGGCACAAATTTAGATATTCATTTATCTAATTAATCTATAGCCTATGCACAAAGACAATATGATCTTTTTGTCCCCTTTTTGTTTTAAAGCTTGATGAAGAGAGAGAGCGCAAGTTGCTGCAGCTGAGGAGGACAGTGATGCACGCGTACAGGAGTGATTGACAGTTCGCGGCACTGTGTACAAAAAATACTCCGCTACACAATTATTTCTTTATTTTCGTTTAAGCTTATTAACGTTAGCGTTACAGAAAGGTCTGATTTACGCACTGTTACAGTCATACAGTCATAATGTTTCTTGTGGCAGACTGAAGAGTAATCCGGCAGAGTTTTATACTGAAACTTTCCGTCTAAAAGTCCTTCCTTGGTCTTATCCATATTTCTTTGCACGTTGAACATACATAGGCCACAACTGGAAATAAAAAAAACTGCAACCGCGTTAATTGCGTTATTTTATTTTAACGCGTTAAATATTTCAAATTAATCGAATGCGTTAACGCGCTAATTTTGACAGCACTAATATATATATATATATATATATATATATATATATATATATATATATATATATATATATATATAAAGGAAATTCATTCATAAAAATGACATAATAAATAATATAATATATATTTATTATAAAAATGCAGTTCTGAATAAATGGATAAAATTCCACTGGCTTGAATGGGTTAGATTTGTTGTCATAAAAAAACAAAAAAATGTATGCTTTCAAAAAGGATTCAAATAAAATATTACCAAAAATTATCAGGAGCAACAAAGATACTTCAGTCCAATACTGATTCATATTTATATATAAAAGACAAGTTATGTACTTCATTTACAGAGGTCAAGTCTAAAGGTCATGAGGAACAGAGAATATTAACTGAAACCAGGTTAGTAAACTCACACCTGAGGATAAACACTTCAAGTGTTCAGACACACTGGTTAACATCTCACCATCTTGAAAGACTCTCTCCACGTTAAGACCATAGGTGGAGCAGGTTTCGTAATACGTGGAGCGTTTCAGGTCGTTGGACAGTTTTCGAGCACGGGCGTCATCGATCACTCTCGGGTTGGCAGCGCTGATGGCATCTAGAGATCATAAGATGGGATAAGACACGGCATATGCATTTTTGGGTGCACTATTCCTTTAAACTCGCTCTTCGACACAAACCTAATGACAGTACAGCATCTATATGCTCATAATTGTTAATTATGTGTCTCATCAAAGTGCAATTTGCATACAAGTACTGGGAAAATGTGTATGAGAGTCTCTCAGCTCACTGCAGATGAGACTTCATATCCTGCTGCTTTGTTAAAGCAAGATGAATGTAGCATTTCGGCACCTTTAGATTATGACTAAGTGCAAGACTTTCATGGAGGATTTAATAAAAACAAGTGCACATCAAATTCGGTGCATTCGGTGTTGGACTGTAGAAGAATAATAGAGTCAGTGATGTGCTGTGACTCACCCTGCGTCCCAACCAGCACCATGGGAACCTCCGCCGTGTTCCTGTAGCTGGAGAGACGCAGGAAGTAGTTATAAACTGTCTGGAAGCTGATCTCATCCTCCAAGCTGAAGACGAACACCACTGCGTCCACCCAGGCAGCAAACTGAAACACAACAACAAAACCGTATCAATCTCTGCATCTTTAAATAACACCCTTTGATTCAGCTCGCAGATTGTGCTTCTTTAAAAGGTATGTTATATTAACATTTTGAATCAGTTTCTATCATTTAGTTCTTTCAATTCAATTTTGGTTACAGTTTTAGCAATTTTGTGTATTTATTTATTAGTATTTATAAAAAAAAATCTAGGGTTATTAGGCTTTTTATTTTGAAAGAAATTTTTATTCGACAGGCTTACATTGCAAGATGTATATATATATATATATATATATATATATGTGTGTGTGTGTGTGTGTGTGTGTGTGTGTGCATTATTTTAGTATCAACTTTAGTATTTCTGTATTATTTTTGTATCACTGAGAGACACTATTGCAGTTGTGTTAATGTTTTTAATCAGTTTTCATTTGTTCAAATTTTAGCGTTTTTCTTTTTCATTTTTAAGAAATCATTTATTATTACCAGTTTATTTATTTATTCTAGTTTTTTATATTTTCCATTTTAATTTTAGTTCAATTTGTTGTTTTTTTTAAAAAAAATTTGTATGGATTTGTTTTTACATTTAGATTTTATTTATTTAATTTTTAATTTAGTTATTTTTGTTGGTTTGGTACATCAAGATAAACTAAATTAAGATAAATTATGCCCAGTTTTATATATATATATATTTTTTTATTTAATTTCATTTAATGTTTATTTTATATTAAAACTTTTTTATTTAGTTTTTCTTTTAAATATAATAAGCCTCTTTATCTCTCTCTCTCTCTCTATCTACCTGAACAGCTACTGAGCCAATGAACCATGTTATATGTTAGTTATATTTTGCAGTGTAGGCAGGTACATTTCAGTAATTTTAAGTGACTTCAGTAGTTTACTGAAGTCCTACATGTGAGTTATTCCTCTATTCGTTTTCCATTTCCTGCAGGAGAATAATTCTAACTAGTAACTCGAATTGCTTCGGAGCCCTGAGACGCACTCATTGACGTCTGCTAGAAAAATTTGAAGCGCCACATTACAAATTCTTGTGGTAATTTGCATTCTAATCAATTACGCATTACCATAAAACCAGCTAAACGGAACACAGACTAACAGAGAATAATTATCACCGCTATTCCACCAGGAGCTACACTGGCAGAAAAGTTTCACTTGAAATCCCCACACAGGAAGCCAGTCCTCATCCACGGCTGAAAGCTGCCGTGAGAACCATCAGACTATAATTACACTGAGCCGCAGAAAAATGTGAAAATAGGGCCACCATGAAATGGGCCACACGGGGCAAGTACAGTGGTTCATATCGAAACGACCCCACGTCCCGCCCTCTGCTGGGTGACACATTTGTGGAATATTTTAGCAGCTATTTGGACAGTTCTCTGCTTTTCTCAACTTGCGAAAAATCTCACTTTCTCGGATATCATCAATTATTGTAGCGCCGTGTCAGCATGCAGCCCTGGAGCTGCAAATTGAACAAGATAATTAAGGTGTTTGGAGTATTACTAGTACTTTACATGGAAATATGTAAACACTTACACTTTCTTTAATCCACAAACGCTACAGTTAGACAGTTACCTGCAGTTCTGGTGGGCCGCCTTCATCCCTGATCAGCAAGAGATAACTCTGTCCATCCACCACAATCTCCTTTTTAAACCTCCCTCCTGCAAGAACACAGAATAACATTAATTATAATGTCTCTAGTCGTCTCTAAAACTCATTTACCAGCAGGCAGTGTGCCACTGACGTCAACGCCATCAAGATTAAGGGGCTGAAGATACACCCCTGAGGAACTCCCTCCAGTCCCGTTAATCTGATCGCACAAACATTTCCTATTTTCACTTTACGCATAACTTCTGGAAGTTGTGAAGTGTTGAACAAGGGATAGTAAAAGAGAGAGAGAAAGAGAGAATGAGTTAGTGAGTGTGTAAATGAGTGTTTGGGATGAATGTGTTTGCATGTCTAAACATGACTAATGATTAAACCCTTCAGAGTGCCGCCTATCGCTTCATTATACAGCACATGGAAACATGGGAATCTCTGTTAACACACTGATGAAAAATAAATATCAGCCAGCAAATGAAATTAGGCAAGCCTTATCCGAAATCTGAGTTATTTCGACACCAGTAGCGAGATGAGAGTCTGAGACTTTGATTTTTCACCCTTCATTTATTCCCTTCGCAGCAGATGCGTTTTTTTCCCTTCCTCGCAGCCGCTGGCGCTGAAAACTGATGGAACTTTGATGCCATTGAGATTCTCTCAAATTAAATTGCACTTTTTTATATAGTGGGAATGTTTGTGGAGCCGAATGAAACTTGCCTTACTGTAATCTTCTAGGAGGACAAAAGAAGAAGGGTGAGCTCTTCACAGATTATGACAGGTGAAGAAGGCAAGGCAATGTGTAGAATATATGAACAGCCTGGAGAGGAAAGGGCTCAGTTTGGATGAACTTTACCTGAAAGTATTAGGAATTTAAATAAGGAGCCATTGAAAGGCACAGAATGGCACAATAGTATGGTACAGAAATTATGTAACAATGTTATAAAATAGAATGTATATAGAAAATGTATAAAATAGAAATATAAAAAATGTATTTAATGCAAAATGTATTTAATAAAAGTATAAAATAAATGATGTATAGTACTGAAACGTTAAATTACTGTAACATAATTTCTATTTATATAAATAAATGAATTCTAAATGATTATTATTCAAAACTTATTTTATTTTACAATAAGAAATACAATTATAAACTATAAACTATATAAATTATAAATACATTAGATCACTAAATTATATATATGTCTGTGTGTGTGCGTGTGTGTGTGTGTTATAATAGTTTGTTAATATATATAAATACTTAAAATAGTAAATTATTAATACATAAAACCACATTTTTTTAATTAAATAATAATTAATCAATTATTTGTGTGTGTGTTTTACTTTATTTTTAAATCAATAAATTTTTAAATGTCCTCTTTATCATTATTAAAGCATTAAAGCAATAATCACAAAATAGATTGAACTACTTTGTGAACACCGTTCACGAAGGGACTGTATTTTGCAAAATGCAGTGAACCCAACTTGACTTTCCATTTCCAGTGTGATTAATAAACATGAAGCGACTGGAGTGACTATTTTGAAACATTTTTTGACTCATTATTTGATCTGACTGCCAAAAATGAAAGATAAAAGGAATTACACAAACTCAAATTGAAAACATAGAGAAATTAGAGCTGGGCACCCTTGACATCCAACACGATGAGAAAATTTGACAGTGTAGCATAATGCATATTTCACTATTAAAAGTAGTTAGCAGTCAGTTCAGTTCATTCAATGCATGACCTCCCTTTACTTTAACTCTGCTTTGTTCTGGGAATTTATTACAGAGCTTTGACGCTTCTGAGCTTATATAAATGTAATGATTGACTGCTTGTTGCACCGTGTATGACTGAAACTGCGGAAGTTCGTACCACGTAGCAAATCCTTACTTCCAAGTTCAGTGACCCCTGGAGTAAATTGGCTTTAAGAGGGCACTGAAGTACAGCCCGATGGAGCAGTGAGGGACGTTAATAATAGCAGAACGAAACACAACATGACCCTACATGGAGATTTCAGCCAGTGACCTCATATCGACTGAGAGATATTATCCATAAAGCCATTACGCCAAGAACACTACACTTTTAATTAGTTCACCTATGTCCATAGCTATTTTTATTTTGTCAGTGCTTCCCTTGAGCTTAAAAACGAAAAAATGGCAGAACTTCGCCATAGTTTTTGCTCTAACAGGAGAAAGTGAACAATATGTTCATATTGGCCAATGTGAATACACCTGCAAGCATATTAAATATGCACAATATTGGTTTGTGATATTTATTGTCTACAATATTGTAACTGCTGTACTAACAGTTCACAAACTGATATTATCGTGTGTCATTCACTTTGCAAAAAAAAAAAAAAACTAAAACACATCTCGAGAGCCCAAAAGCATTCACTGCATGATGAAGCCTATTAGAATGCAATTCTAATGAACCTATAATTCAAGTTCTGAGAGCAAAAATAAACAATAACAAAGGCCTCCTGTAGCGAATCGATGTGTTTTTGTAAGAAAAATTTCCATATTCAAAATGTAATCATTTTAATCTATCTTGCGCTCAGTGTTGTAAATGGAAGCGAAATTACATAACAACATGCTAGTATCATGAAATATACACTACCATTCAAAAGCCTTAAAGGACCCATATTGTACACTTTTCTCAAGTTTTATTTTAGGTTTTGATTTCCTTAAGAATATATATTTGTGGTATAATTACCAAAAACCATCTCATTATGTTTTTACAGCTCCTTTTCTCAGGGGGTCTGCTAGGAACAGGTCTAATTAATATTCATGAGCCTCTCTTCTGATTGGCCTGTGGTTTTCTGAGTGACACACAGCCAGGCCAACCACAGGTAACTAGGGTCAGCCGACGTCACAGCACTCGCTGGACGGAGCAAAACAAATGGAAAAGTGGAAACGGCCCACTCAAACCAGTGCAGATTCAGCTGTGTAAGGAGCTTAAAATATCATCTTGTTGTGATGTTGGGTAACAGTATCTACGTAGAAATTTGATCGCATATCTGCTGCCACTTTCAGACAACAAACTGATGATAGCTATGGTTAAACTCGATAAAACGAGCGGACTGGACAGAAACGATCGTCAAAAGTGCTCGTGTCGGCAGCGCACACTTATTGAAAAGGTTCAATAAAGTATTGTGTTTTGTTGTTATGGACGAGTCTACAGATTTCTTGCCATATGTTTCTTGCATCTCACGATGTCGTGAATAAAAAAATGTCTGTGCATGTGTGTAAAACAACAAACTGACGATTTATATACAATCATTTGTAATTGTATATACATTGTTGGGATTTATTGTGGCTGTAACAATAATGTAGCTGTAAAAATAGTTGCCTGCTGAAATTGAAATACATCTTCAATATATATATAGTAACAATATATATAGTAACTTTTATAGTAACAATCCTGTCAGATCGTCCATCCTTTGAGTGAAAGTATAACGTTGCAGGTCGACCAATCTGGTTTTGTGGTTAAAGTTGAGTAAAACATAGACTAATTTTTACACTTTTTTTCTAGTGCATTCACAGAAGCTTTTAAAGTAGGGTATAATTGTATTGGAGCCAGTAAGAGCATGTCTGAACATGTCAGGATTGGACAGAAAAATCCCTTCAGCAAAGTTTGCAGCTCATATAGACATTTGGCAGAAAGCCGTGCAAAATAGATGTTTTTCAACTCTCAGTTTTTGAAAGGCTAAGAAGAAAATGACAATAAGGTACGGAGTCTTACTGTCGCCGGCGGAGGTGGATGCTTTTGAAATCCAGCCCTGGTTTGAGTCTTAAGGAATCCGTCATTCTGATTCTAATCTCTAATTTAGATTTCAGAGGGGCAGCTGGTGCCAAGAGGGCATAAACATTTAATCTCTCTGCCGTCACTCAAGAGTAAACGCCGGGGATTGATGACACGCTCGGCGGCGGCAGGCCAGGCTGCCTGACCCTCAGTTGCCATGGCAACAACGGAGCAATCGTAGAGGCGGCGCATCGGCGCGGAACTCTGAGCTTCGTCTGTGCAGGAGCCAATGACAGATTACAAATTAAGGTCAATTTCAGTCTAGAGTCACTTAATAAAACTGGGAACGTCTGCAAACGCTTCATGCAGTGGGAATCACAGCTGCATTAATCACTCATTTAATGCAATCGCTTTTCTGCCAAATAGGAGTATAATAATACAATATCAAGAGTCTGAGTAAACGTCTTCATTAATTACATAGTCTGTGGATATGATATCGTGTTAAAACCATGGCTTTTTAGACATGTACTTTACTACAGTACTATCATGGTATTCTTTGAGGTTTGTCTATTGTGTATAATTCAGTGGTTAATAATAAAATGGTGATATCAGGCAGTAATGGCAAGGTACTTCAATATATACTGGCATATTACCAAACAACATGCTAGTACCGTGGAATATACACTACCATACAAAAATAATTTTATTTGCAAGGATGAATTAAATTAAAAGTGACAGTAAAGTCATGTTTAATATTATAAAAAAACAACAAAAACATAAAAGTGTCAATTTCCATTAAATAAGAAATAAAATAAAATAATGCAGCCCAGCTGTTTTAACACTGATAATAACAATAAATAGAAATGTTTCTTGACCAGCAAATAAGCTTATTAAAATGTCTGAAGGACAATGTGAGACTGAAGACTGGAGTAATGATGCTGAAAATTCAGCTTTGCATCTCAGGCTGTTCTCTACTGCATGCTTCCTGAGTTTGTAGTATTTTCTATTCTAGCAGGGTTTCTGCAGGTTTCACAAAGTCAAATTTAAGACTTTTTAAGACCTTTTTAAGACCATTATGAATGAAATTTAAGACCTATATCACGACATAAAAAAAACGTACAAAGGAAACGCAGAGTCTCAAAATTACTTGCAAACTAAATTAATTTATTAAAACTGAACATAGTACTGAAGACAGCTGTTGCATGCCCCATGAACTGGGATCCCAGGTATCTTGACTGCACCTGCCCGCCCTCCCAAAAACGTATGTGCAGGTCCAGCTGTTTCGTTTTGGTGGTGCGATTCAGACTTTCGTCGAACATCAGCATGAACGGTCCCGTGATTTTGGAAATTAGTTCTCTTTTTATAAAATCCGCTATTCCAAAGCGCGTAATGTATGACGTTTTATCTTTCCCGCACCTGAAGGATTTAGCGATCTCAGAGTCCGGAAACATCGTTTGAAACAATTCCCCGATTTCCTCATTCGCACTGTAGGACTGGTGTCTAGTCACCGTGTGGAGAACCCAGAGCACCTCCGCTTTTAGTGTTGGCTCTGATCCAAAAGCGACACGGAGGTCGATTGCGGGAGTTGCGGAGCTACTGTGTGGGCCTCGCCTAGGCAGTGTAGAAGTATTGCTGGAGCCGTCAGATACTTGCAAGAACTGGCTGATGGCTGTCGTTTGCTGGAGACCCTTCACAGCAGTTAGATGTTTATAACTTTTTGCATGAGACTCCAGCGCCCGTACACCCAACGTTCCCAATTTAATTGCTTTCTTGCATAAGATGCAGTAGGCTTCAAATACATTGTTTGCAACTGACTTTAACCAAGCACTAAATTCAGGTTTCTCAAGCCAAGTATCGCTAAACTTACACTTCCCCATAGCTGAATAAAAAATCCGTTTTACATCTGTCTGTGGTATCCAAGAGACTCGCACCAATAACATGAAAGCTCAAAGCTGATTGGTGGTTGCATATTGGTCTATTTTGTAGTCGTAATACAGCCAATTATATTTGGACTAGCGAAATAAGGAACTACAACACCACGGATTAAATTAAAAAAAAAACATTCAAAGCGCTGCGGGCCGCGTTTCAATGAGATTTACATGGACGTAGGAAAATTAAGACCTGTTTAAAATGATTTAAGACCTAGAACACAATACTCCAGCAAATTTAAGACTTTTTAAGGCCTTAAATTGTGATTTGGAATTTTTAGACTTTTTTAGACTTTTTAAGACCCCGCGGAAACCCTGTCTAGAAGAACAAGTATCTTTTAGCGTGGTTTCTGAAGTTCAGTACTCAGGGTTGTGTTAACACCAATCTCACAGTGATTCATTGATTTTCATTTTGCTCACTGCATTAGAAATGAGCATAATTCCACATTGACGCCCCAGTTCAGTCAGAGAGGAGCAGAGAACCTGACTGAATGAGACTGGCGAATTCAAAACAAGTCACTACACGCTCCTGAGCGTCTTCTTCCTTCATGTGCATGCAGGCATCCAACAAAACCCACTGCGCCAGAATACTCAACATTTTACTTCATTTTAAGCTATTGTTCCCCATGTTCTGGGTTCAATGCAAGCATTAATATAATGTCAACATTTAAATATTTGTTTCTCTCTCTCTTTCTCTCTCTCACTTAAACAATGCAGTTTTATTCTTAATTTACAACAAACATCTCATTTACACTAAAGCAAGCCCAATGTACTGCTAGAATTTTAGCTAAAGCAGTCAATACTGTCTTTTTCAATTAAAAAATGTGTATTTCATGAGCTAAAAACTGTCAAAATCATCTCCTTACCAGTGGAATTACTCGTCATGCAATAAAGATGTAATAACATCAATACAAATACATGAAACACAATCCTTTATCCTTTCACAATTTGTTTTACTGGCTTGATAGGATGATAAAATGGGACGTAATTTACTCAGGAAAGTCTGGTAAGTGATTTTATCATACAAGACTCATGTTAAGACAAATTCTGTTTGCTTTATGGTGATACTTTCGAAACAGTGTTTTAATCATTGATTCTAAGGTAATCTTGCCCCTTAGGCTTCTTGTGCAAGCGCATTAACAACAACACCATTTTTCTCTGCTATTACAAATTGAGGAACAACTCTTGATTATATACATGTTCTGAACCCAGAATATTTATTAAAATATTAATATTTATAATATTAAATATTAAGTGCATTATATGCTCACCAAGGCTGAATTTATTTTATCAAAATATTATGAAATATTTTTCAATATATTAGAAAATGTAATTTATTCCTGTGAGGCAAAGCTGAATTTTCAGCATCAGTCTTCAGTGTCACATGATCCTTCAGAAATCATTCTAATATGCTGATTTGCTGCTCAAAAACATTTCTGATTATCATCAATGTTGAAAATAGTTGTGCTGCTTCATATTGTTGTGGAAACCTTTATATATTTGATCTTTCAGGATTCTTTAATGAAAGAAAGTTCAAAAGAACAGCATTTATTTGAAATAAAAATCAAAATGCCTATACTGTCACTTTTGATCAATGTAATGCATCCTTGCTGAAAAAAAAAAAGTATTAATTTATTTTAAAATAAAATAACTAAAATAGCTTTTGAAAGGTAGTGTACTAATGCAAATAAAAAAGCTTGTTACAAATGTCTAAAGTTTGACTTTTGACCTCAGTGTCAACCCAAAACCATCCGAGGCCATTTCTGCCAAAATAATTTGTTCATATAAAAAGAAATAAATAAATGCAGTGCACAGATGAGCGTATGAGACGATACAAATTCATGGCACGCAGAGTCTGCTCCGCGGCAGGAGGTCTTGTTGGGTGACTGGCCCAGACAAACACTCTGTAGGTGGCCCTCCTCACAGCTCACTCACCCTCGGGCGACTCCTCCTGGACATATGTTCCTGTCAGATACCGATGAACTAACGCCGACTTCCCACTGGACAGGTTTCCCACAATGCCCTGCATGCAGAAACAGACAGAGTCAGGCCAAAACAGAGCAGCAGACAGCCTAAAGCACGCTGAAGAGGAAACAAATGACTGTCTGGAAGATTCATTTCAGGATATTAAATCACTAATGAAACGTAAAGGTGCTCTAAGTGTTTTTGTAAACATTTGCCTCATAGACAATAATAACTTTCATCAACTATTCACTACAGACAGATGGAGAACACATCCGCTGTGCATCCAGGATTTCCTTCTAAAGAGTCGTCAAAGAACAGCTCAAGCGTGGAGGAAGCGACTTTTTAGGAATTTCCTCACACCTGACGCAACTGTTCTGCCTGTCAGTGCACTGTACGACAGCTGTTCCCACACAGCCTTATAAACATAACCAGGACAGATTTACCTGGAGATGAACAAACGAATCAAAATTCCCCCGAACTTTGAATGCTAGTTATTATTTTTGATAATTTGGCTTTCAGTATCCCAGAGAAACAGCTCAGATTAACGCATTTTCGATATTTAAATTCCTTTTCAGAATTTTCAGAAATAGAACATTTGAAAAATTCCGTCTAAACAAAATGCAGAACCAACATTTAAACGATAAGGTATTATCGTAATAATCAAAAATTTCAATAACAAAAAAATCTGTTACACTTTTTCATTTAATTTCTCGTTCGCATGTTTAATGCATCTAGATTTTTATTTAATTACAGCCATTACATCAAAGTATAATCATCAAAGTATATATTTTTTACAACTTTATTTACACCTTCATTTCATTTTATTTTACAGCTCTGACAGATAAATTATACCAATATACTGCCAATTATAAAAATCAACACAATCAATATACAATTATTATAATTATATAATAATAATTATTTTTACTATTGAACATATACATTAAATAATACTTATATTATATGAATACTACTAATTATTATTATAAAAGCAAATAATATTTTTTAATATTTTAGTTAATATATTAACACAGCAGTTACCTTAATTATGACTAAATACACCAGACGAGTTAAACTAAATTAAATAAAGTTTAAATATCAGTTAAAAAAGGCCTCTTTGATATTATTTGATAATAATATGAATGACATCAATTAAATCAACACAATCCATATACATACATACATATATAACTAATAAACGATAACAATAATAATTATTCATTCTATTAATATGAATTATTATTAAATATAAAAATAATAAATAAATTAAATAACACTTATGTAATACTACTAATTATTTTATTTAATAGCAAATAATTATTTTTTATATTTTAGTTAATATATTAACACCATGTTTACCTCTATTATGGCTAAATACACCAGACCAGTTCCATGAAAATAAAATTAAAAAGGTGTAAATATAAGAGTTAAAAAAATTTCACTTTTTCTGATATTGTACGATATAACGGCAGTAATTAAATCAAAACTTAAATGCAAAACACCAGTTATTCACAATGTGGTCATGCATCACTAGGACCAAGTTGACCTTCAAAAGAGCACTGAATACTGCTGTCATCACAGAAATGGAAAAATTCTGTCCATTCTTTTCCCAAAAGCCCAAACATCCTCCTCCTCCGTCATCATTTAAACACTGGAGGCTCGTTCTGTGCAGCGTTCGGGTTCATCAGAGGGTGGTGTGTACTGTTAACAAGGTTCAAACAGTAACAATCTTCCTCCGTAATAAAGGCCCAGGCGAGCAGTTTGTTACCTATGCGGCTGCCGCAGGGCTCGAGAACAAAGAGGAGGCTAGAAACTTCATTAGGAGAAGACTGGATGTTAAAGCTTTATGAGCATATGGTTTCAATGCGTTGCCTCATAATAAGAAGTTAGAATGAGGGTGTTCTTTAAATAGGACAATTATGATTCCATGAAGACGATACTGATACTAGGTGTACAAAATAATAGAGCATAAACTGAGTTATTCCATGATATTGTGTATGAAGCATCTCTGAATTCTGTATTTTCTGACTGGTGGCTATTCTGAGTGACACGAGCAGAAATATCATTACAGAGACTGACTGACATCTCACTGCTTGCTGAATAAATTCATGTCAGGATCAACCGTTCCGCATAATGTTAAGAGATAAAATGACAAGGCTAAGGGTGGGAAGATCACTCACCACTTTGAGCTCTGGTACGGATCGACTCAATGTCCATTCCTGACTGTTAACGAAGGAATCTGGAAAGAAACAGACAGAAAACTTTAGTAAGTGATGATGTCTTTCATTTCAACCAACACTATGCATTTCTTCCATGCATGTAACAATCCTTATGGCACTCCACTTGGAATATTATTGACCAAATCATCAACAATAATCAGAAAACATGAAAAAAAAAACATTCATGTTGAATTAAGTTTTATTTTTTAATGTTATTTTTTAATGCAAATAAATGGCTGACACATAAATGCTACATTTATATATAAATGAACAATTTATATTAATTCTTGTTTTGAAGTGACTGGTCTATTTGTTCGTCAATTTGAAAAAAGGAGGGATTATTCTTTTTTTCTGAATACGTTCACTGATAACAGAGTGTCCCTTAAAAGTAAATTGAAGGAATCAATTATAAATGTATTAATGTAAAAAATATAAACAAAAAATTACTTTTCAAACAGACAAATTTATCATACTTAAATTTAATTTATTGTTTTTAAAACAAACGGATGGATTAAAATTAAATTATTGTGTGTGTGTGTGTTTTTTTTTTAAATGGATGGATAAAACATTAGGTAATGTTGCCTTTAAAAATGATTTAGTTATTTATTATTTAAATAAATCCATTTATTTCTCAATTCAACTTTGAATGCATGCTAGACTGCCACTTCAAAATAAATGGAAGAAATCAGTTTATTTTTACGTGCCCTTTCTGGTCCTCATAACACACAGCCTTCAAAAACAGTACTGTAAAATTAAAATTATGTCATTCCCTCATGCAGAAGATCACAGGTCTAATTGTTACTAATAATCATGTTTGTCATGTTGGCTACATGAACCCACATGACAGCGAAAACACAAGCTTCACTGGCCCAGTAAAATCCTGCCCATGTCTATGCCACACACACACACACACACACACACACTATCGGTTGTACAGCCATTACATCATCACAGCGGGCACATGGGCAGCCTTGTTTAAAGCACCACAGAGGTTTGTTGCACTGCATTGTTCAGTTCATTTTTCACTCCGCTGCTCATGTCCAATCTAATCAAAATTACTATTCAAAGCGTCGGGGAGGAGAAGAAAAAACCCTTTGTGGATTCAAGATACAGTGAGAAAAACACCAAGAAATTAACCCATTTGCGAGCAAATTTTTCCATACATGATACCAAAAAGAGTCTCATTCAGTTTTTGTGTGATGGTGAGAACATGGTGTGCTAAGAGTAACGCACGGCAAGTCAGGAGGTGTTTTCTTCCGTCCTTCACTTCAACTTGATGTCTCACCCTCCCTTCGCACTCGACAAACTGCTGAAGTGACTCAGATGAGATTCTTCCTGCTGCGCTCAGCAACATGCCCTGATGAAACCAGGCCCTTTTCAACCTCCGTCCTCGCTCTCACACACAGATCCACAGAATCCATGGAAAAGTGGACGTACGCCAACAGGCAAACACATCCGAACATGACAACCACACCTCGCAATCCCACAGGACGCCATATTACCATTTTTCCCCAAAAGATGTTTCGAGTCAAAACAAATCAAAGTAATTAGACTTCAGATGTCAAAACTGGATACATGTGATCTGAACTCAATGAGACAGGTATTAAGTAAATACTGCGGTATTTCAGATAGACAGATGTGAATTTGTCAATAAAATTAAACCTTACTGCGGTAAAAAAGCATTAAAAACTGATGTTGCGCTTCAATTTGAATTGCAAACAAAGAGCTTTTCGTGTCATATGGGAGCCGAGATGAAATTCATCGCCATCAAGCTGAAGAAAATTACATTTAAATTAAATGTATGCATTTTATCCAAAGTGACTTACATTGCATTCAAGCTAACAATTTTCTCCTAACATATGTTCCCTGGGATTCGAACCCCCATCCTTGCGCTTGTCAATGCAATGCTCTACCACTTGAGCTACAGGAACACATATTATGAAAATCTGACTAATATACAAAATGAATCAGAGTTTTAAAAGAGGGCAAGGCCATTGCAAATCACAAGGGGGAAGGTTTAGAAATAGTGCAATTTCAGGCCCAGTTGGAGATGTATAGAGTTGCATGGAAATCAATAGGCATTTTAAAGCCTCTTTTGAAAAATGCAGAGCATTTAGATAAAATTCATGGATATAATGCATATCTCAAGGTGTTCTGATTTAATAGTGCAAAAAGAACATATTTTAAGTTCTTTTGCACTATTAAATCAGAACGGAAATCCTCGGCGCCTTTATAACACACAGTATTTGATTCTTTCAGGCTTCCCATGATGTAATCTTCTAGCTTCGCACCCTTTGAAGTGACCTCACACAATTTTGCTATTGAAACCCAGCCGTCACGACCCCAAGGCTGAAAAGTCATCCGAATTCCTTCTGAGCAGACCTGTAAGGAGAGTCTGCCACTTTGTAGGCAGGTGAGGGAAGGTAAAGCCTTCCGGGTTTAAAATACAAAGAACTCACAGCTACAGAAAACAGTCAAGATCCAGGAACGAGCTGCTCAGGGCATGTAGCAACAGGTACACGCAATCCGCAGACAGATCTTTGGTCCAAAAAGCTCTCAAGTTCAGCAAACACACCTACATTCCGGCTGTCAGTCAACTTTCGCAAAGAAAGGTCAGTCGGGGAGTTTCCTCAGTTACCAGTGGAAAGAAACTCCAGCAGATGCCAAGGGTGTAAACAGCTTTTAATTTGTTAACTTCATTTGACAAATGACTAATGGTACTGCCTAAAAACAAGTCCTGTAAGTCATTTACGTTAAACTTGTTGTGCTAAAGCGAGCCTTTTAAGAGAAGGTTATGTGAATAGATTGTTACAATCAACAAGTCAATTGATTGTATGACGGCCAATTTAAATATTTATATTTATATATTTATGCATTTAGCAGACGCTTTTATCCGAAGCGACTTACAGTGCATTCAGGCTAACAGTTTTAACCTAACATGTTTTCCTTGGGAATCGAACCCGCAACCTTACGCTGCTAATGCGATGCTCTACCACTTGAGCTACAGGAACACACAATAGCGAAATTTCTTTTTCTTTTCTCTATTTTTGCCTTTATTATGATAGAACAGATGAGAGCTTACAGGAAGCAAAGTGGGAGAGAAAGAGAAGGGGTGGGATCGCAAAAGGTCCTCGAATCGGGATTCAAACTTGGGACACCCTTAGTGCTACAGCACTGTATGTCAGCACACTGCCCCCAAGGCCTTCATGATTCTGCCCAAATAAAGTACATTTTTTACTTTAGTCTGTTAAAGTAAAACATAACATGAAATAAATATAACGTAACAAAAACTTAAGTATGAACTGATTTACTCATTTAAGTGAAAGCAAACTTCTCTATTATTGCCTATTATGTGGCAAAAATAGTTTTTTTGCCATATAAAAACTATTATGTGGCAAAAAGGTCACAAGTTACAAAAAGTCGACAATCTAGTTTTTTATAAAATTAGTCTCTGCAAATTAATATTAAATGCAAATTAAAGGATTTAATTAGCTGTCAAATTATTAATTATTAATCACATCCACAATAAGTTTTTGTTCACATAATATGTGTGTGTATACTTTGTATTTATATTATCTATATATAAATACAAACATATGTAAAATATAATATAAAATATCTGAATATAAATATATATGCATGTAATTATTTTCAAAATGTATACTGTATGCCTTTATATTTATATATACACATAATAAATATACACAGTACACATAGACATATTATGTACAAAAACACTTTTATTTTGGATGCAATTAATCGCGATTAATCATTTTAAAAGCACTAGACTGAAAGCTCTTTTTTTTAGTCTGAGAATGAAAGAGATGCTCAACCTAAACAAAAGTGTCATGAAAGTGTAAAACATGTTTTTGAGATGTTAACAGATAAGGGATTTTAGATTTATGGATATTAATGGAAAATTTCAGCATCACTAACTCCATCCATCTTTAATGCGGATGTGTTAATAAATCAGCCCAATAAAATATATGAATCAACAAATCTGAATAACACTCAAAATGTATTACAAATGCAAGGAGTGCAATCAAACATATTTTTAGTGTATATTTTTAGATAGACAGATGCATTTTTCCATTACTTGATTTTTTACCCCTGTGGTGAGACTTGTGCTGGGTTTCCACTACATAATAATTGCTCAAAACATCTCAAGGTGTGCTGCCAATAACATCATCTTCAATCCTGAAACATGTCCTCCCAATGCAAACATAAGGACCGCTCTATTCCAATAGCAGATGTGCTAGCATCTCTCCGCTAACATTTCAGTCATTTTGTGTTTGCAGACATTTCATTCAAATTATATATTGCAACCCGGCATCTCAAACAGCTAGTTTCCATTGCGCTTGCAAGCCAGACTCCACTGATTAATGCCAAAAACATCATACATTTGTGTTAACCTTATATAATGCTGCACACACACTTAATACAAACATCTACATCAGATGAAAATGCCACAGGCAAAAAAAAAACAACAACAACAATTTATAAGGATTACAAGGGAGCAGAGGTGACTTAAGGTTAAGAGCCTAGGCCTGTATACATCTTGTCTCACTCTACACAACCTAATCCCTTTTAAAAATCACAGCATAAAGCTCTGAAACGGCACTTTTTGTCTTGACTACCTCTGAGACGACGCAAAAGCTGCAGGCAAAAGATTGAACAGACAAGGAATGAAAACATGTTTAAAATATCATGAGCTTGTTGCCTGCATGCCGGGTCATGATTTAACCTTCAGAGATGTGAAAGGAAAAACAAATTCCGACTCCAATCCCATGAGGATTGTTACGTATAACATTTTCCAAAAGGAAGAGAATTCCAAAGAAGAATGTTCTGATAGTAGAATCATTAAATTATATCCCCTCTTTATTTGTCTACATCATCCATCCCTGACTCATTCCTGCAGTCTATTTGATTACCTTGAAAGTGTTAATGATTAAACAAGATTTGATGGACGCTTTTTTGCTTCCTAATTCAATTGCAGTGCAGACTTACACTAGAAGAAAACTCCTCTTGGAGCCAATTAACAGCTCAAGCACACACACACTCCAACGGAGCCAAAGCACTTGGAGTGAATAATGCATTTAACCTCTTATTATGCCTGTTGGTGCTGCCCGAGCCAGACCTTCGATATCGTTTTAATATTTAATCAATTTGCACTGATCTCCAAGGCTACATCCTGGCACTCAGAGTCTGTTCTCTACAGACAAAAAGCAGCACCTTTTCCTGCGTCAGACTGGGATGTGGAATGAAATTATGCATTACACAACTTACCTTGACCTTTGCGCAAACCAATGCCAGCTAGAGTCTCTATAGCAACAGAATCTGGCTTTTTATTTCTCACAGCGGGGTGGCTGCCAACTGCTTGGCTTTCAGTGCACAGCTCAGATTTGTTGCTGGACAACGGGTCTTTCCTCTTAAAACGACTAGCTATTAGCTGCCAAAAACTAGTCTCTGGTTGCAATTGTTTGGTGGGCTTTGTTAGTTTGGCAGGATGGAGAGGGACCTCCAGGACTGCCACCTTGCCCCGAGTTTGGTACTGTATGTACTGCGTGGCTCCTTGATCCTCATCTTGCTCTCGAGCTGGCGTTAACATTCTGCCAGTTAGGTAGGAAAATGGGCGAGTGGTTTGCATAGACTGTTCTCCGATACTTGAAGTGCGTCTCCTTTCAGTTCGATTCTCCTGCTCGGGTTGATTTCGATTCCGCTTCATCCTTAGACTCAAGCTCCTCCGGAGTGATCCAAATGTTGTCTTCGGTTCTTCAGTCTTGTTGGGTTCCTTTAGCTTTGTTTGTTTCACCACCACTTCCTTTCCAGTTGCCTGTCGACCAAACCATCTCCATCGGAAGCCTGGACGAGGCAAACTACCAGTGCCAGAGGAAGTGTGGCTTGCAAACTCATCCCGGGATCCATTACGCTCTTTATTGAGCTCAAGAACAGTCATGCTAACGGGCCGTGGTTTGTTCTTGCTTTTCAAAGTCCGATGTATTGGTGGTTCTTCTAGTGAACGAGGAAACAGGTTAACAGAAGGCGGCATTTCGGGTTTTAGACCGTCTATCGCACGAAGCTCTGCGTGTCTTGTCCTACACCGCTGGACCACATCTGGGCAACCTTGCTTACTTGGGGTCGAGGTAGGCAGAATATTGTTCTCTGAGTTGGTAGCTGCCAACATACAATCACTGCCAGGTTTTGTAGAGCTGTCTTGATGGTCGGACACTGTGGTTCGGTGTCTCCTATTGTCCTCCGGGAAGACAAACATGCTCAGCGTTCTTCTGCTGCCCAGGAGCCGAAGCCCATGTGCTGGCCTTCGTAAGACCACCACATGAGGTACTGTTGCATTTTCTACAAAAACAGCATTACAATTTAGTTCCTTAATGGGAATGTGGCAAACATCAGCGCGAAGTTCTTCAATCCATGCTTTGTCTTCCACAGCCGAATTGAAGTCTTCCGCAGACGCTTGTTGCACACAGCTGTCCTGAAGCAGAGGTGGTAACCGGTCCGTCCTCATTCCTAGTACTTCCCCTTTCCTCCACCCCCCATTCCCTGTGCTGCTCAGGTAAAAACACCGGTTGGGCTTTCCAACTGCACTCCTCCTCCGCCCGGGGCTTTCTTGACGTTCCTCCCTCTGATCCGCCTCTCGTCTTTCGTTGTTCTCCTCCTCCTCCTCTCCCATGTTTTTCTTTACAACTCCCAGCTCAGCCTCTCCTCTCCTCTCAGCCCCTGCTGAAGGTGTCAGAGTCTGTACCTCCTCCTGGAGTCCCATTCTGGAAAGCACCAACTTTGTATAGAATTTTACCAACTTGGTCTTGGAAAAGAGACGTGATCCAACCTTTAAAAATCACATCACCGACACTCCTTCACAAGCTTGTTCTCTGCAACTCCAGCACTCTCTCTAACACAGTCGCTCTCAGAGTCTTTCACCTCGAGGCCACATTCCTAAGGCAAGCATAATCTCCTCACCTCTGACTTGCTCGAGACGGAGACAGAGTTGGAGGGAAAAACTTCAAACAAGTCCCAGCAAGACCTCACTGAAATTTTACCTTGCAGGGGATTATGGGGGGTAAATCAACACGCTACGAAAACACAAACCTATGCGCATTAGAGCGATAAATGCAGCCACAGATTAACACGTTTTTGGTCTTCTACTACTGTCAAACACAGGTCTGTGCCACCCCACAGTCAGCAGTGTAGGCAAATTCCGTAATGTTTCTGTTCTTGGCATGACTGAGAGGGGTCTGTTTGAACTTCAAGCTGTTCCCACATGTCCCAAAGATAACAGCAAAACAAGGAGCAGAATCCTTTGTCTCCTTAAAGCAGAGCCATTGCCAAGGCACCTGTAGAGAAATCCCTGTGGGAGTTACTGCTGTGACTGAAGATTAAAATGGAGGATGCCTGATGCTTGGGGCGGCAGTCTCTTCAGCACGGTTACCAACATTTGCACCATCCTAAAAGGCATCCAAATTAAAGGGCATTTTGAAGAGCTTCCCTTTCCCAGAGCCTGCCTCGGTCATTCTCTCCGGCTCTGTTGTTCCTACCCTCCCTTCCTAAACTGCCCTCCCCCCCAACTGCATTTGCTCATCCAAATGAACAAGGCAGAAATTGGCAAACAAAACTGGGGAGCTCATTTCATGAGGGCAGGGTGAAATGCCAACAATTCCCCAGTTTTCTTATGCAAGTTTTGTCTATGCTAAAAGTAGTTCATTCAGAAAGTTTTACCCCCATCTATGTAAACTCTAAGAGAGGGGAATAGCAGAGTCTACAAGCATCATAAGAAAGAAAGATCATGTGCAATGAAAATGATTTCCCTAGAGCCAGTGCCATTAAATGTGCATGAAGAAACTGTCTCCACTATGACAATACAAAGAGAAGAGTTCAAAGCATCTGCCCCATAACCAAAAGTTTAGCTTTGCTATTAAGATGGCTTGCTTGGATTCAGCTCAACACGAATATGTGTTTCTAATATGGAGAATCTGACTGGCCTAAAAGCTATCTGGATTATGAAAACAAGAGAGCAGATTTTGTGTTTGAAAAGAGCACCCACAAGTGGTTACAATGAAAACTACCCCACCTGACAGTAATACTACACTGCCATAGAAAAACCATTAGACTGATCCAAAAACTCACTTGACAACATTTAAACAGATTCCTGCGGTGCAATGGAATTTTATGTGAAGGAATATTTCAGGTAGATTTTGCTTACAAAAACGTAAAATCAAAGGCAGCAACTTTGTCTGAGGATGGCATGTGTTTTACTTAATTTGTGTCAATAGTAGCCACAACTTTGATCAAACAAATGGCAGTACTCTACCTTTTCCTTCTTTCTTTTCCTCGTCATTCTTTCCAACTTTTATTTCCTTCGTTCTTATAACTTTCCTTCCTTACCGTCTTTATGTTTTTGTAAGACTCAACATCTTTTCTTTATTTTCACCGTCTTGTTCTTTCCGTCTCTTCCTGTTTTCTTCTTTCCTATACCCTCCTATTTTCCTCTTTAAATGTATTCTTTCCATCCATCTCTTTCCCTTTTTGCACTTTTTTTCTTTATTTCTTATTTATTTTGCTCTCCTTGCTTCATTTCACTCTTTCCTTTTTCTTTCCTGTCACTTTTTTCTTTTTTTCTTCCAGACAGTCTGCCTTAATCCTGCGATCCTTCAGAAACTCATCTCTGACATCTGACAAGTATAAGTCTGAGAACACAACAGAAGCCACTGAACACAGATCCTAGACAAGTCTTTCCTTTTTCCAGTCGTTTATATACGTAAAACATTTTTGTACGTTTCTTGACCATAAGCAATTGAGATCTTGAGCTTACACCCACTCAGAATAAGATCTTGGATTGGTTTCCAATTCACCTAATAAATTCAAATACACGCACATATTTAAGAACATAAATGCTCAAGGTTTAACTTTAAAGCCATATTGAGCCAACCAAACATATCCATTTCTAAATTTAGCTTCAATATGCTCTTGTTAAAACCTCAACTAAAAAGATACTGCTATGCTAGAATTATTTAAAACACTATGCACCAGTCAAAACATCCTATATATGTCCCTGATGACTCACTGTTCATTCACTACAAAAATAACATGTAACTAAGTTTATCATACCTGAAATTCCTTCACTTTTACAGCCCCACAGCACTTAAAATATATCTAACAAAGCATCAAGTACAAATGCCAACAGTATACTATTTTTCTAAATCAACATCGCAAAGAAATTGATATTTTATATTACAAATTTTTCCTTGTCAATCAGACCAGAGATTACCGAAATTCTCATATTTAATTTAAGAGTTCAGGTGTTTATTTACCAAATGATAGCGCTAAAGCAAGCACTACAAAGCCAAATAAATTGACCATGAGTCAGTACATGTGTTGATCAGACAGGAGTTAACACCTGTATGCATGAAACAGATTCTTTTCCTTTGAAGAAGGATTCATTACCTGTGTCTACCGCATAAGGGTTCGTCACCCCCGTAACCTCCGCTGAGATCAAACAGTTCCCTTCGCCCCACTGCAGATGGTGGTGTTTCGGCTGTCTTCTCCCTCCAAAACACATCATTATGATGACTTCCCCAAACCACATGAATATCCTTTAACCAGGGACATTACCAAACTAAAAACCAAGTTCAGGATTTAAATTATAGATGTTCTTCAAGGAAGACGGCGATATCCCACTACAGCTTTGACAGACGGACTAACGTCATGCTCCGTTCAAGTGCTTGGCTCTGTCAAACATCAAAAATGTGAGAGGGAGGAGGTGGCAGACAGGTACAAGAAACATGTCCAACCTCTGTAATCCCTCGTGAGGAGGAGGCAGCGACCACGGCCTGCCTGGCTTTCCTGAAGCAGGATTAGTCTAATCCTTAACCAATAGGAAGTCATAGGTGCATTATCCGTCCCTCCGTACCAATGCAAACACACACACATACATACGCTAACGTATTGAACTCTGTTTTAGAGTAAAGCATGCTTACCCCTATCCAAACTAGTTTAACTCATCATGGTATCTGTGCAATGAATGCTCTGACGCAAGACGCCCCGTTGATATTTCAAGTCCAACCACATGCAAGTCTGTCGGTGATGAAACATTCCACTTGTCCTAAAAGTCAGATTGAGCAAACATCAAAGTTAAAAAGCAGTGCTACAAAACGCAAAATCTCAAGTGTGTCAAAAACAATAATCCACGGAGCATATCTAGGCATCAGACGTTCCCCACTGCATGAACGATAACCAATGTTCAACAAGTTGACTCATTACAGAAACACACAGAAACAGTTTCGGCCGGAATACACACAAACTATTCCCGTCTAATGAAATGCATTTAATTGACGGGCTCCCATAGAAATGAGAGACCATATCGACTCGCCATCTCATTACGTTTTCATTAAAAACGTTTTCGCCGTGCCATCGGCGGGAGCGTCTGCGAAGCTAAATGGATGCAAATACTGATGGATGAGAGAAAAAACACAGTTTGCCCTTACGAGGTGGTGTTTTGAACACAAAACATTAGATATAGCTTTCATTTATACGTATTTAATTATGCAGACCATCAGAAAGTGTATTTCCGAATGTTTTTTCACCCTCAGGGCTCACCTTTATTACAGCAAACCCTTTGGAAAGTGGCCTGCCAGTCTAATTAAAATAGAAAAACTGATTACAGTCAGACAATTAGGCCTCTCTTCTCTTTTATTTTAAACACTTTAATACTGCAAGAGAGTGACGCATACTGCATGCCAGTCTCTCTATTTTCTTACTAAGATGCTCTGTAAAAACTCACTGTTTAAAAACAGCAATGTTGTGAAATATTATTATAATTGTAATTAAATATGGCCGTTCAATATTTTGTATTGCCATTGTGCTGCATACAAATGATTAAGTTCTGGTTTGAAGGATGCCTCTTCTGATGAAAAAGGTAACACCAATTTAATCAATTTCAGAGAAGAAGAAGAAAAAAAAACATCAAGTGATTATTTTTTTAGCTACATCACCCAGGTCTATTAGCATGTCAGCATCCCCAATTAGCATATTAGCGTGCAACCACTAGTCCAAAAATAATGTGATAATTTGTTAAAACACTTTTCTTGTAACCTGTAAGCTTCTGCATACATCTGTAGATCTAGAAAAAGGAACATATGAGACTAGTCTAATCATAAGCAGATTATATATCACAAGAAATCTAATCATAAATTCAAATCGTGCCATACAGTAAGTTGTGTCCATATACATACACACCAGCAGGGGGCAGTCTGTCTTCTCTCACAGCGGACTGCTGAACCTATTAGTTCAGTTCATAAATCAAGTCTAGCATCATTAAATCTTGATTTTGTCTGTATCAACACTATAATGTTTGCTTTCACATAGCTGCCATCACATCTCACCCAATTATACGCTACAAATATCGAATATTGACATTGCCGCTTGACATGCAACAACAAATCGTTCCCTAATTATAAGGGATTGACAAAATAAGCTTGTGTGCAATTTAGGAAGGGAATCTGTGTGAGAACTCACAAAGTCATGTGCAGATGAGGCTCCTGAGCGCATCGCTAATGCTAATTATCTTACGCAAGGTTATGTAATTTTCAAGCTGCAGTGCAGTCCAGGTCAGAAGCCGGGGGTCCCTGTGTGAACGTGGTCATGTGTGTGCAGCGCTGTGGTGCAGTACAGTCATGTTACATAAGGTAAGACGCTCCCCGAGGAACAAGAGTGAAGAACGAATCAAAGAATGAGTGCAGGATCCGCCGGGATGCAGATATAGACAATTAATGGCGAATGAAGTTTAATGAGGGTTTGTAATGAGTTGTGAACGCCTTTATACTCAAATAAAGTGAAGAGCCAGAGATATGTGTAGGGTTTGTAATGCTTTTGTAAGAACGACAGCATTTTATTTCCAAATAAACGCTTTGCTTTCTTACTATAGCTGCTTATGTTGTGGTTTGTTTGCCATGATGCGTCAGTAGATGAGAAATACATTATTTACCTTCTTAACACTTGGTCTTACTGTAAATTATTTATCACAGAATATTATTTAAAAAAAAAAAATGTAAATGTCAAATTAAAATGTAAAAACTTTGGACAATATATATAAAAAAAAGATTACATCAAATAAAAATTCTTTCCTCCTTTTCATTATCAGTTATACTGCTGACTAAAAAAAAATACTATAATTATATATACATATTTATATTAGATGGAACTTGGAAATGTTAATACTTAAAATCTTAATAAAATAAATTTAAGTTAATACCAACATTACTGAAAGTAAACCTGAAATAAAAAGAGAAAATAAATTTATAGATGGAACTTAAATCTTAGAAATATCTATGCAACTAATTAAAATAAAAGCAAATCAAATAAAACTGAAAATAGTAATAATAAAATAAATAAACAAACAAACAAATATTAGATGGAACTTAGATTGTAAGAAAACCTTACCAACTCACTGAAGTAAAATAAGTTTAATTTGGTATACTAAAATTACTAAAACTAAACATAAAACTAAACAAAAAATTTAACTAAAATTAAAATTAAAGCTAATTAATGTAAATATTCATAAACACTACAACAGTATATAAATTCTAAAATAATACTGTTGACAGCTCATGCTCATAAAAAGTCTTAAAGTTTTTGCTTGTTGAACATTCTGTATCACTAATAATTTTCATCAAATGAAAATGTCATAATATAAAAGTAAATGGGTTCATGTATGTGATTTCTGTGCCAGCAGAACCAAACAGACACTATCATGCCAAGATCAGTCTCCAAAAACCTCTTGCCCTTTCCGCCTCCCATCTTCCATTGTCCAGTCAAACAGAAGTCCCGCCCCCAAACCCACCTCATTGGCTGAGCCAGAAGTTAACGACACGCCTGACACCTCAAACAAACAGAGCATAAACAAAGCCTCAGGAAGTCTGCTAACAAATGGCTTAGTTCTCCTCTGATCTCAAAGCAAGTATTTTAGCATCACAAGAATTACACGCATCACCACTTCCTGAAAAAGCCTGCTTTCCCGGTCACTTCCTGCTCTGAATTACGTCCTTGTGGCAGGGGCCGGCAGCAGACGCAGCGTTCTGATGTGTCCTGGGTTCAGACACCAGATTTAGCCCCACTACTGTCAGCCTGCTATTTGGGCCGCGCTGATGACTAGGTGTTGAACGGGTGACTAAAGCACTGGAAATGATCTTAATGGAATGGAATGACTCAGCAGAGGAGTGAACTCTCTCTCTCTCACACACACACACACACACACACACTGTGACGTAACATCACGATAACCTTCCTCCTCATCGCTATTGAGAGGTCACATTAAATCTGTTTCACTAGGATCTCTATATGGTGTTAAAGCTGAAATCTTCAATCACTGTTCTGATTGTGTCTGATATCAAAGACCTAAAAACAGAAATATATTGAAAATTAAAAAAAACAATAATGATTACAAATCAAACAAGCTAAAATAAAAATAACAATATTTAAATAATAATAAAAAATGACAAAAGCACATCATATAATTACTAGAAATTAAACAAAAATAAAAATATTTTGAAAAACGAATATAAAAACAAAATCACATTACCAGAAAATAAACAAATTCAAATAAAACGGAATAAAATGCATAAAAACAGAAAAATAAATATATTAACACCGCAAACAAAGGGTCTCACAATGAGCTTAGTCATTAAATATTTGTAAAATGTTTAAATAGTATATATATATATATATATATATATATATATATATATATAAAATATTAAATAGTTAGTAAAAGTCATGAAATTTAATATATTTTGAATATATTCATACCTGAATACGATTGCTCATCTGATAAAGATCTCATAACATTTGTTAAATAATTAGTCAATAAAAACTGTTGCCTGTACTAACAACTAAATACTTTTAGTACGATGGTTCAGTGTCAGGATCAGCTACATTTATTTATGAATATATATGAAATTAATGCACTATTTTAGATAATAATAATAATTATATCAAATATATTATTATAATATTATAATTGTAATATTTACATGGTTTAATAAATATTTTTTAGATTATGATATTATATAATAATTAGCAAAAATCATTAGTTACAAATTTCATAACAAGTATTGATTTATATATTCTATTCATAATCGAATTTTAAAATACAATGTAGTACGATTGATAAGTGTATTGCTGATATGTATCAGCTACATTCAGTGATGAATATGAAAATATATTAGTGTTAAGTATAAGTTAGCATAAGTTTGGTAACCATTTAAACGCAATAGTGATTTGTTACACATTATATAATACAACAATAATAATACTAAGATTCAGTATATTACTATTTTATTACAATATATGATACATGTTGTCAGAAATATTATTTTTAATAACATTTCACAAATGTACAAAAAGTGAAATATTCGAATATATATTCCTAATTGAATGCAATCACTAATCTGTAATCTGATTTTGATAACATAAAAATAATGTATACATTTAAAAAAAATAATAATAATTGTGTACTGGGTAAAAATGCAAAAGAAATGCGATTTCAACAACTGTCCACACAAAACACAATAGAAGATTATATGTTTCCGACATAACATACACCATGAAAAAACACTGTATGGAATTCCACAATCATGCTAAAGTCTGTTCAAGTACCGTAGTATATGAATGGCACGTGATTATTACATTCATGGCACGTGAATGGTACTTCAGAGAACAATATGGCAATATTCTCATGATGTCATCCCAGCGGTGGTATATTTTGATGGTAAATGGACTGCATTTTTAATATAGCGCTATATGGTAATATCGCAGTACTTCTTGTAAGCCTATAGTTGTGTGCTCTTACGAATGACATTACATTTCATCTAAATCACACTCACAGAAAGCATCCCAGCAGAACTCTTCCTTCAGGCCATAACCGCTCCTCCCGCCTCCATCACCATGACAACGTGCATCGAAATGGCTGGCCATGTCCATGGGAGCGAACAGAGAGTTCGGCGGAATTTTAAGGACCTCCATTGATCTCGCCGAATGAATCAGAGCCAGTCAGATCATGAGGATGATGACATCACATTGATAAACCACAGAGCAGCTCCTCAAACGAACACAAGTCATATCTGACAGCTGCACGGGCCAATCACAACGACAGCGGTCAGAATCAAAACCTGCACGAGTAAAGTGAAGCCTCAAAATAGTGTACTACAGTACGAAATAATATTCCAGGGTAATTATTATGAACTGAAACTACAAAAAAATAAAAGCCGATACAAAGCAGGAATAAAACAGAAATATCAGATTATTAATAAAGATAAAATAGAAATTACTAAAGCAGAAAAAAATAAAAAAATAAAAATATATTATTAGAAATTAAATATAAATTAAAATAAAATAGTAATATTTTGATTAAAAGTATAAAAATGACAAAAGCGCATAACAATTATTATAAATTAAACTAATTAAAATTTAAATAATGAAAGACATATTTCGGAAAAAAATAAATAAATAAAGAGCACATAATACAATTACTAGAAATTAAACATAAATGAAAATAAAAATAATATTTAAAAAAAAAAATACAAAAGCACATAAAAGTTGCAATATTTCGAATAAAAATAAAAAATAAATAAAGAGCACATAATACAATTACTAGAAATTAAAAATAAATGAAAATAAAAATATTATAAAAAAAAATGACAAAAGCACATAAAAGTTGCAATATTTCGAAAAATACAAATAAAAATGACAAAATCATAATATTATTGCTAGAAAAATACAAACATAAAATGAAAATATTAATATTTTGGAAAGAAAAAGAATAAAAATGACAGGAGCACAATATAAATAAAATCTAATAATTTATATTTATATATATATATATATATATATATATATATATATATATATATATATATATATATATATATATATATATAATTTACAAGAAAATAAATACATTAAAACTACAAATAAATAAAAGTTAAATTCCTATATTTAAAAATTTAAATGCAAACATTTAAATGTTAAAATTAAGTTAATTAATAAATACTATATAAGTGTATTAGTTTTTATTCTAACACACACACACACACACACTGAAGACTGGAGTAATGATGCTAAAAATTTAGCTTTGCATCACAGGAAGAAATTACATTTTACAATATATTCAAACAGAAAATAGTAATTTCACAATATTACTGTCCATCCTACAGTGAGCGGAAGAGACTTCATTAAATACATTTCATTTACTAAAAATGTACTGCATACACACACACACACACAGAGAGACACACATCATCTGCACTCTCTGTACAAGTATGAATACATGCTGTGTGCTGAGAGAGAGAGAGAGAGAGACGGACAGAAGAAGGAAGACTGTGATGTCGCAGTAGTAGAGAACGCGTGGGTGTCAAGCTTTTTAAAATGCAGCTGCTCCACCAACTTGCACACGTCACATTCCTCTACTGCAGAGAAAATCATAGGTTTGAGCGTTTCTGTGGGAGGCGGGGTAGAGAGAGAGAGAGAGCTCATTTACTCTCCAAAAACAAGCTTGTGGATTCAACTCACGTTTCTGTAAAAAAGAGACCTTATGAACACAGATTATTAAATGTCATTTTTCAGTAAGTGTAACGTGTCGCACCAAACCTTAATCAAACGAGGACCACCAGGCACTCATGCGAACAACAAAATCCCAAAAGAGGGTCAAAGCTGTTTGTAGAGACTTTCCCTGACAGATCACTATCAGAGGAGGAATAGTTCACCCATAAAAATACAACACTTTTATCCTTCTCAAATCCACATGCTCTTATTTTCTGAATACATTTATTATAACATATTACCCAAAGAAGACCCCAAGAGTTATAAGGACAAAATAAATAAATAAATAAATAATTGTATACTATAAATTATAAATAAAATGTATTATATCATGTATTTATTTTCATGTATCACATACTTATTATTATTGATTATGATTAATTATAATTATAATTATAATATGTAAATTATATTTATTACACTAATTATAATTATTATAATATAATTTTTTTAGTTAATTGTGTTATTTAAAATATTACTTAAATATTATAAGTAATATTTAGTATAATATAAACAAAACAGATAAATATTATTAAGTATTCTATTTATTACTAATTAGTAATAGTTTCATTATTATAAATAGTAATATGTAGTATCATAAATGTTATTTAAAAAATTATAATATTAATCATATTATTATAAGTAACATTAATATTAATCAATATTAATTACACATATGATTTTTAACTGTATAATAGTATTAATTATTAATAATATAATATACAATAACAGTAATTCAACTTTAATATATGGATATACACATTATTTAATTAATACTTCGATTACTAATTATTAATAATTCATTTGATTATTACAAATAGTAATATTTAGTAACATAAATGTAAAAAAAAAAAAATTAAGTGATTAGTTAAATAGTCATCTTGTTTTGAAACAATATTAAGGTAAATAAATGACAGAACTGTCTTTTTTTGTGTTTGTGAACTTTCCCTTTAAGTGGGTTGAGAGATACTGAGAGAGAGAGAGAGAGAGAGAGAGAGAGAGAGAGAGAGAGAGAGAGAGAGAGAGAGAGAGAGAGGAGCTCTGGGAGTCCAGCCAGAGGATCAGGGAGGAGAGGGCGAGCGTGGGCTCCTCAATGCTCTTAAGATGCTGTAGGCCGCTCCACTGCTCCAATAACAGCCTCACAAACAAACACAGCCAGAAATCACTGCCCTGCCTCCAATCAAAAGCCCCCTCTTCAAATCACAAGTGCGCCGTTTTTTTGGAAATGTCAGAAATGTTGCTTTACTTGATGGCAGTCCATGGTGCTGGTTATGGGCCTCAGAAACATCCACCTGCCGAACATAGAAGTCTATCACTAGATATTAATATGACAAACGTTTATTTTTAATGTTACGTAACACTTCTTAAAATCAGAGTGTTTAAATCAGATGTGTTCTTTCCTTTTACGTTCCACAGCAGCAACTACAGAAAAGCCCCTAAAATAGCTCTGTAATCGTGAAGCAGCAACAGCGTAATTCTGCCTGTTCTCCTGAATCCTCTTCCTCCCACACACATTAACACACAATGAAAATGGGAACCTCATTGTAGGCCTCAAGACAGCTTTCATACGCCACAATGTGGAGCTGGATCCAAGCAGCAGCGCTAATTTTACTGCTAGCTGCATAGCAGGCCTGGACGTTTCTGAATAAAGGCTTTGCAAGCCACACTTTGGGTCATTAGGTGCATTTACATATAAAGTGATGGTGATTACGCTGCATTTAAATCAAATGTATGCAATGTTGCTTCCTACTTATGTTTGAATCCAAACGTCCTTTCAACAATCGAACAGTCCTGTTGCGTAAACAATCACATCATGTAATTATAGTGTAACCGCGGAGTATGTTTAGCACTGTCGGAAATAAGCCACACAAATCGACCCCTCGGGGTGAAGTTCTGAAACGTGAAACAAGAAAACCAACAACAACAACAACAAAAAGGTCAGATTTTATGAAGCAAAGTTATTTTGAGATTGTGATGCAGCAGTTAATGCACATGCTACAGACTCATTTGGAAGAAAATAATAATAATAAATTGAAATAAAATTTAAAAACAAATAAAACAAGCTAAAAATAAAATGCTCAAAACATAAGGTATTAAAATAAAATAAATAATAGGCTAAAAATAAATAAAAAATAGATTCAGGTAACAAATAAATAAAATAAGACATCAATTATATATAAATATAAATAATAAAATAAACAGTTACTACAGTATAATAAAATAAAATGCTAAAGAAAAAAAATTAAAGACAGAATATATGTAAAAATAAGTTCAGTAACAAATTAAATTAAATTAAAAATTATTAATTATTATTAATTAAATTATATAAAAAAAATATATTATAATAGAATAGGTCAACTGTGTGAAAACAGTACTCTAACCTGCAGATCTTTCAGAGAAACATGGCAAGAGGTACTGACAGGGCTAGACAAATGTTTGGTTATCATGTCTGAATTTACAGATGACCTCGGCAGGCCTTACTGATCCATGGAAGAAAAACAAGAGAGATGCACTTGCAATGAATCACATTTCCCAAAGGAGCCAGGCACACCACAGACTGCTAATGTTATTATGAATCAGAATGACATTACAAAGTAAACCCCGCATCTGTCTGCGCTCAACAACTATTCTCTTACCCACGATTAAAAAGTTTCCCGAGACGCTCGAAACAAATTGCATAATTCTTACAAAAGTTTTCCTGAAAGGAATACAAAAATAGACAAAAAAAAAAAAAAAACATCTGGTATATTTTACACATAATACCAATTAATTTTACATACTCTTTAGAAACGTAATAATTAAAGGTATTATTCATGCCTGTAATGTGTGATAAATCTCACACCAAAGTTTAACACAAACCACAACATCTCTGAATAACAAACACCATTAATAAAACACAGGAGGACAGACTACTTGTCCAGTTAATGTTTGTTGAGAGATATTTCATACATAATACTTAAAGGTCTCAATGAACTACAAAACACACAACAGCACAAAGGCCTAAGCATTATTCAAAAGTATACACCTTTTTACGGTTACAGCACAGAAAGATGGAATTAATGGAAAAAACAGAAGAGAGATAGAGAAAAAAGTGACTTTCTCTTTATCAACAGCTTACCCTCCCTTTCCCAGCCTTATAACACTATAAAGCCTTAAATCTCCTACAGAGTCGGCTAATCGAGGCTTTCCATCAAACGGCATGACCTTAAATCGGTGAACGGAGCTCAATTCCCAGGACTTAGCTTAGTCAGACTAGTGCAGACATTCAGTCCAGATCAACAGGTCACATACAATGGCAACAGATAAACCGCCCTTCGCTGGAAGTTTGATTGACAGGCCATCTGACCAATCATATCGCAGAACCTGCCATCTTGTCTGACAAACAAACCAGATGTGATGATGCTGGAAATTCAGCTTTGCATCACAGGAATAAATTACATTTTAAAATATATTCAAATAGAAAACAGTTATTTTACATTGTAATAATATTTACCTATTTTTACTGTATTTTTGATTAAATAATGCAGCTGACGCTTCTTTCGAAAACATTAAAAATCCTAATAACCCGGAACTTTTGAACAACGGAGTATTCATTGAAGTACCACATTCTTATAATCGAATACCATCGCAATATCACAGAACTTTGTCTATGGTTCTCAAAACATTCATAAGTTAATATATTTAAAGAATTCAAGGCCAGTTTTCTAGTTATTGTGTTCTGAGGTTGTGAAGCATCATCCAGGCTGGATCTGTGTGATCTGCAGGATGCTGTTGATGACTACACACCGCTGCGTTTCTAATGTGTCATCGCTCAGCTGTATCCTTCTGTCTGATCCAGACATTACTGAGAACATCACTAGCAATTCATCTTCTCTTCACCTTTACATCCATCACTGACACGTGCACAAACACGCAGAACCAGACCAGGAACCTTAAAAATGTCTTCATTACACTGAAATCTTAAGATGCATCCAACCAAGAGACATAGTCCATCAAAAGAGAGAGCGGCAGAAAGAAAGAACAGAATATTTATTGATTGAAAGCAAAGAAGAACAAACAAACAAATTGGACTGCATGGTTAATCATGATAAAACCAAGGAATGCATGGAAGCAAGTAATGTAATGATTAACCAAGGAATGCAAGAAAGAACAAAATGCAGAGGAACAGAGAAAGCAATTGGAAAAAAATAAGTAACAACAGAAAAAAGTCAGAAAAAAAAGGAACAAACAAACAACAAAAATGATGAAAGGAAACGAAAAACAAACCAATGAATAAATTAAAGCAATGAAGAACAGATGGGATAAATGAATAAATAAAGGAAGAAAGGAAATATGAAAGGTTAAAAAACAACCGAGAAAGAAAGCCAACAAGCAACATCAAACAAACTGGGGAAAGAAAGGAAGAAAAGATAGAAGGAGCGATGGTGAGAAGAATGGAAGTACAGAAGGATTAAGAAAAAACCAAAGGGGACAAACAAAGGAAGAACAAAAGGAAAAACTTAGAATAAAACAAGAGATAAACCAAACAAGAAAAGAAAAACAAACTGATGCAAGAAAGAACAAAAGATAAACGTGAGATAAACAAGAGATAAAGCAAACAAGCATAAACACACACTGAAGAAACAACAAAAGACTGAAAAAAGCCAGATCAAACAAAATGAAGAAAGGACTAAGTAATGAAAGGAAGAAAGGACAGACTACAACAAAAGAAAGAAATTAAAGGAAGTAAGAACGCAGTGTCCTCCTCATATTGCTGCATCACACATGTATTAATAAAGAAACATCCGAACGAGCCTCTTTCGCTCATTACATTACATCAAACTAGACAAAATGACACTTTGAAGGAAAGCTTGATCGCATGTGTCTTTGTGATAAGCGTTTTTCCTCGGTTCCTCACAGCACTTCACATGAGGATTCCTGGGAATGCTCGAGTACTCTGTGTCCTTTTATAGTCTCAAAGTTTTTAATGCAAAAAGATCAAATTACCCTCTTGTCCAGGGACGAACCACATTCAGGGACCGACTAGCTTCAGTGGCTCCTTTCCCAACACTCCCTCGACTACTTGTAAACAAAAAACATCTGCTACGTTATTTAAACGGACCAAAACGAGGACAAGGACAGAATCCAAACACCGAATGAGGTCAACAGGATGACTTTACACCGAGAAAACACGTCTATAGTCATTCCCAAACACGAACTCTTTCATGCAAGAGCTATCCCATAGTGCTTTTCTCCATAGGACCAGACTATATTTGGCCAACAGTGGCTGGTGGGAGAAAGACAGGTGTGACAGCCAACACACAGTGACTCACGGCCCGTCTTCAGCCCGCGGTGGCTAATGGAAGCAAGACAGAAATACAGTCAATGGCTACGACAAACAATCAAAACCTGTTGAGATCAAAATCATCCGGAAGACACAACGGATATGGAGAGACACCATGTCAGTGAACCTGCTTTAGAAAAAACAAAACCTGAGTGACAAGAAAACCCAGACAGCGCGTGTGATATCATTTACTATAACAGAATATTATTGCGTTAATGATGCGGAAGCTGACAATATCAAGTCATTCAGTACGCAAAAAAAAAATCAATATTGAATGAATTGAAATCTGGGTTTACATGGACCCTTCTAATCTGATCGTAATAGGACTAGAAGAACAATCAGAATAAAAATGTCACATGTACTGTAACTGCGTCAATCGGATTGAATTGGCTCGATCCCACAAAAATTTTGATCGGATTGTAAGGTGTAGTTTATCCCTTTTGTAATCCGAGCGAGAGGACATGTAAACACTTGATCGGATTGAAAACCAAAACTGGAAAGTACTGCGCATGCGCAGGGACGTAGAAATAGAGTAATGACGTATGACGCGCCGAACAAGGTGTTCTTCCTGGTGACTAAAGTGTCATAAATAAGTGTCCTGTCATTATAAATCTACCCTTTCACTCAGCGTATGTGAAGTGGAACACGACCACGTCCCACAAGTCCTTGTTTAAGACTCAGACGTCATCAACAGACGTCTAGTTTTGAGTGCGGGAAGAGGCACTTTTACTACATTTTTTTTTTTTAAGTGAAAGTGACGTGACATTCAGCCAAGTATGGTGACCCATACTCAGAATTCGTGCTCTGCAATTAACCCATCCGAAGTGCACACACACAGCAGTGAACACACACACACACACACACACACACACACTGTGAACACACACCCGGAGCAGTGGGCAGCCATTAATGCTGATGCGCCCGGGGAGCAGTTGGGGGTTCAGTGCCTTGCTCAAGGACACCTAAGTCGTGGTATTGAAGAGAGAACTGTACATGCACTCCCCCACCTACAATTCCAGCCGGCCCGAGACTCGAACTCACAACTTTTCGATTGCGAGTCCGACTCTCTAACCATTAGGCCACGACTTCCCCAAGTTCACTAAAGTAAAGCAGCACAACAGTTCATGTGCTGGTCGTTGCCTACTTAGGACCCAAAGTAGATAAATATAACGTGTGCTTTTTTAAACAGCAGCGGGAAACTATATTCATGCAGTGGGCGCATGTCAAAAGAATAAATCCAATCAGAAGCTTGTGACATGTAAACGCGCACATCAACCTGATCACTTTATTTACCGTTCATCAACTATGTTCGGATTCGTCAATCAGAATGAATTCATTCCAATGGAAGCAAAAGATGTCCATGTTAACGCAACTAGTGATTCGATGATTCAATCACTTGCTTCGATCGTGAGTGAATCAAATATTTGAATGAATCAGTTGAACAAATGACTCAACGTCTCGCTCATTAAGACTAGTTTCTATATAATGGCAGTTTTAGTTTCTTATTTACACACATTTATATTTTATTATTTTAAGACAAGAAAAAAAAAAGATAGAAACACTGAAACAAAAACCAGCAAAGAAACTAGAAAAAAATCTAGATTGAAAAACAAATGGTATAACTATTAATTATACTTTATAATCTAATTATATATTTAGAATTTTAAATATAGATATATAGATTGGGTTTGCATGGGTTTAATTGACGCGCTGATGCTGCAGAGGGAAGCAGGTGTTGTTTTAATGATGAGGGCATCTCCTGGCCAGCTCTGTGCTTTATTTCACCCATCTGTATTCTCCACTCATTCTCTCTTTCGGCGCTTCGTGAGACATACCAATGAGTCAAGCTCTGTGCAGCTGTCAGAGCCAAACCTCTGAGAGAGAGAGAGAGAGAGAGAGAGAGAGAAAGATAGCAAGAAAGACAGAGAGAGAGGGTTGGGGTGGAGTCGCAATATTCCTGACTCTAAGAAGTCATCGTGAAAAGACAACCGAATGAAGCTGAACAGCTATAGGATAAACAACAAGTGATAAAAGATCATCAGCCAATGTAAAGTTTTCATTATAAACAGATATCTTGACAAAAGTTATGCCATTTATAGTATTTGCTGCAGGACTCTGCTGGGTAGCTCCGCCCACCTTGAAATATCATTGGTCCACAATCATCCTCCATGTAACAGTGCTGCATGTCAAATGACTTTTGATTGGGTGTGCTTGTGACATGCTCAATGTGGACACATTATAAGGATGCAATGATATTTACCATTAAAATTCTATACTATTGTAAAGATCAAAAAGACAAGAAAACAAGAAAAAAACTAAAGAATTAATGACTTTAATAAACAACATCTAGAAAGAAGGAAATACACATAAAAACTAACAAATTACTAATGTAAAGAAACCTTGAGCTGCACTAAAATATTATATATAATAACTATTATATCACCATTAAATATATTATTACTATTATTTAATATGGGCCGATATCAATTTAAATCAATATTACGTATATAGAATAAATATTATTAATATCATTATCATCCAATATAGGTCAATATCAATTAAAAAAAAAAAAAAAAAATTATATATATATATATATATATATATATATATATATATATATATATATATATATATATATATATATATATATATTATTGTTGTTCATTGAAAAAGCAAAGAACAAGAACAAGAAAAAACAAAAGCATGGAAAATAAGACAGAACAGAAAAAAAACATTCCAGCAGACATTAGCATAACTGTCTTCCACGGTCAGTTTTCAACTTCTGTAAGTGTTTACCTTTGTGTACTTGAATAAAGTATGTGTCTGGCCTTTGTCTACACTACAACTGAATTTCTACTGGCTTATTTAAGTGCACATACTACAAATATTTCCAGGCCTACTGTGTATGCTCGTGTCAAAAAGGTTTCCCTCAATGACTCTTCAAACCACCTTGGAAATCAACTTAGGCTGAAAACATTTTACACCTCACCACAATCTTCAACATTCGCTTCATGCTAATACCACACCTCTATTCAGATCCTGCCAGTTTGTGCCCTGAAGAGAATTATGAAGACACAAAATTTGCACTTTCTCAATTATTGCTACACTAATGCAATCAACAGAACACGAAATAAACCTAAAACTCAATTTAGCTCGCAGCGTCAGCTAATTTAATAGAGCTTCCATTCGTGCCAGCCAGCTCTGCACTGTCTGTGACCACCAGGATGCGTCATGTATCTAGAGCCAGACGACATCAGGGATCCACAACCGTCTTCATCATAAGCTAATAGCATGTTGCAGTTTTAGTCTGAATGGGGGTAATCAAACCGGTTATCAGGGGTATAATGGCAGCGTTTGTCAGTTAAAGCGCAAGTTGGCCAAAGCCACAGACGCTCAGAAGATAATGGCAGGCCATGGAGCTTATAGATATCAGTGGATGACGTTCTCCTCCCACACTCCTCCATCAGAAGTAATTCAGAAGAACTGAATAAAGCACTGACTCAATAAAGGGATCTGAGGTGGTTCCTGTAAAAAGCTAAAATCAGTCAAATTCAGAAGATGGCATTACAGTATATCCTAATTAAAACAAACAACTAGATAATGTGACATGATACCATTAACATGATGGAGAAAAAATATAAATAATTAATGCAATGCATATTAATACAATGCATTATTTGGCATTTAAAAATACTTTCAATAAATGCAAAAATACAGTTGCATAAGTTGTTTAATAAGTGCAAAAACAGAAAAACACTTCTGCCTTACACTTAAAACAAATTATTTTTAATTTTAAATATATTTTATGTTTTAAATATAGTATAAAGTATAGTTAAATACTTCAAAGGTGCATTATGCTTAAATTTTGCAGTATTTCACATTTAAAATGTATGATTATATTACGTCCAAAAATACAGTAAATATAGTGTTGTATTATTTTGCATTTCAAATATATAAGTGCTGAAATACAGTAAAACAATGCAAAATACTACATTATGCTTAATGCACATTTTTTTGCATTATTTTATATTTATAATTTATTATTTTATATAAATGTAAAATACAGTACATTTTACGTTAAAATAAGGTGTTGCCTTGTGCAGAAAAATAAAAAAATGCAATATACAATGAAATACAATAAAACACAATACAATAAAGTTTTACAGCCAAGCAAGAAATATTATGGCAGGTATTTGTTCTTAATTCTATTGACATGGGTGCTATAAAAGTTTATTTTGGATCCTGTTAATAGCACAAGATATAATACTGGCACCAAAAGTTAAATAAAAAAAAAAAAAAGTTGAGAAGTAAAAAAATATATATATATATTTAATTAAAAAAAAACTTTATTCTGTGCACTTTTTCCACCTTATAAAAGTTTTGAAACTTTTCTCTCCATTTTTCTATCAAATGAATGGTTTTAGAAATATTGCTACATTTACAAATTAATTTCTGTCATTGAACCGTTAAATAAATTCCGTAATGAAATTTGACTTTCAGTATGGAACTCTCTCTGCACATCTATAACTGGTGTATTGTAAATCTGTTATTGAGTGCGCATGAAGTGAAATCAGGGCTGAATGACTTTAATCATCATGATGAAATGACTTTGCATATTATTTATTCAACAATACGGTCACTGACATATATATGAATAATATGAATATGAATAAGAAAGGTCTAAATTGGCAGCTTGTTTTCACAGGATCTTATTAGCATACTAATTTCGTAACGGAGAAACTGGTGTCAAATGGATGGCATAGCTAATTCGATTATGTAAATTAAGTTGCGTATAAAGATAGAAAGTTTTTATTTAACAGCCCAGTTCTAATTATACCTGGAACGAGATGCAGGCATATTAGTGTTATGATCATATATGTTTACAAAACCTATTTCCTGACCATGAGTTGTGCATGCCATTGCATTATTATCTAAAACTATTAAAAATGATTTTCTGTAGTTTAAATAGAGGAAGTAAAATAAAACAAAACATTGATATTTTATGAAAAACTTAGTAACTTAACACCAGCCTGAACAGGTTGGGGAACCAACTAAACCAGGTAAACACCACCATGACTGTTTGAGAAACCAACTTAACCATCTAAACAACAGTGTGACTAGTCTGAGAATTCGGCTAAACCAGGTAAACACCAGCTTGATCAGTCTGGGCATGCATTCTCATTCAAACACACGTTGGGATGAAAAAGACTGCTTGAAGGGCGAGCATAAAAGATGCTCGGGATAGTTAACCGAATTGTCGATTACTTGTGAGAAGTTTTTTCAGTACGCCGTGACACACGCATACATTCAAAGTGCACACATACAAACAGACGCATTGACAGCGTGATCATACTTGAGCTCTTGAGCTTTTTTGTGATTTACCAATCACAGCTATGAATCAGAGGTTAAAGGATTAGTTCACCCCAAAACGAAAATTTCCTAATCATTTACTCACCCCCAATGCCATCCATGATATCTGTCTTTCTTTCTTCAGTGGAAAATAAATTATGTTTTTTGAGGAAAACGTTTCAGGATTTTTTCGTCATATAATGGACTTCAATAGCAACCAACTGGGTTGCTATTGTTTCCTCAAAAAACTTAATTTCTTTTCCATTGAAGAAAAAAAAAGACATCTTGGATGGCATTGGGGTGAGCAAATTATTAGGACATTTTCGTTTTGGAGTGAACTAATCATTTAAGTTTGAAATAAAAATATTTAAATGTAATATATTTTTCTCCTGGTCCTTATTTTAAATAGGTCATAAAAATATCAATAATTATCGATATCGACTGATATGAAACACTTATATCGTGATACAGTTTTCAGCCATATCGCCCAGCCCTAACTGATGCATCAGTTCAATTCAACTTTACTCCAAATTTATGAACTTACCTGTTTTGAATACTTTATATTTAACGTGTTCGTTTATTCCCAATATTAGTGTTAAACTGCTGGACTTTTAATGAAATCTACTATTGATTTTCGCCGTTGACTGATTTTGCAGAACATTTAGACTGATAACTTCCGTGCGCAGATGAAGCAAATTTGTCACAGGACGCGTGATATGTTGTGTCAGACTATATATGAACTAGCTGTTTTAAATACAGTATTTTTATATTTAACGTTAGTTTATCAGTATGTTTGAAAGTATATTTTTTTGATTATTGGTGATTGCATAGGCTCTTTCTCGCGCATATTGCGTAGTTTAAAACACCAAATAGTTATGCAGTGACAAGAACAAAGAGTCTCTCTCTTGCTCCACCCAGGCACGATAATATCATGTAACGTTGATCTCACGGGCTGACGATATGACGATTTGAAAAATGACCATATCGCCCAACACTATTGCAATATATATATTTTTTAAGATTTAAGAAACGTGTAGTCCTATTTTTGTTGTGAATGTCCCAACGGAGGAACAGGATGTTATACACAAATATCGTATCGCTGGGTATGAGAATCGATATCGTATAGTATCGTGTTAAAACCCCTAGTAAAAACCAGTCTGACCAGGCTGGAAAACCAATTAAACCAGGTAAATACCAGCTTGATCAGTCTGGGAGACCAACTAAAGCAGGTAAATCCATACCAGCTAAAACCACTTTAAGCTGGACTAAGATGTATTTTCAGCAGGGATATGTCTCCAGAAGGTTATGACAGTCCTGTTGAGGTAATTATGATCCCTTTAAATCCCTTTATATAATCTTCCCTCCCTATTATTAGGCTAAATCACCTCATATCCTTCTCTTCTGTAGCACATTACAACCTCGGCCTCCAACACGTTTGTTAGAAATTGGCTACAATCAGATTGGCCCCCCACCTCATTCTCACACTGTCATATCTTATCGGCCTATAAATAGAGGCAGGTAAAGCCAGACCTCATTAATTCAATCACCAGGCGCAGGGACTACCCGCACACTTCTCTGAGGGTGGAAAGTCACGAGTCAGATACAAGCACCATTCCTCATTACCAACCTTCACAGCGTACCGGCTAAATTTAAACAATCAGAGACACCGGGAGTCTCCACGCCACCGAACCTGCGGAGAAAGAAGTCAGTGGCCATTGTTCAGCACAGGTACATCCAATGATACGTAAAACGATTAAATACAAGTCTGTTTTGGACCCGTTACCTTTCAAAACCACAAGAGCTAATTAGAGCAAGCTAGTTTGAAAGGTAATGTGTTATTGAACAGCGACATTGGCTTTTTCGAGACAGCTTGTGCCGACAACATCAAAACTCATTTGTTTGGAGTAAAAATGAACCCGGAGGGGTTGCAAGTTGTTCAAGATGCTGAGGTGATAAGTGAGAAACATGCCGGCACAACAAATTGTCCTTTGATGGTCGAGACGGAGAGATTGGAGAAGGAAAACAATGATCCATCAGCCTTGTGATATAAAGCGAGCACATGAAGGTATGAGCTTCGCATGTGTAAGTTTAGTCTGCGTTTGAGCCACACTTTGGCAGTAAACGCGGGGGATGCTCGGCTAAATCCCAACATAAGCTCTACCTACGTACAACACATCAGCCATTCAACAGAAGAGATCATCTATTTATGCCACAAAACTACATACAGAGCAAAACTGTATTGATACACAACTGTATTGTACAAAAGCATGCACTATTAATGTGTGAAAACAGTCATACTGGTAAATAAGGTATTAATGGAGATTAAAGAAAAAAAAAACAATCACTTAGTGGTAGATTTTACATTGGATCCTAACCATGCAAAACTTACCATCACAATGTTAGGGTGTTTATAGGGTTGACAGGGTAGTTGTACCCAGTTGATAAGGTGTTCAGAATGGTACAAACTATGCTACAAGTGAATTAAACAATCAATATAACCAATTTACATCCTATATCCTACAGCAAAAAAACAAACAAACATATACACATATATACAAACATATATATATATATATATATATATATATATATATATATATATATATATAAATTCAAATCTAGAAAATAAATTTTTTAAATACAAATAATATTAAACCGTTAAAATAAAGTTAAAATATAAAATAAATATTATAGCATAAAATTTAAATCATTCAACATAATAAATAAATAAATAAATAAATAGGAAAATACAATTGATTTTTTATATATAAAAATAAAGTGAAATGAATAAAAATAAGTAAAATATGAATAAACATTTATAAAATAAAAATAAATCCAATAATAACAAATACCTATTGAAAAATCTAAACATAAAGAATGTAATACAGTATGATTATAATTTAAATAAATAAACAAATATATCCACCAATACAGATTTTTTAAAAAAAGTATAAAAATATATAACACAATATAATTTAAGTAAATAAACAAATAGATAAATCATTATATAATAAAAAATAGTAATAGTGATGCATGCCTTAGCAAACACCACTAATAACTGCAATCAATTTAATGGGTCTCTTATGGGATTCATGAAAAAATCGAAAGAGCTAACATTTACTGATAATAAAACATGCAGTCTGGAATTTTTAATATCCCATTTTTTTATTTTAAGTCCTCTGAGTAATGGTACATAATAATTGAGCAATAGTGCATAACAATGGCATAATAATTATGCAAATGATGGTACAAATCTGAGGATCTGAAGGTCAGAAAAACACAATGTTCTACACTTTCACAGAAATGATCAGTACCTTGACTGGGTATTGTTACGGGTAAACAGTAATAATGGATTCTGCCTGAAATTCTGACCTACAGGAGTTGATCGAGTTCAGCAGCGCTGTACAAATTTCCCCTGGAACCCTTACAAATTAAGACAAGCCTTAGAATGACAGATATTTCCCTGAGGAAAGACGGTAAGCCTGCCTCCGCTCCTGCATGGGCCACTGTTACTGTCGAGAGCTGGAACACATTCTACCTCTCCAGTCCAGGTTTAAAAATATGACTATATAATATAGCATATCTCAAAAATGTGATTTAACCAAGGTAAAGAGTTCTCCGGAACATAGAGTCTATAATCATCAGTTTGCAGGAATTGAGTTTGAAGCCTCCAGAAGGAAAAACACTTCAGCTGAAAATTGAGTCCTTAATAAAATTAGATCTCTCTAAAGTACACTAAAGCTGGATATGATGAATGTGCTTATTTGTGTACATGCATCTTCTGTTGCTTACTCTTTCATAAAGCATGTGCATTTTCTTCACTGTGTTATTGCATATAACTTTGATTTAAACAAACGCCTACTAAACTTCAGAGTTTAACTCTTTACAGTTTAAACACCTCACCAAGCTTTTAGCAACCCAGCAAATTTTTGCATGCGCAAGCATCCCATTAAATCATGTTTATATTGAAAGCACATTAATTCATTTACAGTGGATTTCTGTAAAAGGATGTGTTCGCTTATAATGACATGCATTTACATATTAGATTGCACAACGACTTGACATATTTTGACTCAAATCTGCTAAAAGTGTGTTTTCGCTCACCGAGGGGCAAGTTCACGCTGCTCTCTCATTATGGCATTTGCAATGAAAGCATTTTATCTGATTCTGTGGTGCTGGCATCAAATTTGTTGATTTTCTCTCGAATCTCTGTGCAGACATCACACGGTTTACTAAACAAGACTGCTTTTGACTGATTGTGTGAACAGGCAGCAGAAAATGTTGTGATCCTCATCACAATACTAGCTTCAAACTACTTTTCTTTTGAGATACTGATTCTGTTGTTTGCAGCCAGTAACATATGGTAGTCTTCAAATTGCAAGGTTTGCTTTGCTCACATCCCTAAAATAAGTTCTGTCTTATAATTTGTCTAATTTTTGTCTTCTTTATACAATAAGCTGTCAAAAAAAAGACAAAACTAATTCATTTTTGTAATACAATGTCCAGACTAAATAAATAAGCACTTTCTTTTTTCCTTTGGTCATTTTTTTTCTCACAAACAAGCACAAAGCATTGACCAAAAACACCTTGTCAGAGTGTATTACTACAGCATCAGAAGATTTCTGTTTTGCCTGTGGGTGTGTGTGGGTGTGTGTGTGTGTGAGTGTGTGTTACGTTACGTAAGCACAACAGCGTGGAGGATGCCCTGCCAACTCAACAGGCTCCTGCCATTTAACAACACATGCAGAAAGTCTAAGAAAGTTTAACTTTTGATTTGTGATTGTTACCAAGGCAAGCATAACTATTATCGCTCATTCTTTGGATTAGGCATTCGAATGAACCACTACCAATAAGCATTAAACTTTACAGTGCAACCTTTTTACTACATATGTGACTGCTTTTGCAAACATTTCTTATGGGAGGTGTGCTATTACTTTATTAAAGGGTTAGTTCATCCAAAAATGAAAATTATGTCATAAATGACTCACCCTAATGTTGTTCCAAACCCGTGAGACGTCCGTTCATCTTCGGAACAGAGTTTAAGATATTTTGGGTTCGAGAGCTTTCTGTCCCTCCATTGAAGCTGTGTGTACGGTATACTGTCCATGTCCAGAAAGGTACGAGAAACATCATCAAAGTAATCCATGTGACATCAGAGGGTCAGTTAGAATTTGTTGAAGCATCAAAAATACATTTTGGTCCAAAAATAGCAAAAACTACGACTTAATTCAGCATTTTCTTCTCTTCCGAGTCTGTTGTCAATCCGCGTTCATGACTCTGCAGTAACGCTGCTGATGTATGTCACTGCAGTAGTGATGGGAAGTTTGATTCTTTTCTGCAAACGGGTTCTTTCGGACAGTTCGATTCAATAAACCGGTTGAAAAAAACGGTTCACCGGTTCTTTTGCACTCGACGTAATGGCGTCATTTGCGATGATCGCCCTTGATTCAAGCCTTCGGTTTACCCGCGCTCATAACATTAGCACAGTATAAGTTCAGAATCAATCACCAAAAGAATCAGTTTAGTTCAGACGCTCTGTGTGTCGGTCTGCTTCACGCTGAATCACACATGCGCAGTATCATCAGCTCCTCGGTTCTCGAATCTGACGCGTCCGTCTGAAACGGTTCTTGACTTGTGAATGAGTCAGTCTATTGTTCGTTATCTGGCTCGGCTCGGTGTTCATCTTCAGTTCTCTCTTCACAGCAGTTCAGTCAGTGTACTGTTTGAGTGCATGAATTACTCCGGGATATTGGTTTTTGTTTTAATTGTTTTTGTGTCAGCCACAATAAAAAAGTTAACAGCTTAAGTCATTTGTGGATTAATGCGTATTGGAGACACGAACCGTTTAAAATGATTCAGTTCGATTTGGTGAACTGGTTCAACCGGTTCACTAAGAAGAACCGGTTAAATCGAATGATTCAAACAGACACGGAAGAGAAGACAATGCTGAATAAAGTCGTAGTTTTTGCTATTTTTGAACCAAAATGTATTTTTGATGCTTCAAAAAATTCTAACGGACCCTCTGATGTAACATGGACTACTTTGATGATGTTTTTCTTACCTTTCTGGACATGGACATTATACCATACATACATGTTCAATGGAGGGACGGAAAGCTCTCGGACTAAATCTAAAATATCTTAAACTGTGTTCCCAAGATAAACAGAGGTCTCACGGGTTTGGAACGACATGAGGATGAGTCATTAATGACATAATTTTCATTTTTGGGTGAACTAACCCTTTACGCAGTCAGACTAGGAGGTGTTTGTCTAGCAGATGATAGAATGAGAACAAATCCCATACATTTACATTCAAACAGGGATCTAGAGACAACAGTGCCATGAACTGGTAAGCAACAACCTAGTTACTGCTTAAAATACCCTAGCAACCAGTTGCAATTCACAGCAAACTCCTTAGCAACCAGGCTGGTATAATAACGGTTACTTACTGATATTAGGTTTTTCTGTTTAATACAGGCTATTTGGAATATTAAATAAAAACAATAAATACATAGATATTTTTATATCTATCCCAAACTAAATCCCAAACTTTGGGATTTTTTTATTTATTTATTTCTTGTTTTTTGTTTACATACATGCACATAAACATAAATATTTATGTTTATATATTAGAAAATACATAAAACAATAATAATAAAAAAAAAATTTAACTTTTTTTTTAAGTTGGGATATTTCTTAAATGTTATTATTATTGTTGCTATTTACATATATTTACATATATTTACACACACACAAACACATAATAAAATCTATCAATAAATAAATTTTTTCAAACTTTGAAATTTTTAAAGCATTTATTTATTTATTGTTGTTGTTTACATACTAAAACATAGACATAAATATTTATATGTTATAAAATGCATGAAACAATAATTAAATATTTTTTACCTTTGGGATATTTTTACATTTTATGTGTATTATTATTGTTGTTATTTATATATACGCATACTTAGATTATATTTCTACACTTCTCAATAAATATGCATGTTTTTAATTCTGGAGTGGTTTTTAAATTGTATATTTTATTATCATTTTAATTAGTAGTAGTAGTTGTATTATACACACTTTAGAGAAAAACTATTAAAATAGTATAGAAATATTAGAATATTTAAAAATAAAAACTAGTATAGTAATATATATCTAATAATATCTAATATTATTGTGTTATATTACTGTTTATAATACAATAATATTATACATGCCATTGTTTCACGCATTACATTGATACAAGAAAGTTCTCTACAGAAAACATAAAAATCTAGTTTTAAAATTTCTCTTCGTTTCCACAGAGTGATTGGTCATCACACTCATCTACACCCACAGTTCCTTGCACTTGAAACAAACATCCAACACATGCATCTCTTAGACTTATAGCACAGCGATTGTAAAGGGTCTCCCTTAAAAGACTCAAAGACACTTTTGTTGCTCATTCACATTGTAACAAAACACGAAGACCATGCAATGTGTCCTCACCAGACAAAAATCTCCACTTTTATCCAACTCCATTTGTTGCGTGACATTTCAGGCTTGACAGATGGGGAGGAGTTTACGATTCGCTCGTAAAACAAAGCGGACATTTGTTGACAACAGCAGCTCGAATGCCCTGACAAAGCTCTCTGGATTACACTCCGGCCCTCGGACTCAAGACACACTGGGAAACCTGGCGCGAAAGGCTCAGTCGGGGTTTGTTAAAGGGGAAGCTGGGACGAGTTTGATTCAGAAGTGGATTAGATCCATTACTCTGATGGCTATTCGAACCCCTATACTTCTTAAACAGCAGGGAAGAGCATACCTGTATTTTCAAGATATCTGAAGCCAAAGCAGCCAAATTCAAAGTGAAGTAGTTTGTCTCGGTCTGTCACTCAGGCTAAGCTTGTGACAACTAAATCTCAGGGTTATTTCTGCGGTTAAGAAGACAAGTGAACTTATTTTCACAGTCTGTGTCGATTTGCTGTCCAATATCTTTCATAATCCGAGACTAGGCTTAATCCATATCTGACAAGCCGGCTCCTCAATCGCCCTAAATCACTACTGATGTGTGGAGAGGGAATCCAGAACACCTTGTACAGCTTGAATCCTAATACCGTCCTGCGTCCAACCACTCCAAACACTGAACCTTAAAAGAAGAGATCACCCAAACATTCAAATTCTGACCTCATTTAACTCCACAGAACACAGAAGAAGATACTGAGATCAATGTTCAAGCTGCTCCTTCCTGTACAATGGAAGTTAATGAGGACTGGGGCTGCAAAGTTTCAAAAAGAACAAAAAAAATACCATAAATATAACCGTAAAAAGGTCAAATCTTTTATACTATATACATTCCAAATCTTCTGAAACAATAATATCATATCTTTGCCAGAATTTAAATTCTATTTCAGTATAATCTTTCCTTATGGACAGTGTTGACCTTGACATTCACTTTCATTTATGGAAAACAGTAGCCTGGATATCCTGGACGGTTTTCCTTTTTGGTCCACAAGATAAGCGCAAGTTGATTTTGGCTACACTATCTATTTAAAAAAATAAAAAATAAATTCATGTTCTATTAGCACCATTTGTGGCATAAAGATATTGCTACAGAAGATAATTCTAATTTATCATTCAGTAAAAAAAATACCTTGGTTGCAGGAAAGCAGATGTGATTGAAGTATACTTAAATATATCTGAAAAATATAATAAATATTAAAAGTATGTTTATAAGCAGCATGAACAAACAAAATTCTGCTCTGTTCTATAAAATGGAAGTAAATAGGGAACGTAATCTGCAAGATTCAAAGAGAACAAAAAAGTATCCTAAATGTAGTACTTTAAATATCAAATCTTGAAAATTTTGAATAAAATAGAAGTGTTAAAATGAAATAAGTATAAGTTGAAAAAATATATGATTTGGGGGTGCACTATTCCTTGAAATAAATTTTCCAGGCCCAATAAAAGTGTTAATAGCATTTGTGGCATAAAGTAAATTATTTTTTTATTTTATTTTTTTTCTTAAGTATATACATAAATAAATCTGACAACTATGTCAAAATTTAAAAAGTATGCTTTGAAGGTACAGGTTGTAGAACTTGCCAATAGAAGGCGCACTATCAAAACAATAACAATCGCGTGGTTTGATGATGCTAAGAAGGAGCATGAAATGATGGGAATGATGGGATTTGTTGTCTTCTACCCAACCGCTGACTGCCATCTATCAGACAGAAAGATAAATCATGGATTTAACGCGAGTTCAACGATTTGTGCGAGTAGATTAGATACAAAGTCAATGCAAAGACGCAATCAGACTATGGATCAGACGTGTCATCGTGCGGGTATAGAGACGCGATGCTCCGCATTTGGCGTGTATGCCCCATAATACTAATCTTGTTGATCGTTATAATAGCATACGTTTTCTGTATGATAATGAATCAAAACTATTCAAATGTTGAGTAAAACACAAGCGAGATCGTCATCTCTTTCTAGTTTAAGTTTGTCACAAAGCTATTTCCGCACTTGTCCACGACACTTTTGACATGTGGTTTCTACGTTAGTAAAGGCGGTAACAAAGAGTAACTAACGTCATTGACAGACGACTGCAGTGCCCCATGTCACTGTTTGGAATTTTCTCATGATTTAGAAGTAGTTGAAAACATTAGAGATATTGTTAGTAATCAGCTGGACAAAATATATAAGTATAATATATATATAACACTAGCCTAGTGGTTTTTGGATATTTTACTGAAAACATCTTACAAATTGTACCTTTAAGGTAGTCTAAAACATTAAGACTAGTGTGACAGCAGATGCTTACTGACCTTGGCCTTGTCATGACCATGCTGGTAAAGCCGATAATCCAAGTAACTTCACAGGATATGAGGCAAAATACCAAAAAGGGGCCTTTTACTTGGAGAAAATTTACAGGAATCATACTGGTTATGCCTAACAAAAAGTTCAACTTCAAAAATTACTTTTTTTTTTTTTTTTTTACACACACACACACACACAACAACAATAACACACAATTGTGTGACATAGCTCAAATGCACATTTTAAGTAAGAAGTGATGCAAATGCAAAATAAGCCCCACATTTCGGCTTTGATCCCCTTTTCAATTTCACTGTGAGTACGAGTCTAAGGTAATTATTCCAGTGGAAAATCGACTTTATGCCACAAATGATGCCAATTGAGTTTAACTCCTATTGAACCTGAAGCATTCATTTAAAGTAAGTGATGGCCGAGGATCCAAGCATTCGGTTTAAATCGAACAGCCTTGCCACGAGTTACAGAGGCAGAGGTCTTTATTCATCAGGTGAGGTGCAGTTTTTCCCAGTGTGCTGCCAGCGTCCTGCTCTTTCTTGAACAAGCATGCAACATCTTGTCACTGGGATCCTACTGGCCTTTGAACTCTGTCACGAGCCATGGCTGCAGTGAGTGAGTGCATGCATGCAAGAGAGAGAGAGAGAGAGAGAGAGAGAGAGAGAATGCTTGCATGCATCTATGTGCCTGCCTCCTGCCCACACACTCCCTCTTCTCTTGTTCTGCAGCAGGCAGACTGTTGCCTTGGAAACACAACGTGCCCCAGTCTGTTGAAAGTGAGAAAAAAAATGCAGCTTTATTTAATTATTTGTCTAATTTCTTTTCCTCTTTTCTTTCCGAGGGACGAGCGTACGCTCTTCTCTCATCAGGAGGGAGATACTGAAATGACTTCAGATGTGACAAGATTAGAACACCATTGATTTTTTTTTTTCTCTTTGCATTTTGCGAATCCAACAACTGAAGCTTCTATTCAAGACCTGCACTTCATTTCCATCTAAACAGCATTATGGCTTACAAAAACAAAAACCTATAAATAAATAACAGAACCACAAAGCCCAAAATACACACAGAACAGCACAATCTATCTAGACATTAATTGGCTATTTCCATTAACATGCAACTCATTTCCATAAAGCTGGTGTGTGCAATTTCTGCACCACTGATGTTACCAGCCAGAACGGCAAAAACAACAATAATAACACAAAATAATAACAACTTTTGTATAAAGGTAGTCTCTAGGGTGTTGCTAGACTGTTGCTAAGGTGTTCTTAAAGGTTGCTATGGCGTTACTAGGGTGTTCTGGGGTTTTATGCAATTCTAGGTAGTTTCTAGCATGTTGCTAGCATGCTATAAATGTGTTCTTGATGGTTGCTCTGGCATTGCTAGACTACTGTCAGGGTGTACTGGGGTGATATACAACTCAATATGGTCTCTAGGGTGTTGCTGGGCTGTTGGTAGGGTGTTCTGAAGCATCATACCATTCTAGGTGGTGTTACTAAGCTGTTGCTAATGTGTTCTTGATGGTAGCTATGGCTTTGCTAGGCTGTTGTTTGGATGTTACACAATTCAATATGGTCTCTAGGGTGTTGCTAGGCTGTTGGTAGGGTGTTCTGGCGATTTATGTGGTCTCTAGAGTGTTGCTAGACTATCAGTAGGGTGTTATGGAGTGTTATTTGATACTAGGTGGTCTCTAAGGTGTTGCTAGGCTGTTGGTAGGGAGTTTTGGTGATTAATGTGGTCTCTTGATGGTATCTATGGCTTTGCTAGGCTGTTGTTTGGATGTTACACAATTCAATATGGTCTCTAGGGTGTTGCTAGGCTGTCGCTAATGTCTTAATGATTGCTTGATGCTATTTCTAGGATGTTGGTATTGTGATCTAGGGTGTTATATAATTCAATATTGTCTCTAGGGTGTTGCTAAACTATCGGTTTGGGTGTTCTGGGGCGTTATGTGATTCTAGGTAGTCTGTGGAGTGTTGTTAGACTATCAGTAGGATGTTCCAGGGTGTCATTTAATTCTAGGTGGTCTCTAGGGTGCTGCTAGGCTGCCGGTAGGTTGTTCTGTGGCATTTTATGATTCTAGGTGGTCTCTAGGGTGCTGCTAGGCTGTTGGTAGGGTGTTCTGATGATTTATGTGGTCTCTAGAGTGTTGCTAGACTATCAGTAGGGTGTTCTGGGGTGTTATTTAATTCTAGGTGGTCTCTAGGGTGCTGCTAGGCTGTTGGTAGGGTGTTCTGGTGATTTATGTGGTCTCTAGGGTGTTGTTAGACTATCAGTAGGATGTTCCAGGGTGTCATTTAATTTTAGGTGATCTCTAGGGTGCTGCTAGGCTGTTGGTAGGGTGTTCTGATGATTAATGTGGTCTCTAGAGTGTTGCTAGACTATCAGTAGGGTGTTATGGGGTGTTATTTAATTCTAGGTGGTCTCTAGGGTGTTGCTAGGCTACTGGTAGGTTGTTCTGTGGCATTTTATGATTCTAGGCGGTCTCTAGGGTGTTGCTAGGCTGTTGGTAGGGTGTTCTGGCGATTTATGTGGTCTCTAGAGTGTTGCTAGACTATCAGTAGGGTGTTCTGGGGTGTTATTTAATTCTAGGTGGTCTCTAGGGTGTTGCTAGGCTACTGGTAGGTTGTTCTGTGGCATTTTATGATTCTAGGCGGTCTCTAGGGTGTTGCTAGACTATCAGTAGGGTGTTCTGGGGTGTTATTTGATACTAGGTGGTCTTTAAGGTGTTGCTAGGCTGTTGGTAGGGAGTTTTGGTGATTAATGTGGTCTCTAGAGTGTTGCTAGACTATCAGTAGGGTGTTAATCTCGAAGATGTTGCTAAACTGCTACAAATGTGTTCTTAATGGTTGCTTTGGTATTACTGGGATGTGGTTGGGTTTTCTGGGGTGTTATACAATTCTAGGCAGTCTCTAAGGTGTTGCTAATTGTGTTGTTGGTGGTTTCTACAGTTCTGTGGTGATTGCTATGGTGTTTTAGGTGATTGCTAGGTCATTGTGAGACTAGGCTGTTTGTTGCTAAGGCATTGTTAGATGTTCTCTAGGATGTTCTTAGTGGTAAAGCAGTTGAGAGAGTGTTCTCACTGGTTGCTAGGATGTTGCCCACTCTCTCTGTTTCTATAGTTGTGACTCAATCAGTCATCTTCCTAGTGCACTGCAAAGTAAGTCTGCTGTTCCCAGGAGAAAGTATTTTAACACTGAAAATGTGTCAGGATTAAACTCTATACTAACTCTAAAATACAAATTTCTTGTTTCAAGCACAAAAGCAAGGAAAGACGGAACCCTGTCGTTCATTCAAGTTGCGTGCTGGTTACATGAAACAGACGGTGTAGTATTCAACCTCACACACAACAGCAACAGAAACAAACGCACACACGGACATCACACACGCTCATTGTGCGTACGAGGGCTGTTCTCTCCCTTCTGTTAATTTGGTCCTTGTCCCATTCCACCGGTAACGCTTGCACAACAGGGAGAAACGCCCACAGACCCATTCATACAGCCAGAGAGAGAGAAAGGTGGAAACCGCACTGCAAAAGTGCCTCATGTAGCACAAACACTGTGTAGGTGGAGTGTTTATGGGTCCAAACCGTCCACTAAAGAGAAACGTCCTCAGAAAACAGGCTGAATGAGATTCCAGTTTACAGACAGCTTGCTGTGATGCATCCAATGAATGAAATTATGGATAAAACCTCTAGATCAGTTTTGGAAATAGGGAAATTAATGGAGAACATCAAATGGGTTGGATGTTTGGAAACTGGATATTTTTCACATCAATTGACTACAAGAAAATTATAATAAATGAGAATCCTTATGTAAATGTAATAACAGAAATTGAAAAGCAATTATGAATGATCTACAAGATATATTGGAACATCCAAGCTATAAACTGATTAGGCAAGCTATATAATGTAATATGATATAATAATAAATAAACCTTTTTTTTTTACCATAATATTTATTATTTGTAACTTATTTTGATATTATATAGTAACTTATAGATTTTATATAATATACACACATACACTGAACTATATAGATTATATTAAAAGTATATATACACACATTTATTTGTATTTTATTAAAAAAATATGTATATCATAGTAATTAATTTAATAATAATAATATACAATGTATAATGTATTTATTTTATTTTGTATTTGTTTTATTTATATAACATAAAAATAATTTTAATATATACATTTATTTTATTATTTTCATTATATTTATATATTTAATCTAATATAATAATTAAATACTACCATTACTACCACTAATAATAATAAAGAAAGAAAAAGAAAGAAAAAAGAAAGAAAGAAAGAAAGACTCCTGGCTGTTCGTTATCTTTAAAGGAATAGTTTCAGTTTCCAAAAATTACATTTCTGTGATCATTTATTATCCCTTTTTATAGCTTGACAGACTCTGGCGTAGTATTTTACATGCATTTTAAAAATCCATTACCATAACTTATTAAAATGCCATGTAATGATTTACCTGGACTACAACTATACTTGGTCTGAATTCAAAATCACTATATTTTGGGTGAACTGCTCCTTTAAGCATACAAGCGTTGGCTCTTCAGCTCCCACCAGGACTTTTCACACACCTATATAGTAGAGGAAAACAAATATAAGCTACCCAGAATCCCAGCAAACCTCTCACGTTGTGTATCCTAATAAAACGGGTTCAACACACATATTACTGTGCATCACGAGACTCAACATGTCAGCATGTGGCTGGAATAGAGTTTCGAGTGTTTTCATGACGGCTGAACGTCTGAAGATGATCAAACCAGCAGTGAAGGGGGTCGATGGGGAGTATTTGATCACACTCTCAGATAATACATTTCAATAAAATGCAGGAACACAGAGACACACACACACACACATTTCTCATCACAGGGATTTCATCTGATCCAACGCACACATCCACTCAAGATAACATTCCCTCTACACTCCAGGAGGTTTGAAACAGCACCTCCAGGTATTTTCAGACAAACACATTCTCACAATCTCTCACACATACACATGCAAACATATCCGTATAACTGTCATTACAATCCCCCTTCGCACCACAAGATCTGCAACTGCACCTTTCGCCGTTTCTTAACACGCTTCGTGACGCTCATTAGACAGCGAGGCTGCAGGTACATGGCACGTTCCCATTAAATCTGCCACAATACCTCACTGAGCACACAAGACAGTGGAAATGAGCCAGCTTTACCAGCTAACCAGACACAAACAAAACACAAGTACAGCCAATTCACACCAAGCCCCAGATTTTTTGCCAACATGTTTTTACAAACACTTTTACACAGAGCCTAGTTCAATTTTATAAGCTAAAAACTGGGAGAATGGTGAAACCCTAAATGTTTTGTGGCTTTTAGACCATTTTTATTACCTTTAAGATCATCTACACTGCCATTCAAAAGTTTGGGGTCAGTAAGACTTAAAAACAATCATTAATTCATTAACAGTTTTATTCAACAAGGACTCATTAAACTGATTAAAATCTACAATTTAAAGTCATTTATCCAAGATTCCTGAAAAATAAAAATTGTAGCAACATTTTGTAGCATTGTAGCGATTGTTTTTTTTTTTTTTCAACATTTATGATAAAAAAAAAAATGTTTCTTGAGCCGAAACTGGAGTAATGATGCTGAAAATACAGCTTTGCATGACAGGAATAAACTACATTTTTAAATATATTTAAATAGAAACCGTTCTTTTAAATTGTAATATTTCACATGTTTTATGTTTTACTGTATTTTTGATCAAATAAATGCAGCCTTGTGGTCTTATTATCTTATAAAATCCTCACTAACCCAAAACCACTCCCCAATACCACCTGCAACCAATCAGAAACTAAACCTTTATTTCATTAAAAAATATATATTTGGACAATAAATAAATAGACAGTTCTTCCCATTCTAACAACAAAATGTAATTACTTTATTTTCCGATTTTGTAAGAATTAAGCACTAACGTTAGAATAGGAAATACATCAACAGCATTTTAATGAGGTTTTTAAATGCTCTACCAGTCTGTTACTGTTAATGTCTAAATGTGATTAAAATTGGTCTTAAAATATTTCAAATAGTTCAAAGAAACCCAAATCCTTCATTATTTAGTGAATGTCTCGGCTAGGAAACACTACGCTCAGAAAAAAAAGAAAAAAAAGAAAAAAGAAAGGTTTTGACTCCGCCCACTTTGAAATCTCATTGGTCAGTTCTCCTGCTGTGTTAGTTTTCTATTTACAAATAACAGCATTGATTCAAATTGGTGGACATAAGAGTGAGCAGATTAAACCAGTCTTTTAGTCTTAACTTTAATTCATAATGCATGCTGTTAAAAACATTCTGGTTTGTGAGTCTTAATACGCCGGTTTTTTTTTCCGAATGTCCAAAACAGACAATATCTCTCTCAATTAGTTCCACCCTCAATACTGACAAGCCGGGCTCCGAGTGCATCCCCTTGAACTGGCACGGCTCCCGGTTCACGCATCTAAATTCAGCGACTGGCATCCTCTCCAGATGGCGGCGGAGGGTGTGAAGAGGATTTTGTTGAGGGGAAGCAGGACAAGCCCCTCTTTGCATCCGGCCAGCTCAATCCAACCTTTGCCTGTAAACAGATAGGAGATCTGCATGCCGGCTGCCCGAGCAGGATGAGGGCGTGCGGGGCGACCCACGTCACGGCTCTACAGAGCGCTTGGGTCACATTCATGAGGCTTTGGCTCCTAGCGTGTGAAAGCTGAATGAAAAGGCAGCAGAGAAAGACATTTGGGATGACTATGACTGGAATAAATGTACTGAAGCTGCAATCTGCCGTTGACCCCACTAGCAGGCTACAAGCAGCGAAGCAGCTGCAAAAACACTTTAGTTTCTTCCTTGAGGGATATTTCAGCAGTAAGAAACTTTAAATGACTTTCTACTTCTAAAAAAGGTATTTTAATGCTTCTGTTTTCTTTTCTTTTTTTCATTGGATTGTTCTGCTATTTATTCTGATTCTTTAGCCCATTTTAGCTTAAGAAAGGCTTGCTAACAGCCAACTTGGAAAATAGCACCAATGGCAATCATGTTAACAGATACCTAAGTAGATATTTAGACATTATTTCAGCAAACTCACATTCAGGTTTCGCTCGAATCTGGTATGGAATGCCAACTATTCAATTCCATCCAATCAATTAAATTAATGTTGGACAAAATAATACAGTCCTAAATATTACATTTTTGTGGAATATTCCGTTTCGATCAAAACTATGACAACATTATGCAATAAAATGGGATGGAAAGGGTATATTATGCTGACATTTATGTTATAAGCCAAAGTTAAATTAGACAACATGGACTTAATTTGGACTGTGTATTCTGATTTTTAAAATGCCTTCATTTTTTAAAATTTAAATATATAATTAAATTTTAAACATTAATGAATAAAATTTATGAATATATCACAGATATATTATGCAATAAAAACTTTTTTTTTTGTTTTAATCTAAGTAGGCTCAAACATAAAGGAATACTCTAGATTCAATTTAAGCTCTATCAATTTAAGATCTATATAATACTCTACATTATGAAATATAATTTGTATTTTATTAAAAAATAATTACATTAAATTTGATTTGAATGAATTCTAAAATAAAAAATAGGATAGATATTGTGGTGTTACAATGGTTAAAAAAGTTAAATAAAATAAACAGATTAAATATAAATAAATTAAAATTAAAAAATACCATGATACATGCTTTATTTGCATAGCAAATTAAAAAAAAAATCATGATATTACCATCATACATGTTAAAAAAAACTAGTATTAGCATGAAAACATGACCTTACCATGATAACCATGTTTAAAGGGCAAAATAATACCTTTTTCTTCATATCAAAATTACAGAACATGAACTACTGAGGAAAAAAGTAGCTGAGGCAGGGAAAATAAAAGACAAGAACACACACACACAAAGCCCTAAGGCAAAGTCATAGTAACAGACAGTTTGATACAATCTCTTCGGCATCTATGATAATGTATGCAAATGTGACTTGCATGATTGGCTGCTGTGGTAATATATGCAAATGTGACTTGCATGATTGGCTGCTGTGGTAATATAGGCAGGTCAGAAGTAATTTACACTCTTCAGTCTTACATAACCTTACAACCGCAGTGAACAGAGTACGAGTCGCTTTACAAAGAGGTGAAAAATGGATTCTAACTCCATTTATCTGCTACAAACTAACAAGCTGAAATGGCTCAATCTACAGACAGATGCAAACACTGAAAAAGTGATGAAAGTAAAAAAAACTAAAGCCGTTAGAGCCGAAATGGCTAACTACGTGAAATGATGTGCACACAGTCAGGACTGAAAAGAAAACCTATGACAGATGACTGTACACTTTTAACCATTACAACACCTTGATGGGTAAAAAAAAGCCAATTCTTCTACCTGATCTGAATAGAAAACAGGAGCTGAACATTTCAGAAAGTATTTGAAAGAAGGATGAAAGGCTGTTTCTGAAAAGTTTACATCCTTTGGTGAAACCGACAGTCTGGCTCTGAGTGACACAGCAAAATCTGGCTTCTAGAAGATTCATCACGGCATTATAAACGCTATGAAATATTCATACCTGTAATATCAATCACATTTACTGACAGCACTCTGGATGGAGGAGCTGGCCAACAAATCATTGGTAATGGAATTTGAAATCTATTGAGAGACAACGGTAAAAGCGTTTACGTTTATCTTTATCTAATAAACTTTCATTGTACATGTTACTATGAAACCAGAGCGACAGAATCACTTTCTGACATTTTTAATATTTAATGTTAGGCTATCTAATCAATTTCAATGTCATGACCGCATTATTCCGGTAAAGATGGCAAACCCAGTCAGTTTGATACGGACATCAGAAATATGAACTTTAGATCCAGGAATAACGTCTGTAACACATAACTAGAGGTTCAGTTCATAACTAGAAACATATTCTTACTGCAAAAATATAAAAATCACAATATTAGACATTTAATAGCACATATACAAATTTATTCAAGTGCCAATTTATAATAAAATGATCATTCATTTAAAAAGCAGTGTCATTTTCATATACATACTTTATGGTGTTGCTGTATTTGCATATTAAAGTAAATATTTTGGCCAAAATAAAATGTATTTAAACTAAATGAACAAGAAGTCATGGATATTTGGTCTAGTTTTCTCAAGTTTGGCCAAACATTGCAAAAAAAATAAAATAATAATAATATAAAAATAAAATAAAATAAAATAAAATAAAATAAAATAAAATAAAATAAACAAGAATTCATGGATATGTGGCCTATTTTTCTAAACTTTGGGCTAACATTGTAAAATTAAACTGAATTAAATTAAATTAAATGCATATATATTTTTTTTAATTAAATTAAACAAGAAGTAATAAACATTGGGTTTGGCCAAACATTGTAAAAAATAAAATAAAATAAACAAATGTAATTAAATTTAATTAACAAGAAGTAATAAATATTTTGTCTATTTTCCTAGACATTGAATTTGACAGTAAATGTATATATAGCCAGCATATAGAACGAAACACCATAAAACTCACATTCTGATTCTACATTTTAGTCAGAATTTTTTAATCATGACTACTTTGTGCAGATACACTTCCAAACAGCTTTAAGCATCTATACCTACCAAAAAGCAGCATGAGGTCACCAAACATCAATGTCACGCTTCCTTTATTTTATTTCCACAGTAAGAATCTCATCACAACAGCCTCATGAATGGACTTGTGTGCGATTCTTTCTGAAAACGATCATATCTGAGCAGGTGTTGAACACACATGAGCCTGATCCGTCACAGATTGCGTCACGCTCTTCCGTGAGAATTCACAAACACCGAACCCACAGCTGTGAAGTCTGCAGGTGACACTCGGGGCGAGAGACCTCACACACCCATATAGGTGGAAAATCACTGCGTTTAAAGCTCGGGTATGGTAATCCCACATCATTGTATGTATAAAACGCATAATTGCATGTGAATGTTATTTATAGTCGCTATGTGTGTATATCTCAGTCCTAGAGTCTGTAAACAGCCATGACTGTGTTTGTGTACACGTATGTGTGTGTGTGTATGCGCATGACAATGACAGTCAGTGGGTAATTGATTCACCAGCTCAAAGTGGCAGGTTCGACGACACCCCCTGCGCCACCCTCCTCTTTCCAGAAGCGCACACACACACACACACACACACACACACACTAACAAGCCAACATAATTACATGCCTGACTCCTGAAGACAGGGGAGAGAGGGATGCGACTGATTGCTGTGAAAGAGGGAGGGAAGAACGAGAAATGGAGAAATGAAAACATCTGGCCAGCGAAGCTCGAGCAATCAAGAAACACCAATCAGAATCACACACAAACGACCTTTGGACTTCAAATCTCACTTATTGAATACTCATTCGGATGCTTCATTAAATAGTGCTATTATATATATGATACTCGCATGTCCACACAGCTTTGTGTATCACTGTATATTTGCATACTACAATGTTTCTCATTAATGTAATTAATATATTATATAAAATGTAATTATTAGTCTTATTTTTTTTTCTTTCCTTCTTTCTGTCTTTTGCATTATGTAAAATTATTTATTTTATGACAATTAAGAACTTTTGCCCCAAAATTTCTCATTGATGTATTGCAAAACAAAAGGTATTTAATCATGCAAGTATTTGTTTTGCTGTATTTGTTTTGTTTTTCATGCAAAAAAAAAAATGCATGGAATTATATTGTAATATGGTTTAAAAAATCCTTTATGAAAGTAATGAAAATAAACATGTCATAAGAAAAAAACTGACAAAAAAATAATGAGAATTACACAAATACAACCCACATGTACCACAACTGAATGAATCATGGTAATCATAATTTGGAGCAAAATGCACTTAATTGTTGAGAAAATGAGGCAATCACAAAGCCAAAAAAAAAAGTCCAAAATAAGATTTATATCTCTTTACTGTTTGAACTACATGAATTCTTTATGTAACTGCACAGAGTAAAGCAATGCAAAGGTCATTAAGGTCTGATTCTCAAGGAATGTATGAACAGATTAAATGTATAACCTAAATGCAATGCATGCTGCTTCAGATAAAACCATCTGCCAAAATACAGCTTATTTTTGTCTTCTGATAGCGGGGAGAAATGTGACCTGGGCATGTTTTCATGAAATTGTTAATTATGAAACTGAAAATATCCATGTATCTGCAAATGAATGTTGCCCAATACATACACCTGAGGCACTCCGCAGCACACATCAAACCATTTACTATTCGAAGAACCACTAACATAAATAATTCACTTCATAAATGAAATATGATTCATCTGCTGGCTCTGTTTCATGGTTAAATGTTTAAACTGCGCTGTGATTTCAGATGAGCACTGCAATTTAAGATGAGCTTTGACTATATTTTCCATGCTATTTACCATAAGTAAAGCCAATATGAATATATATATAAAAACAAGTCCCATATACTTGAACCATTCTTCAGTTACACTTCAGATAAGAGTTTCATCGAATGCAAATGTACAGATAGCAAAGAGCTGTAATGACATACTTAAAAAAAGAAAAACATTTCAGAAAGGAAAACATTTCTGGAGTATGTTTATAATCTGATTTGTCACACCATTTGGATGGTGAAACCGCATTTAAATAAGGCTGTTAGGTGGAAGCAGTTATAAACACTAGTCACAAAATTACATTTGAGAGCTTTCAATAAATCAAAATGCCTTTTTCTACCTTTAAAATGCATGGAGTGGTACTAAGTGCACGTTACGTATCTGTTTGACTAAATGCAATCATTGCGCTCTCTTGCAGCTAAATGATGCCATTCTGGACCAGCAATATAAAGAATTTGGAAAAATGGTGGTTAGTGATTCATACTGTATTTACAACCGACGTGGAAGTAAACAGTGTGCCTGTTTATTAAAAATTAATGTCTTACCTGAAGATTAGCCGTCGGGATTCATTTCAACATGGAAGCACAGGACATAGAAAAAGAAAAAGTGGCATTAGTCAAAATATGGCATCCATTTTCTTTAAATGCATTTTTTATTTGTCAAACTTCTAAAGAGCAACAATAAGAGACAGCAAAAAAAAAAAATGTTAAATTAAGTATTAGAATTTTTATTTTTCCAAGCAATTTATTTATTTCATTTGCTGTCTAATATCGCTGGTCTCTAGAAGTTTGACATATGAAAACAAAAAAAAAAACATGTAAACTGTACTGGTGTCTAAACAATTGAGCAATCATTCACCTAAAGCGAGACAGCTTTGTGTCTGAACACATTGTACTTCATTTAGCTGAAAGCACAACACTGACATACAGAGACATGAGTTGCTCCAAATGCAACAAAGCCAACCAGCCTTGAGATCTGCACTGGACAGATCATACTAAGGTAGATTTTCATATATTATGGAGCAGTAAATTGGTGATAATTGCCCAGCCAATTTTCTGGGTCTCTTACACCTCAATGCACCTGTGTAGCTTGATCAACCTCTGACGTCCACCTCTAATGTGATTTATTCCAGTTTCATCCACATTTTTCACCAGAAAACAACCTTTCTAGCCCCGGACTTAATCGTACCATAAAAAGCATCTGTCAAAACAGACTGTCGAAACAATTCTCTGTAACAAAACAGACAGTGGAAAACATTAATAAGTGTCTCGGTGCTCTGAAGGAAAGGTCACTGAGCTAAACACTACAATACTAACAAAGAATGGAAAAAGACATCTGGCTGAAAACACGTGGACCATGAATGACTTTAATACAAATACAGAAAAATCACAGATTTAACATCCCAACCTGCCTCATTTAAATATATTACAAGTCAATCTGCATTTCAGAAAGGACCGTGTGACACTGAAGACTAGAATAATGATGCTGAAAATTCAGCTTTGCGTAACATGAATAAATAATATTTTACAGCATATTCACACAAAAAAAGTGTGAATTTCTTTTAAAAATAATATTATACAATATTACCGTTTTTACTGTATTTTTGCTCAATTAAATGCAATCTAGATGCATTAGACACTTTAAAAAACTTAAAATCTGAATTTTTCCAAATATATATAAAACATTTTTTTATATAAATAATACATTTTGTTAGGTTTTTGAAAGATTCCATTTTATATATGGATGTATGTGTGTGTGTGTGTGTGTGTGTGTGTGTGTATACACATATAATATATAAAACAATTTTGGATATCGAATCTTCCTAAGCTGCAATTCATAACCCTCAGGATTAAAACAAAAAAACTCTTAAAATATTTCAATTTCTGTGCAATGTATCTAGAATACAAGAAAGCTTGCTTTTTTAATTAAATTACAATTAAATAATAACGTGATATTCTATTTTTTTTAGATGCACCTGTACACCCCCCCCCACACACACACATATACATATATATAGCTATAGTTTATTACAATAAGGGATTTTATTATTATTAATAATAAAAATATTTAATATAAACATATTATACAAATTAATACATTTTCTAAAAACATTGTCTGCAGTTTTACATTTTCCAGATAATTTCTTTGACTTTAGTTCAATGAGAATATAAGGCAAATTATTTAACTTTGGGAATTTAGGTTATAATGCCATGCCGCCATATTTTACTCACATAAACATAAGCTTATTTATTATATTTCTTGCATTCCTTTGTCGAGAGCAAGCCTCAGTAACCTCAAGGGGGCGATAGAGTTCAAACGCGGTACTAAACCAGATGTGTTTGGTTATTCAGGTAGCTAGCCAATAAACATGTTCATAACATCTGGAGTCCTCAGCAAGATGTGTTTGAAACATCATGAGCTAACTAGATTCACCTCGTCCGCTTTCATGACCGGATGATATGATAAACAGCTCATTGAGGAGAGTCGAAGCTCACAAGAAACGCAACACGGACGAGGTCAAGAAACGCTCCCACACAGCGGTCTTCAGTGAAGGATGAGGTGTCACGCTCGGAGAAAAGCACCTCATTCTCTGCAGCTCAAGTTTATCCCATCAGTGCTTTTTCTGGGTTACGTAACGCCACCTCTTCCACCCACCTCTCCGCTGCAGCTCTCCATGGAAGGCACACCAACACACAGCCACGAGTAGAATTGTGTTGGAATTTATGGAAACATCCACATGGCACACTCGGAATGGCAAGCTAAAATCCGAACTTCCCTTCTGTCTCTCTCTGAGGCGTCCTTCCTCTTCCTCTGTCTATCCTTCATCTTTTCGATCAGGTCTCTGACCTTTCAGCCGAGGTGTTGCACAGGGGAGCAGCATAATAAAACATGATACATCAAAAATGAATTATTGCAGTTCAAGGCATCCGCAACGGTCCACAACCGGATGACCAGGTTTGAAACATGGACACCTCGAAATAAGAGTTGATTTTGAAAAGAAACACAATTAACCTTTTGTACTAGCGTTTGACACTACATTTATATTGTTAGGACATGATACTTGCAACAAAACAGCCAAATATGTTTTCATATTTTACCATCTCGCTGACCTTTAGAGCTAAATGTGTTGTTTGCTAACGTACTTTTATGATTTCTACACGTAAAGGGTATTTTTTTTGGCAACCTCCAAATACCAGTATGGTAAAGAAAGATAAAATTGCTGACAGATATATGTTTACCTTTTAAAAAGATTTATTTATATTATAATTCATATTCTATTAAAAAACAATACCAAAATATATTTTTTATTATAAATTAATGTTTTTTTAAATTTTATTTACATTTATAATGTACAATTTTAATATAATATTTATGTATTTTAGTATATATTAATAATAATACATTATTAAAATGATATGAATATATAACATTAGTGTTGTTGTTTTCAAATTTCATTTATATATATTTTTTAATACGTCAAAAAAAGAAAGAATATTTTTTAGAACCTGTCATTATTTTCATAACAATAAATCTTTCTGAATATATTAAATATAGTGATATATGTTCATAGATAGCTTTTTTTACACTGAAGCAATATGAGATTTGTGCATTATGTTTAAAAAATGTGAACAAAATGTGAAAATTAAACAAGCACATAAATCCTAATTATTTTAACAGCATTTTTAATGTATTACAGCACAAAAATGAACCATCAGTGATTTTTTAAATCAGCATAAAAACAAGACAACAAACGTAATAGAATTAGATTTTTACATTACATTAATGAATAAAAAAAGTAACAAAAAATTTAAGCTTTAAAAGTCCTAAAAACTGGCATTATTTTCCTTAAGCAAATATTTAAATTTGTATTTTTTCATATATTCTTTAGTCAAAGAAAATAAACAACATAGAATCTATTGTCATTATTTTCATGATGACTAAACTGCACAACAATTTTTCACTGTATTATAGTAAAAATATTATAGTGGTAAACTGATTAAAATCACCATTAATCATCTCTTTTTCTTACATTAAAGTAATGGAATGAGATTTGTTTATTAGATTTATGTTAATAAAAATATTACAAATTTAAAAAGACCAACAAATTTCCTTTTTTTTCTTAAATATTATAAAACAAAATATAATCATATTATTTTCATTTTATTTTGAGGCAAAAAATAACCGTTCGTATATATCATTTAAATATAATATTTTTATTTTATGACATAATATATTTCTTTTTTTTTTTTTTTATAAAAATTCCCCTTTGGGGATGTATCACAGGAAAAGCTTGGGGCGGTCCACTGACGGCTGTACTTGAAGCTCACTGGACGCTCTCCTGAGGTCAACCTGACCCTCTGTTGCTGTGAAACACACTCTCTCTCCCACACAAGCTCTCTGGAGGAGTGTCTGAAGAGACAACGCCAACGATCGCGCCGTCGATTCTTCTCGTTTCCACCCACATCCGCCCAAGCGCCCACGAACACTCGCTCGCTCTCACTCTATTGTGCGTGCACCAACACGCTCAGTCCCATTCACAACGGATGGGTCCATTTCCACATCACAGCATTGTGATAAAGACAGAACGAGCAGCATCTGTGCTCTGTGGGACGAGCTATGGATACAACAGCTTCACCCTGACACCCAAACGAGGGCATTACAGGAGAAGTGTGACCCCAACAGTGCTATGGAACATTTTCCAGTGTGCAAAAATAGCCCAGCTTCAGCTATTCCACTTATTTAAAGAGTCGAAGGAATCCTGGAAGCTGTTAAAACGATAATTATTTTGCGTTTTATGCCTCATGAGCAGATGTAAATTAAAGCCACAAACATGCAATGGAAGAAATGTTAATGCATTAAGTAATAGGATATGAATTCTTAAAATGTGGCTATTTTATATAACCTCTATTAAAGCAAACATCTGGAGCTCTTACGAATGCATCATATCCACAGTCTTAGGCTGAACTCTGCCATTTCCCTTGTTCTAATCAACCACATTAAACATGTTGTGATACAAAAATATTTCATCTGTAATACTCTTCTTACACAACATAAAATAATACTCTTCTCACGCAACATCAAATGAAAAGATGATGCTGAATACAAATAATAGTAAGAAATAAAATTCAAATAAGTAAAGAATAAAAAGAGTAAAATAATCTAAATCGTTGTAAAAATTAAACCGATTTTTTTTTTTACATTTTCTGGGTGGAAAAAAAGTGGCCAGTGGTTGTTTATACACATTAAAATATTATGCTAAAATAAAATACAAATAAAATACTGCAAATATGTAGTTGATATAAATTACATCATTTTCTGGGAAAAAATTAAGTAAGTGGTTGTTTATACCCCATAAAATAAAAGATTAATACACACACAAATAAATGAATAAATAAAATATAGAATACTGCAAATCTGTAGTTGACCAATTACATTTTTACATTTTCTGGGGAAAAAAATGTGGTGGTTGTGTCTACACAAAAGAAAAGATTATGCTAAAAAGAAAAGAAAAAATTATTAAATTAAATGTAAAAAAAATAATAATTAAATGGTTGTTAACTAGTTAAAGAGTCTAAAAGGGGCCACTTTTCAAGTTTCAGCCCGGATTTCACTAGTTTTATCGTCGAGCAGGTGAAAATAGTTACTGACATGTTTGTTAAATGTCTGTTCAAATCATTTTTAGCAATCATCAGTCATTAACTGCAGCTTTAGAGGTGAAGCCAATGCCCTCCACTTTCACATTCTTCCTTTTCTAACAGGTAAGCGCTTTTGGGTTGAATTTTTTTCTTTACAGCGAGCGGATGAGCAAAGGAAGTGCATAATGCATTTGTAAAAGCTCAAGGCTGGCGTTGCTGAATGTAGTGTTTCTCCTGCCAGCTTTCCACATCGCTGAAGCAGCGTCCATTCATTCCAACTGCTACTAGTGAAAAACATCCCCACAGACGCAGGAAGACTTACAGAAAGAGAGAGAGAGAGAGAGAGAGAGAGACGCAGAATGCTGACAAGACAAGCTGCATTTTATTTATTCCTGTTTTGTGAAATATGACAGACAGCTATTCTAGTCTGCATGTTTGGAAATATGAAACACACTCAATGATAAGGTTGAATGAATTGCATCTACTGACAGTGGGTCGTCTTTGTCTTTTAGCAAGGACACTTGATGACGGTTCTTGATGTTATGTCATCGTTTCATTGGTCTAAGTATAAAAAGCCCATCTAAACTGGAGATTTGTGGTTTCAACTTCATGTACTTCGAGGTATGTGAGACCATCCGTGATTATAAAGTCCATTATGATGTCATTTCAATATATACGGTCACTCAGATTTAGACTTGTATGCAACTAGATGATAATTTCTGAAGATCCTTGTGTTTAAAATTCTTGCAGCCTTGAGAGTTTTTGGGTGCTGCTGGGTTAAAAATAAAATAAAATAAAATGATGAAATGAAATAAAAATATATGTAGTTCTGGTGGTTGCTAAAGATAACTAAATGATTGCTAAGGTAAAAAAAAAATACAGATGAAAAAAAAAAACTATAATAAAAATTTAAATATATAAGTTAAAAAAACAATTACATTTAAAATATCCTTAAAATAAAATGAAATGAAATAAAATAAAATAAAATGGGTGGTATTACTAAAGCAAAAGCAAAATATATTTTTTAAAAAGATAAAATAAAATAAAGATTCTTTAAAAAAATAAAAAAATAAAATAAAACAAAATAAAATAAAATAAAATAAAACAAAACAAAACAAAATAAAATAAAATAAAATAAAATAAAATAAAGTGAAAACAGTCCCTATGTCTCGATGATATCATGGTCACTATATAAGGCATGGGTTACTCATTTAACAAAAGTCATATCATTTGCACCATCATTCATGCTTGTTGCACAATCAACCCAGGATAAGTTTTACATGATCAATTATACTAGAAATGACTGTTTCTGCAAACCTTGCTCACTGCAAACATTCCTTCCGGAGGGAAAAATCTTCCGGCTGACTGGCTTACGATTTATATCAGCCGGCCGAGAAACCAACTCATCTAATTAGTCCACACTCGACTAGATCAAATGTTGATTGATAAACCGCTCTAAAGCCATAAATGACAGAAAAGCAGAGACGGATGACAGCGGTGTGCATGTGCAGCTCTCTAATGACCTTCCTGTAACAACGTCTCCATAGTAACCGCTTCCTTAAACAGGGTACCATCAGAAACTTCATTCATATTTATTACCGCAAACATGTCACTTGGCTCGTTCGCACGTAACCTCCAGGATACAATTCTGCGAGTTTGAAACATCCCCCCCAGATTTGTGTTTGCCACTCAACATTTTTTTTTAATGCGTGTGTGTGTGTGTGTGTGTGTGCGTGTGCGCTGATGATGTTTTTTTGCCAGCAGGTATTCTTATGTAACGTGTTTTTCTGCATTTTCTAAACTTGACACACTGGTGATCAGTGCTAGAGAAAGAGCGAAAGCAACCAGCGTCTCGCTTTTTCATAATGATATTTTCTGAAGCTATCTGTAACAGGTTTTCAAGGCAACATTACTTCTCTTGGCCTTTTGTCAATGCGAAACATGAAGAACAAGCAAAAAACTAATTAAAACTTTGCTTTTTTAAAATATATATATATATATAAAATGAAGCTGTACTGGAATAGTAAGCGAATCTTTCAGTAATGCATTTTAAAACTAATTCTCAACAGAATGACCACATTCATCAATGCACTTATTAAAATGACACATCCTGACCCAAACATCTTTAGTCCACCTGTCAAGTGTATTGCATGCTGACAAAGGACCCGTTTTTTTCCCCGTCTATGCTCTTTTTGCGTCTGTACGAAGCAAACTGCTGATCCTCAGAGAGAAGTAATGTTCTGAGCAGCGGTATGTTCTTAATGACACCTCTCTCAGCAAGCATTAAACAGAATTTAGCTGGGAGCTCAGAGCAAAAGGGAACATTACAGATGTGGATACCACAGGGAACGAGCTTCCTGACGAACTGAAGAGAATGAAAGTGATGGAGAGGCTGCGTTCCGATTCACAGGGTCCCTACTGCAGTGTTCACGGTTTGCTCCATACACACTCAACAGGGGGCTTCGCTTCACTTGACGGCTTTTGTTCATTTGGAACACTTTGCTGTGTCATAAAATGAAGAAAGCACAGATAGAATAATGTTATAAATAACGATAAAAATAATAGAAGTAATAATAATATAAATATATATCTTATAATATTTTGTATTTATTAAAAAGTATACAGAGTATTAAATTAAAAGTAGTGTGTACAATAAAATTTTAAAAAATGATTGTGTATATATATAATGACTTTCTACTGTTCATGGGTTTTCAAGCATCAAAATAATAAAAGCTTAATACAGCTTTATTTTTATTATTATATATTTTTTTTGCATTATATTATATTATGTCCAATTTAATTTTGTTTTCGGAGTAAAAATGATGACTATCATACATTTTTACCATGATGACTTTATTATAATTATCATAGTATAATTCTGGTATAATAGTTAATAAACCAAAAAATCTCAATCAAATGACATTAAATGACAAAAAAAAAAAAAAAAAAAAATAATAATAATAATCTAATTAATAGCCATTTAAAATCTTTAAAAAAAAACCTTGTCACCCATCTTCAAACCACTTAAGTTTTTTACCATTTAAAATTTAGTACAATCACTAAGTCAGAAAAAAGTATGTGGTTTCATTTTTACATAAATGGATCTGTTACACTGAATGATGATGGAAAAATATTTCACCCATATTTTGACATTTTATTTTCACAAAAGTTATTTGAAACATGAAAGTAGATGCTTTTAAAGTATATAAAATCACTTTTTTATTTAAATTGATGCGGACACCAAAGCGTGATGTTTCATCTTTGACCCAAATACCATCCATATATATATATATATATATATATATATATATATATATATATATATATATATATATATATATATATATATGTATATATATTTTGTCTATTAAGCCAAAATAAAAGTATAAAACAGAAATAATACAAATCTAATATAATTAGAATTTTATTTAAATAAATAAAAAAAACATACATTATGTTATTGAAAAATATATATATTTTTAAACATCTACTGTAGATTTGCATTTACATACACACATCGGCCCCTCTATTAGACAACTGGAAGTCGCCCAACATTAAGAGTTGGGGGAACACAGGAAACAGAGAGGTAAACAAGACCCTACAGCAATTCCCTCGAGAGCAGGACTGGTCCACTGACCTCAGGCCTGTCTCCCAAAGCTAAATTCTGACAAAATCTAGACACAGAATGGCCTCAGATCAGCACTGATCTGCATCTTTTACTCCCAACAGAGCGGTCACCCAACGGTGCCAAGCAGAGCCGCTTTCCTGGAAAAACGGATTATAGGAAACCTAAAAATACACATCAGCTGTGGGACAAGAGAGAGACCCCATAAACTGTGACATTGCATGGGAATGTCAGGATTTCCATATTCACAGGGAAGAGCAGATGTGTTGAATCCTGGGATTCCGGAGATATCTGCACCAGTTGTGGAGAGCAACACATGGACGCTAGTGCAGAATTAACAAATTAACCAAAAGCATCTCTGAGAGCATAATTAATTGGGACTAGATAGGTCACCAGGCATTATGTCAACAAACATAATGATTCTGTATCATAGCATTCAATATTAGATAAGTGTGGATTTTTATTCATCTAAAAATGGGATAAAAATCCATATTTCATATCATACATTATAATGTAGTTAGTTATGCTTAAATTCACTTATTTGACATGGATTAAAACTACTGAATTTAGCTTTTTAATGTACTTATTGATCTATTTTTAAACATGGACAAATTAATAAAATTGCATTCATTTTAATAAATAATTAAATCGTTTTTAAATAAATAATATTATAAATTATAAGACAAATAAATATGCATTTTTAATAAGTCATGTCATCAAAAATGACAAAATGTAAGACTGTAAAATAAATATCTGTAAAGTTAAAAAAAAGCTAATCCCACCATTAAATAATGTTTGTCAAGCTTTCTTGCATTCAGAACCATTTTAATTGTTTATGTGACCATTTTCCACCCACTCAGCAACCCTATTATTTAATAAAACAGGATGTTTTTGCTACTGTACCTTTTAAAAACTGTATGTAAATAACCTGAATAACCTTCTAAAGAGTAAGAAAAATACTGTTTGCTATGATAAAATTTGCCCAAGCAACAATTCAAAAAAAAAACCCACCAAGGTCACATTCACAAAACTACTGAAAGAAAAGCTTTTTTTTTCTTTCTCTCTCTTTTTCTTTCAAAAATTGTTTACTGCCAAAGAAACAAACCTGAATGGAACACCTCTTTAAAAACAGGACAAAAAGAGAAGGACAAAACTGTGGCCTTTTAGATTCTCACAATCACAGACAAAGAGAAGGACAATGAGTGAATTCACAGTGAGGTGCCAAGCGTTGTTCCTTCAGCTCCAGCTGGTTCTGCCGAAGGACACCCATCCTCCTGCTGCCGTCTGCGGGAATCAAGGGGAGAAGCACCTCCAAACCCCTTCACAAACACAGCCTCTGCCCAAAGAAGGCCCAGTGCTTGAAAAAAAGATGGGGGCTTACACAATAACACGCGGCCTGTTGCACCATGGCGGCTTTCCAAAACCAGGCTTATGATTATAAAAATCTGACAGCGAATTGCTGTCCGGGGCAGATTTTGGCTTGATGTGCGTTCGTGAAGAGGATCCATTCACGTAGGCTCAGTTGCATGATAAACTAACGAATCCTCTTTAATGCAATATCTTACTTGGGTTTTGAAGCAGATTTGTGTTTAGTGCTGAAGGCGGACACCCACAGTCATCAGCAGAAGCTGTAAACTAACAGAGCCAACACTCCTCTCCTGAGGCCTCCGCTCCACCCCCATGTGACACCCACAAAACAGCTCTTGGAAACTTAGTGTTTGATTTTACAATCTTTACAACCCGGGCGAAACCGGACACTAAAATCGCATTAAGCAAAGATGGATTATTCTCACTCAACCTGCCCCTAAATTTTGAGGGGAAGAATTTTAGCTGAGGAGGGTTAAATGGATTTTCTTTCAACTATTTGAAAGAATCACTGAGATTTGCAAAGAGGTTAAATGGATTAGTTAATGGCCCCGCTTCTTTTGATTTAAAATTTGCCAAAAAGTTTAAATGCAAATGGTCTCTTTGTGTCAAAGGCTCAACCTCTGTATAACCTTGGTCTTTTCAAGGTTTGGGACACTGACAGATGTAGTTAAGCAGGAACCAGGTTTGTGCTTAACATGATAACCCAATCAGAAATAGTGTGCACATAAGATAAACTTACAATACCTGGGTCTTATGTAAACTGTGACCACCCACAGTTGGTATTTATGAAATATAGGCTAAACTAACATGAAACTGACTGAAACACTGAACAGAAATAGAAAGCTACTACAAGTAACATATCAATGTCAAGAAAGCTACTTCTAAACTGTAGTTCATCAATTTACAAACTAATATATTTAGTTAGCTAGTTTTTGTTAGCAGCATGTAGTATAGCAAACTGCATTGAAGCAATTTAAGTGAAATCTATAACTATCCAATGATAGGAATTATAATTTAAACAGCATTTCTGACACAAAAACAAGGGATCTGAATGAATAAATGATCAAACATTTCAATCAGATTTTCCAATACTTCATATGAGAGAGAGAACTGTGTATGATGAACCGATTCACTAAAATGAATCAGATTTTTCAATGCTTCGTATGAGAAAGAGAGAGAGAGAGAGAGAGAGAGCAATACATAATGAACAAATTCACTAAAATTAATCAAAGTCTCCAATGCATCATATGAGATAGAACAGTTTACAATAAACCAATTCACTATAATAAAGCAGACTTTCCAATGCTTCATATGAGAGATAAAACCATTTAGGATGAACCGATTCACTAAAGTGAATAAGACTTTTCAATGCTATGATAGACAGAACCATTTAGAATCAACCAAATCACTATATTAACACTTAGGGCTGGGCGATATATATCTAAATGATGTGATCATGCACATCTAGTCAGTAAATCTGGTACCGTGATTGCCGCTAAATCGCCAACATCTGCGTTTAAATGGAAATGCATTTAATAGACAGCCGTAGATCACTGACAAGACACGCAATATCGTGTTCATTATCGAAGGCGATTTATCTGCAATAATGAACGCGATATTGCGTATCTTATCAGTGATCTACGGCTCTGTCTATTTAATGCCGCTCCATTTGAAAGCAGGTGATAGCGATTTAGCGGTAATCACGAAACCAGATTTACTGACTAGACGCGCATGATCATATCGTTACATATATCGCCAAGGCCTAATAACACTACATAAAAGAGAACCTTTTGGGATAAACTGATTCACTCAAATGAATCAGACTCTCTAGCACTATGTATAAGAGAGAGATCTGAGTGTTCAATTACCTCAGCTCACTTAACAGTTAACCGCTGGAAAATGTAGCTTGTTAAAGGGGTTCTGCAAAAACTCTTTTCAACAGAAAACCCTATGGACTATACATCATTACAGGTAGTTATGAATGAATCACCCTTAACAGGTGATTCTTCTGCACACAAGAGTATCACTTTACACTAGTGCTTCTAATGGTCTAGGGGCCTTTGCTTCAAAACCCAAGTGCACATGGGAAAAAATGTGTGTTTATGTGTGACAAGAGCCAAAAGCGACAGCCGAGCGCTCGGTACTCCAAACAGATCCATCAAACCATGAGGAAAACAAGCTGAGCTGAGTTTACTAACACAACCTCAACTCAACGCACACTTCCTGACTCAAGCAGAGACAAGTAGGTAAAGAGCTGCTTCCCGATCCAAAAAAGGATGTCCTTGAAAGTTGACTGATGTATTAGCGAAAAACTGTGACACGGCCTTGTTCTAGAATTGCCATTAATAAATTCAATTTAACTTGTGCAGGGCTGAAGTCCCCGAACAGGCATGCGACTCCAATTAGCCATTCGGTGTGGGAGCTGTAGGCAGTGACGATATATGCTCAACGGCACATGCTGTTGAACTACTCTACATCCTGCTCCCACATATGGCACGCTCCATTTCTCCAAGACCGTACTAACGCTGGGGGACGGGGGTGTATCCACGAAGAGGAGCCAGAACAGTGTGAATATCCCTTCCGGACTGTACGGCAGTCATGCCCTTGTGGTTCAGCCTGCGTCACGGGGATCCGCATCCAACAAGGTGGCGCCCGCCATGGGGCAAACCAGGGGTCCTGTTGGTGTAAACCTGGATCATCCCAAAGGAATGATAAGCCTTTGTCACTGTAAGCATGTGTAGATGCAAATAAGATGGTCTCCACTGTGTTGTGTGTGTGTTTGTTTGAATGCGTCAGTCCTAACAGCGAGGAGAACCGGGGTCTTTGGCAGGCTTCAGTCCCTGCTCTCCAAACCTTCCTCTCATGTCACAGACCATCTGCTACTCAGCAGCCACGCTGGCGCCGGAGATGAGGCGTACCGTTCTGGTCCAGATGCCTATTCGGCTGTACTTACAGAAAGTCAGATCCATCACCTCCATAACTTAGTGAGAAGATCGCAGATCAGCGTCATATCCTACGCTCAAAATAGCATCGCAGAAGTCCTGAAGAAACTACAACATTCAAATCTAACATCATGTTTCAGGGTGTATGTTCCAGGTTCACGCTGAATCAACATTATTTTTTAATTACCACAAAAATGAATTTCCACCCGTCCCTTCTGGTTTAAAGTGAGACACTTACAATACAAGTAACAAGTGAATGTTGCAGATCGGTAAATGTTAAAACCTGTGAAAAAGCCACAAGACTTGTATAATATGCTTGATTTTAGTGGGAAAATTGCTTGCTTACTTTTTTTGTGAAGAGTTACCATGTCACGCTACACCATAAACCCTAAAACGACTGTAAAAGTACTGATTTAAAGCTTTTTAAGGCTTAACAGCTCAAATGATTTGAACAGAATAATTAATATTAGTGCTTTTACACAATTAAACGCTTTAAATTTCTGATTTTAAGTCCTCTAAAAAGTTCTCAATTCAATTTATAAGTGCCTTACCGTGACCTATTTTGTGGTGTATAATCTATACCACAAATTCTGGCATTTGAGCTTAAAGCTCAACATTTTAAAGGGATAGTTCACCCAGAAATTAATATTCTGTCATTAATTACTCACCCTCATGTCGTTTCAAACACGCAAGTCCTTTGTTCATCTCCGGAACACAAAAAGGCGCTAAAAACGGCAGCGCCTGAGCACACACTCTCTCTCTTGTTCACTGTTGTTGTTCTGTCTAATACGGACAGAAGTCTGTCTAATAATCAGATAGAACGAATAAACAAGGAATAAATGTATACAAAAAGTATTATAACGATTGCTTTTATATTATTAGTGCCGTCAGCATTACGCAAACATGCATTTATTTCATTTAAACAAATCGTTGAATGACTGATGAATATTTAATTTCACAAACCTTGCAAACTTAGTCGAATCCAGCTGTGAGATCTTGAAGTGTGCATTTTTATCCAGCGTGCTCGTGTGTTCTCTGTGTGATGTCAGCCCGTGTGAATTGAATGCTCTAAACTTTCAAATTCTAATTATGCTGTGTTTTATGCATTTGCCCACTGTCAAATTAATGTAATTTTCTCTGTGTGCTGTATGTAAAATTTTACCCTGGCTTTATTTCAAAATACGATATGATTCCCCATGCACACAAACTTCCCAGAATACAAAAAAACTTTAATATAGTATAGTATTATAAAGTATAAATATGCTTATTTTACACATGTATTTTTTTATCCATTGTAAAATGATTTAAAATTTCTTAAATATGAATTAAAATAAAATAAAAATTATATCGGCTATCGACCCCCCTGCTTTCCAAGATATCGTTATCGGCCGTCAAAAAAAAACAAAAACAATATCGGTCAACCACTAATCAAAAGTCTTCTGACCCTGCATAGACAGCAATGTAACCAAAACGTTCAAGGGCCAGGAAGGTAGTAAGGACAAAAATAACAACTATTCAACAATTTCATCTCTTCTGTGTCTGGGTAAGCCATGCTTTTACGACCACGACGCAAGCAGGTGTATCCTCTGGTTGAAAACAAATTGCAGTGAATCAGGGTGAATAAAGTTACATTTTTGTTTTCTTTGTGCACAAAACGTATTCTCGTAGCTTCATAAAATTAAGGCTGAACAACTGATGCCACATGGACTATTTTAACGATGTCCTTACTACCTTTCTGGACCCATTCAGTTGAGTTGCTTTCTATGGAGGGTCAGAAAGCTGATTTGATTTCATCCAAATTATCTTAATATGTGTTTCAAAGATGAACAAAGGTCTTATGGGTTTGGAACAACATGAGGGTAATTAATTACAACATTTTCATTTTTGGGTGAACTATCCCTTGTATTGACCATGAAAAATAAGTAGTAATTTAGCATTAAGTTTAAGCAAAGAAATAGTAAAACATTGCACATTTAGCTACAGTAATATCCTCAAAGGTATGCCTTTATACTTTATCTGTGCCTAAAAGATTTATTTTAATATATTAATATGCACTCATTAGAAGTATAGAAGGTACAAAGACATATTCTTTAAGGTACCATCCCAGTGACAAGCTATTACACCCCTAAAGCTATAATTCTGTGTAGAATATTTCCTACGAGGATCTTCCTCATAGAATGAGTAAGAAATAGAGTTAACAGTCTTGCTTCAAGGGTGCAATAGTGAGGTTCAGAAAAATATAGAGTAAACTCAACAGTTTGGTCTATGGAGAGTGCGTCTTCCACAGATGACCACAACCAAAACAGAGTCCCCGGCTGCTTCTTTGGAGCAGAACATGTGTTAAAAAAAAAGGACTGCAAAAGGACTGCAAACAAGCAGAGAGAGCACCTTTGTGTCGTGGGAACAAAGGCCTACATTATGTTCCAGAGATAGGCCGTGGCTTCAGAGTTTCCCTGCTATGAAAAGAACCTCTTCACGAGTAGCTTTTTGACCTGTGACCTCTCGGACTTACGACCTCGTAGTCTCAGAGCTTCCAGAGCACACCAAGTTCAGGATGGGTTTGAGATGTGACTCTTGAAGCCTTCTGATGAAGAGCTTTTGGGATTAAACCATGTGAAGAATCTTCCTTCACTCGTGGATCTGAAAAATCCATTGGATTCTGACAAAACCGTCCGAAGAGAAGCATTACTCTGTTGTTTTCATTTGATGTCTCCACTGTGTACTGTTCCAGAACAATCTTTTTGGTGAAAAGCTGAAACAGATGCACAGACTAAATGGTGATCACTCGCAATTAGCAACAGCCAAAGATGAAAAAGCGATGACAGATTTCCGTAAGATAGAGCAGAGGTATATTTCTCATGGATGAATTTGTACATTGGATGGAAAACTTTCAATTGTCCTTAATAAGCTAATTTCCACCTTATGCTTCAAGTAGTCACTCTCACAAGGACTAAACCACATTCTGCAAATTCTCATTCAAGTCAAAATCCTTGAAAAAATTATACAATAGGGACTTTGGTTGATTATCACTTACTTTTTGAATACAAACCAAATTACTCTTAGTCGATCCATTCTGTTTTATGCCACTCTGAAGACCATTATTGAGCAATGCATGCAGGCTGCTCTTGACTTCTGAAGTACAATTGGTCTACACTAGTAATCCTAATCGAACACTCCAAACAATACCAACCCTTCCTTACACTCCCACAAAAACCCTGCATTTAATCCCAGAGTGCACCTCTTTTATTTTACAGGAGGCAAATACATTTTTTAAGCACAAGCATCAACAAAACACATTTTGGGAAAAAAACTAAACAAAATACTGAATAAGCCGTCTGCACTCTGCAGGCATTTCTGTCTTTCAGAATTATTGATTATGTTTTCTCATACGAAAATGGGAACAATCAGTGTGCAAACTCATAAAACACTGTTCCTCAAGCTCTGAGAGGCAGAGCGAATATCTGAGGTGTACAACTCCTGTTCTAATCTTCAACAAAGATATAAGGCTCTGGTTTCTAAGCAACAGTCGCTCTGCAATAACGTAGGATGATCGCAGTAGTATCTGCAGTCCAGACACACAGGTGCATATTCACATGACAGCATATTCTACTTCAAGTGCGTCACAAGCCTAGCTGCAGTCAAAATACCTGTGGAAACTCCCTTGTGATGCAGCACATGCAAAGAAGCCATTGCTTCAGTGCAGCATGCAATGCATCACAAGGGAGGCGGTGCATGTATTTTTGGACAAGGAATTCTTAGCACTATCAGTGTGCATGATGTGCATCAGCTTAACTTAAATACAGGAGTTTGCACTGCATGACTCACAACATGATGTTTTTGGCAATATGTTCATTTTTTTTATAATGGCCATCAGCAGGGTGTCAATAATAAAATGTCAAGCTGCATAACTAAGTAAACGTCAAACATCTTAATATGATTCTGTTTCAAGAATTTCAGAAGGTTTTACGAAGACAAGGAACAAGATCTGTGCTGCTTATGACAAAACAAAGCATATGCAAATTTCTCAGGCACTGATTTCTTTTCCATGCCAATGCCTTCAGTTAAAGAGGAAGAAACCATTGCTTACATAAATGCACAAATAATCTGCAGTATTACAACTAAAACGTCTTAATCCTTGGCATATGGAGTGGAACTACAAACTGTTGCAACATAACATTAATTTGAACTAATATTGTGCCATGATATAACATTTCCATAGTCAATATCCATAGAAACTACAGCAAAATCAAATATGCTACATATTAAAAATTAATAAAATAGACTAAAACAATAGCATGTAGCCTTCAAATATTTAGAAGTAAACTTTAATGAAATCAGTCACTAATAAAACAATTGATATCCCCACATGCAACTATCAGAAGGCATTTTGGTCCGAATTTTAAAGAGACAAGAAAAAAAAAAAAAGTCATTTTGTCATGATTTACTCACTTTAATCTTGTTCCAAACCTGTATGAATTTCTTTGTCTATTAACACAAAAGAAGATATTTTGAAGAATGCAATGAATTATACAGTTGCTGGTATTTTTTCCTACTATGAAAAAATCAATGGCTACTGATAACTGTTTGGTTATCAATATTCTTTGAAAAGTCTTTGTTTATGTCAAACTCCTACAGGTTTAGAACACCTTATAAGGCAAGTGCATTACTGAATTGCCATTTCTGGGTGAACTATCCCTTTAACTTCAGCTCCATTTCACTTGGGGTTTCATTAAGATCCTAGTGACATTGAATTCAAAATTCTGTAAACCCCAGTGAACATCTGCTGAAGGTCGTTCAGATAACGCTGACAAAAAGAATTAAGTGAAAGAACGGCCACGGCATCGCTGCGGCAGAGATAAAGTCACAACTTTGCTGATATGGCATCAGTTATAGCAGCGATGGCAGCATAAAACAACAGCAATTACATTTTTGCTGTTTTCTGAAGCTGTCCCAAAGGACGCTGATGGCCAAAAGGCACTTAGGACAAAATACACCAAATGTTCACAAATTCTGAAACACTCAGATATGAATCAATTAAAGCAACATTGCACCATCCAGAAAAAATATATGCAAAAAATATAGCTAGTCACCATGCAGTTGTTATGTGTGTGGTATGACATGCTTTAAGTTAACATGTTTTAACTTTCCAAGGTATTGGCATACAATGGAGGAGGATTATGTAAATACCATGTAAATATTGCAACCAAAGGGGCTTGACAGGGGTGAAAGAGAAGCAAAGAAAACAAATCGCTTTCTGCCTGGAGGCCTTTTGTGCACGAGTGCGTAATTGCTTTGATGAATTGCTGATAAGCTTTATCACTGCTAAAAAGAAATACAAGATTGTTGCTCTCTTACAAAACCTGTTATATCACATTAACTTTCTGTGTTCTCTAATAACTGAAACACATGCGTAAAACATACAAGAGGACACGACAGATGGAGGCAGAGTTTTAATTCCCAAAACGCAATGCACTTCTAGCGGAGTTGAACTGGTTGTAAAAGCACGGTTGTGGCTCCTCTAGTCAAGGTTACGTCAGATTGTTGACTAGTTTCCAAACCATTTAGCAAAGACCTGAACCAGTAATGATAATAATGGACTGTTACTATTCTAGTGGATGACTGTGTTTGGAATGAAAAGGTGTGAACCATTAAAAAAAACATATATTAAAAAAATTAAAAACTTCATGTGAAACAAAATGCATTAAGCAACAATTTACACAACAATTATTTTCCCCTCTAAATTGCATTAACAGGCCTAATTCAGGGACTTTTTTAATCACTTTATTTATTCATTCATGTTCATAAACATTTTGAACAGTTCAATTAAAAAAGCAGGTTTCTAAATAAGTGTAAACCACCTAATTACGTGAATGCTTAATTTACAGTTTCACACTTTAACACTTCTTACAACTAATCAAATAAAGAGGATGCATTGAAGATGACACTTATTCTGGCTCATTCGTCCAACTAGATATGGAAAGTAGAGTTGAGCAGTATTCAATACAGAGTGTTTTATTGCAAACTGCACATTTTGGAATATATGTTGTATGTAAATACATACAAAAGAAATTTGCATATTAGTATACTGACGAAATAGTAAAAGTAGTATTCCATGCACCTACATACATTTGCATTGCACTGGATGAATAAACTAATGGCAAAAAGCCAGACTCAGTATTTTTTCTGTCATCAGCTGTTGATTGCCATCATTTGATTTATAACGGTCAATAGAGCATCCAGTAGTCAAGGGCACGGCTGATGTCACACAACTAATGCTAATGTAAACTAATAAATACATTCCATCTGCTTTCAGATTCTTACTTGTTCAAATCCGTTACCGTCATGAGACGAGATATTCTCAACACTTACCCCACGACTATTGGTCAACAAGCTGGAGATCGATAGCCATCGCTGTGGTGTAGGTTTGACAAGACATTCTGTGAAACATCAAGTGATAGCTACATCACAGTTATGATTTTCCATGGCAACAGCAAGCCTTTTCAGGTGTTCCAGGCTTTCTGAGGATTTCTTTACAGGCTGGATGAGTAAGCATCGACCAGAGGTGATTGACACTGGTCGTTACTGGCATTTGCGATAAAAAAGGGTAACTAGTGTTTGTCTGAGAGGGCAAGGTTATTTCAGGTCTGGGAACAAAAGGAACACAAAAAAACTCTGAAAGTCTATGATTTTCAATAGAAATTCAAGCTAGAAGTTTCTGGAAAATGGCAACATACTGTAAGTTTTTCCATTACTTTAACTCAGTGAAATGGCTTGCACAGCCAATTATATTATAGGCCTACTTAAAAATCCTTGTGCAGTTCTGAAAATCCTTTACTTGGTTTGGTGTTCCTGGTCAAAAATGTCTTATAAATCCCTCATTATGTTACATTATCACCAAATCTTGGATTCATTCTTTTGGTCAGCTTGTTTTCTTTCAAACAGCACAGGTTATTCATTTCCTTTTTCAACTGACTGATCATTGGCCTCATTGGTCTGAGCTTATACAGTACATGTCCGTTTTTGAGTCAAAAAGGATTATTTGTAGATAGTTTTGGCAATGCTCATTTAAAAACTGAGATGGCATAAGCTCGGATCAATGAGACCTACTACCAAGAAGTTCTAAAAATAATCACAAACCTAAGCTAATTTCAAGAAACAAGCTGACATGAAGAATAAATCCAATATTTGGTAATAATAAAACAAGAAATGTATAACCAATTTTTGGTAGGTCGGTCATTTTTGACCCGGGAACACCACAAGTGTAGGGTGGGAGAAAAATCCCAAAAAAGTGGAAATATGATCCAGTTTTTGGGGGAATAGTTATACCCTATAAATATATGTATTTTCCTACTATGGAAGTTTACCAGATTACCAGAAATCTTCCAAATATCTTCTTTCATGTTCAACATAAGAAAGCAAATCATACAGGTTTGGAACGACACGAGGATGCGCAAATGATGACAAGATTTTCATTTTTGGGTGAACTATCCCTTTAAGTAAAAAGCAAGATCCTCATGGTCAAAAGACATGTGGGCTAAGATTTGAGGTTGAATTTTTTTTTTTGACATTTTAAGTGCAAATGACTTAAAAATCTCTGGGTTTTTTTGGTCAGGAGCCAGCGCTGCTCCTTAACCCGACCGCAGTTAAAGAGGATTAGCTGGATAATACAATTAACACAGATTACTTACACCCTCAATGGTACAAGATAAAGATCTACACTAACATCCTGCAATAAACATTATGCACAGAGCTCTGGGCTGAATTACAATGCTGCTGTCCTACAATACAGCTTACAATATTTTCAACCCTTCACTGAAATGCAATCTCCAACCTGGCTCCTCTGGAATACATAGCAACACCGTTTCAGAAAAGCATCCATCGATTTGCTCTTTCCAACTATTTCATATCAATATATCATCAGCTTTTACAACCCAGGCTCTCGCTCGCACCCGCATAACGAAAAGGCAAACTCTTCCACTCCTGTCGACCTAGTCGCCCCCTCGAAAGGGTGTCCGCTCATCCAGAAATTTCTCCATCTCCATTTCTCAACGGTAAAATGAACACAGTTACAGAAAACCTCACCAGTTCACTGACTCACCAAATCATCTCATCTTACGTGAAACCACTATTTATAACACAATAAATCAATCATCTGCACAATAAACTTGTTCTTTTCACGTTAATAATCATTCAGCATTGACTCACATTAGAAATACTAATATAGGTATTGTGTAGCTGCTTCAGAAATACATTCAAATGTGCTACAAAACCTATAGAAACTCTATGATAAGAGGATTCTGTAATATCCTACGATTCTAGAAGTGCTGTGACTATATAACAGCAAGGGGCTCGATTTGCATTTAAATAACCTGTGACTAAAGCTCATCTAATCTGAACTCTTGCCCTGACCCTTCATATGAGAGTCAAGAGGTCGGGTCTGCAGTAAAAATTGGGAATCAGAGTCAATGTATTCGACATTATGATGAGGTTTATAAAGCTAAAAGACTACTTTATAGTAGATGAGCGACTGGTGCTGACAAATATGTTTGTCATGAAACAATCACATCTGAATTAAGATCTGCTGTGAAAATCACATCTGACTGGCGTGTCGATATTAATACAAATCTTTGATGCGCATACCCATAATCAAATTTAGCAGTCGTTCTGGAAGCTCTTGGTTATGTAAGATCTCGGCTCTTCAAATAATCCAACTAAATGCTGTCTGTAATCCAAGACTATTTCAAAGCAAACCAGACAACATAAAAACCATTTACATGAAACAAACTCCCCATTCATTTTAACAGCCAGTTTATCATTTAACTACAGAATGATTGTGCATGTTAAGATTTGTAATGCTTGTGATCAGAAGTCTTCTTAATGGTTCATGCACCAGCAGCTTTTAATATGATATCCAATAAATAAAAAAAAATGGTTAAACTTGAGACCCACAGTCAATGTCTTTGACATTATCGATTGAAAAACACACTTCACCCTAATGAATGACTGATGCATCACAAACAGTGGATGAGAGGAACCTCGGAAAACATTTTCCAGAGGAGCTTCTAATGAAACAATCAAACCTGCATTAAGATCCACTGTGTAAATCACATCTGACTGGCATGTCAATATTAATGCAAAGAGCCACAAATCTTTGATATACAATTTAATTTATAATAATGCGTTTTGGAAGCTCGTGGTTATGTAAGAACTGGGCTCTTCATTCCAAAACAATCCAACTAAATAAAGAGTAAACATCAGCTGTATTTTTTATGCATTTTAAAGCAAATCAGATCTATTTTATGAAACTCGTATCACAACTCCACTGAACAGAATGCTACATTGAAATTTTGTAGTGCATCTTTAGTCATCTTGGTGGACTATCAGTAGCCCCTAATTAGGATGATTAGAGATGTACACTCATTTATGTCGCATAGTTTTGATGCAGCATCTGCTTCTGTCTTTACACTGACAGACAATACAATGTTTCATTGTGGCATCTTTTAATCTGGTCGTGCGCTTACCTTCAATAGAGATCACATGCTCGCGGATCTGGTTCTGGAGGGCCATGTCATCGATGCGCTCGATCAGGTCGTATATTGCATAAATGTTCGGGTGGACGGACTCGAACCGATGGATCTCGGCTCTGATGGCTGCTGAGTTGGACAAAACGAACTGGGAGCCCGACGCGCCGGACTGCGCTGCAGGGCCCGATACGGTTCCCGAGCCAAACTGACCCGCCCCGGAGCTCCCGGACGATCCGGATCCGAACTGACCCTGGGGAACTGGCACCGGTGCCGGTACCGAACCCGGGTTGGGCATGGCGGGCTGGGACTGCTGAGAGATCCCAGACACTGACACCGAGACCGGGACGCTCGATTGGTAATTCATCGTTGTGGATCTAGGAACTGCTCACGGGAATAATAGAAGCGCCGCGTTTGGGATTATTTGGAGAGCGCGCGAGGAATCCGCACTGCACACTCTAATCTGATGAAGAACGATCACAACTATGAGTAACGCATCAAATGGATTTCCAAAAATCCGCGCGCCTTGCTCATAACACCAGAACTTCAATCAGCATCATTGTTCCCAGCGACGAGCTCGCTCTTTTGCGCGTGTCCTGTCCTTTTTTGACAATGAATGTCTTTCAGATGGACACACCTTTGTTTTGGGGCGATCTTCTGGACCGAGTCTCTCTCTGTTTTGCTTCCCAGCCTGAAGCGAACACAATGAGGCCGGTTATCGCAATGCGCCCGAGTCCATTGACTGACTGAATGCGACGGTTCTACTCTAAAGTCATAAACACGTTTGAATCCTCTTTTGGTCCAAGAAGTCCCTCCCCGACCCCCACCTCCATCCACTGGATGTGAAAATCCGGATCTTTTCGAGAGTCGGTTCGCTTAGAGAACCTGTTCGAAGAGTCAAATGACTGATTCTTTTTTTAATTAGCGTTCAAAAATGTTTCCAGAATCCCCTTCGCTGCATTTTACATTTAATTTGTGTAATAAAGGTGCTAATTATACACCTCAAGGTACGCTACTGTCACATTAGAGATATTTCGCTCTCAAAAGTGTCTACTGTATTTTTTCAGGAGCGTAGCAATGTAAGAAAGTACCTTTCAAACCAAGCGGATTTCTGTATTTCGTGAACATGAGGGAAATCTGCGTGGACTTTTTCGCCCTCTCGCGAAACTCCCGAATGCGCGGATTCATTAAAATGACTGAATTAGGAAACATAGCAAAATTTTATAGAGTAACCTAAATGTAAACATGGCATTTAGTCTATGTAAACGTTGATATCTAGTTTAATTCTATTTTACAGTAAATTTAAGCACATTATTTTTATAAATGAAAACAGGCATCTGATGTTTCCAAACCAGATTCCCACCGATGTTTTGATTCTCACAGCTTTCATTTCAAATGTTTGTTCACTGTTAGCAATATTATTAGAAGTAGCTATTGTTCCCTATTTAAGCTAGCTCTATTTATGAAATATAGTATAACTTAATAAATGTTCCTATCTCCCCCATTGCTATTCAAGTCATGTAGCTACCCTACTCACAAACGAGTCATTTAAACAAATCATTAGAAAGATTCGGCTCATAAGAACGATTCGTACATCACTACCATCCCTCGCGACGTCACACGGCACGTAACTTTGCTTGAAATGGAGGGGGGGGGGGGTGGGGGGGCGAAATTCGATTGGATGTTTAGGTGGTGGTGTTGGTATACAGCGATGGATGCTTCAATATTATGTAACCAGATATTTTTCTTGACAGTTTAATGCTTATAATTGTTCAGTCCTTCACTGACACACACAACAAGTAGATTCAGTGACTGCCGTTTCTGATCGAGGGTTACAGCCTTAGCAATATCAAAAGACCATAATTTACAGTAGCTATAATACACATTACATCTCAGGCTTGACAGAGTTATTGTTGGGTTTACTTCAAATAAAGATGTGATTTTCTGTCCACTGTAAATGCAGTATCGGTATTCTCTAGCATGTATTCCAACAAGATTCGCCCGTGCTTTATGGTATTGTGATGTTATCAGATAAATACCATGATTCTGAATGATTGCTATTTTCATTTACCATGGTATTTACATGTTAATTATAAAATATATGGTTCAGCCATATGTGTTTAAATAAGATAGTGTAGTGTAGGGCTATGTCCAAAAAGCATGATGTCATATTCATGTTTTTTTAAACGGGAGAATCCCAAGGATAAAGTGATTTTTAAACTTTTGAAGCATTAAATAACCATTGAATGGTAAATAACCAAAATGTTGCAGTTTAACAGCCTAATGCTGCCAGTATCGATTATTTCTTCCCGGGCTTTGAGGAGATCACTTCTCACACTGTTTTGTTGAATGGTCCCATTGAGTCACTTGTTAGGTTTCATTTTGCAGTGTGATTAGAATCGACACAATCTCTGCATCTCACTTCCACAGGGTTTGTGTTGTAATCCGCCTGATGTTGACATTTTCTTCCACTTTTTCTACCACAAAAGACTTGCTCTGTGATTTACACAGCTGATGTCTGCACGCATATGCACACAAAAACGATGACAATAAATGTTTACCTCAGAACTGATACCTAAAAGTTAAAGTTATAGAAAATCACAACAGCATTTTTTATCTACACATCTGAATAAAAAAATAAAGAGATTAATAGAGAGGATTTTTTTTTAACTGAAGCAACATTTTCTCACACTGTTTGTGGTATAAAGTTCCTCAAAATTCATATTCCCTTATTTATTGATATACTTCATTCAGAGTACATAGCAACATAACAGAGAACATAAGATTCATATTATTCACATTAGTTTAATATAATTATGGACTGGATTCACTGAAAAATTAGCATTAAGAATTCAGAATACATGGTATTTTTTTCAGAATTTGATGTTATTTCGACATCTGAAACTATTTAATTTTTTGTGTCTAATCTGCAATATTCGCAAAATTTTCAGTGTGTATATGTGCATGTAGGCTAAATTGTCTGAGATGTCTGAACTTAAAGATATGCTGTGGGCTTTATTCATATTCCATTTTATCATGAACACTTCCTTTGATCTTGAGAGAAATCCTACGGCATTAGATTAATTCCCGCTTGAAACTAGTGAGAATAAAATCCACCAAACTTTATTAATTAAGATAATGGAGATTCAGTGCAGATGAATCTAAAAGGAGACCCACTTTTCCTCAGATAAAAACTGCTTATGGCTTTCAGCGTTTTAACATCCACTAAAAAATGCTGATATTGCACTGATCATGCAAGAAGTTGCGCAACACTTATGAGATTCAGGCAATAAAGCACTCAGCATTTTTAGCCTTATTTCAAATCTCAGAGTCATTTTTTACATCATCTTTGAGCTTCATGTATGCTCCAGAATGAAGATATTGAAATTAAGCAATTCATCAAAAGACCTAAACTCCCTGCTGTCAGTCATTAAAGGGTTATCCAGGAAATAAGAGACAGCCAGTAGCCCTTATTAATAGTTACTGGGATAATCCAGAGGGAAAGATTATGGTAATTTTCAAACAATTCTGTATATTCAAATGTACCGGTTATGAAATATATTTGGGATTCATCTCTTTAGATGCCACTTAGGGAGGGGACATGAGATTTGTTGAGCTAGAATGGTGCAATCCAGTGGAGACATCTGTCCAGAGATTGATTGGCAAGCTTCACTGAGAACAAGTGACTCAGTTCAGAGCAATTCAAAGTAGTGTGTCTCCATCTGTTGGTCACATGTGGGATATGTTTTTTTATCACAGTAGGACATTTTGATCACACAGCTGTCATCAGGTTACACTTCCAAAGATATGTACATTACCCAGAATGTTATTGATGCTCTCTACTCTTCATAGATAAAATTAGAGTATGTTTATCTTGAAATAACTGACTCGCCACATTCCAAGCATCTCGTCAGATTTTATTACTTTTTTTTCAGGTACATTACTAGAAAATGTTGTCCATCTTCAGTTTTTAAGGTATATATGTGTGTGTACTGGTATTATTTATCAGGTTTGTATTATTTGTCAGTTAAAAACTATTAGTGAAAACAAATCTAGCATCTTAATGCAACAGTATCGCTTCTAAAATCAGCTCAGCACTGTGTTTCAGTTTATTATGGTGCGCTATATCTGTTTTGCCATGAAATGTCAACATCCAAATAGCATTTAAATCTTGATAACACAATATAGAGGTTCTGTGCAAATATTCTTCTGTGCACCAATCTGTCTATCTGTCTGTCTATATATCTACCTTTCCATCCATCCATGTCTATTTATCCATCCATCTATATATCTGTCTTTATGTTATAATATATAGTTCACCAAAAAAATGAAAATTCTGTATAAATTACTCACACTCACACTCATTGACTTGAAATAGCTGAATACTGTAACTGAGTTTCAGCCACTCACACCTTCAAGGCATTTGTTACCAATATTTCAAGTGCTTTGCATACTGTTACACTTGAAACTGCACTGACCTAAAAAGTAAAGTACCAGTTGTTAACCACAAACAAGTTTTTACCTGTGTTACAGTGCTGTACAGATGGCATTTTACTGACACTGTTGCTGATAACACATTCATTTGCATTACAAGACATTAAGGCGTTTGCACTCTTTGAGTAGTAGCATATCAGGAAACATACTGCATTCGTGGTGTGTAGAATACAAAGCAATGATTCACATGTCCTCATCATTCTCAAAATGCATCTGTCCTATTTTAACTGAGAAGCCCCCTAAAGCACAAGGCAGACAGATTTTCCATGAATATAATATAATATCATGGGTTTCAGTTTTGAGTTAAAGACCAAAAGAGATCAAATGATTATTAAATATTTCTAGATTTAATAATACTCAGTTCCATGTCTTTCTGATATATATATATATATATATATATATATATATATATATATATATATATATATATATATATATATATATATATATATAGTCATTTATGTAAAAATGAAATATTTAAATAATAATAATACTGTAATACCATTAAAATAAAAAATAAATAAAATTTAAATCTGTACACTATGTCTTCATTTAGTTAACTCAAAATGAACAGACTAAAATGTTTAGCTTGCTCTATTCTTTTTCTATCTATCTGTTTTCTTTTTATTTGTTGTATTATCTAAAAAAAAATCCTTGCTAAGTGTAGTGCGTTCAATCTAACTGAGACTTGTTATAGCACTTATATATCATTGCTCTTTTGTTGTTTTTGATTGCTTCCATTGTCCTCATTTGTAAGTCGCTTTGGGTAAAAGCGTCTGCTAAATGACTAAATATAATGTAATGTAAAAGCAAATATATAATTAGCCTACAAAATGTAAATTGACAGTCAAAGTTAACGAAATAGTAGGCCTACATCTAAGATGTATTATTGCTTATATCACAATATAGGCTATTTGAAAATTGGGATATAGTTGAGTTATCGCAATAGCAACAATGACTAAAATTTCAGATTGAATGATTCTACTCAATTGTAGGTTATGGAGAATAATAATAAAAAACACTACGATCAAACGAAACAAATAACCTCTTGATTTTTTTGGATCTTGTATTTGTCGTACTTTAGACGTAAACAACATAATAAATAAAGTCTAGTTTTTCCCAACATTTGTTCCCACACCTTGTCATTACACAAGCCAGTTGCCCTGAAGTGGCTGATCTTAGATCACCGTCCTCGTAACTCCAGCAGCACTCTGAATCAAAACCAGCCTTGTAAACTGATCCCAGACCAGCGCTTTACTGCTGACCGTTGCTGTTCCCAGAATGCACCTCGCTGCGCAGTGACGACAATAACAAAACAGCAGCAGGAGAAGCAGCATTAGCGGAGCTTTACACAGCCCTGCGCGAAAAAATCTCGATGACAAAACTCCTATCTTATTACCGCTCCTCCTAACCTGTATGTCTTGAAAGATGAGACACTAGATAATTTATCCCAGCTCGTTCTGGTAGACTTTGTGCGTCTTATGGGAATTAAAAACAAAGGCCCGTGTTTGGAGTGATGAGCTTTAGCCTGTTAGCCCGACAGCTTCAACCTCCAGCTGACAGAAACCTCCACATCTCAGCCGAAAACAACGTATTAATCTGCTTGCATGGAGAGAATGGACTGAAGACTGCTCAGGTAAGACCATCTGATAAATCTGAAGCTTTTTATTTAGTAGATGTTGAAGTTTAAAATCAAATACCGGAAAATTTGAGGCTGTTTGGTTCTCTAAAACAGAATTCTCCCACAAACTATAATTATATAATGTAAACAAAACCAGGTTAAGGTTATTGAACGAGGGTTTAGTGGGTTAGATCTCATGTAAAGTGATATTAATGAGGGTTTAGCGTTCTGGTGATGGTTTGAAGGAAATTTGGACGCACTGTCACGCTCTCTAAATAATGATCATGGCCTTTCAAACAACTAAACAAAGACTTGTAGCCTTCAGGAGTCTCCTATTTTGAAGACTTGTTTTAGAAAACAAGCTATTTTAGATCGTATTTTGACTTAGAAGATCAGGTTTTGACTGTTTAGCCCAGGGGAAAGCTGTCAATCAATTTCGACACATTATACATTGTGACAAAACTGACTCATACAAATTGTAGTCCACGTTATATACGATTAAAACAATATTGGATATCCATGGGACACATGGTCATGCTGGTCTCTTATAGAGTACAAACAACCTCAGAGATTTATACAATGTTTTTGTCATAATCTGTCAAGAATGAAGTCCCTCATCAATGTGATTAGTCACTTATCTGGGGGTTTCCAGCTTGTTATCTACTCAAACAGTCATGTAGTAGGACTGTTATGGTTTCTAGGTTATGTGTGCTTGTACAGATGTCTCTAAATGCCTTTTAAAGTGTAACCACGTATTTACCTCATTTTGTTCAATGTATTATCATTTTAAGTTCTTTAAGGCAAGAAACTACAGGAAAAAAAACATGTATTACTCAGTTTTGCTTCCAAACTTTCTTTTAGATTAGTGGAAAGAAAACATACAAAATACACATTTAGGTGCTTCATTTTATTACACTTTATCTTTTTTCGTCTGTAGATTTAAATTACAATACATATCCTTAAAGGCTGTTTCTTTCTTTCTTTCAATAAATAAATATATATATATATATATATATATATATATATATATATATATATAATATGATGTAGTGAGTCAGAAATCTCCCCTTACATAATTGAACTTTACATTTTTATTCCTATTAAAAATTCTCAGGGTTTTTACCGAGAGGTTTCTTCATATATTATTCACCTGATTTATTTCCTAAAAACATGACAATGTATAACAATATTTGTGACCGTTGACAGTCATTTCTGATTTTTGGCGTGATAATAAAACTATCAAAAATGCCCTCTGTAATATGTCAACAATATGAAACAAGAATTTTGAACATGGCTTAATTAGATTTCTGTTTTGAGAATGGGTGTAAATTAGTGTATTTATAATTAAACAATGCATAATTTGTATATTTAATTATAACATTACAGAAACGTGTATTGCAAAATTATTTTTTAATGTGTTTTGAATAATTAACTGGGGAAAGTATATTCCATATTCATATGTGGTGTCTTGACTTAAAATGTTAATCAAAGCAGATATTTTCATCATCAGTAGTAAGTTTTGTTGTTAACTTGACTTGAATTATGTGCATTTGATTTATTTTTGATCAGACAGCCATAATTGACTAGATGAACAAATCAAGCTGGAGGCAGGCTCAGCGGAGAACTCAACATGAAGCTGTATGTGTTTCAAGTCAACAACGGAAGCACGTTGACATTTGACACTGAACTTGCTGTCCAAACGTGAGAAAATTTACTGTTTTTAACAAAAAGTGCATATTTAAGGCCTAATTTGTTTCCTCCTCATGTGAAGACATTAACTTTTAATGACTCATATTGTGTGAATAACTTCTTGACATTGTTTAACGCATGAGATGTCATGAACTGACATGGAACTATAATTTTTATCAGTATTTGTTAATGTTACTTTGTAGTTTCATGATGTATTAACCAATGTAATCATTTGTGACATTTAATTTTAACTTATAGATAGTAGGCAGCATTAACAAAGATACAGTAATGCTTATTTTGGTTAGCTGAATGAGATTGATTTTTAAAGTTTGAGTTTGAGTTTCCATATGTACATATATTTACATATTCATGATAAACTGCATTATATTGAATAGTATGATATGTAATATATAATATAGGTGATACTTACAGATGCAACATACTTATTTATTAATGACATTATTCCAGTGAAAGTACCTGTATAATCCTATGATGGTTAAAGTGCAAATGTAAATTATTATTAAAATAATCTAAATTCCATCAGTCGTTTCCGGATTTAGTTTGTCTGCAGATTTGTTTTGTAAATTGAGTCCTGATTTGTTTTACTGGGATGCTAAAATGCATTGTGCTTTGTGCCCTTTATAGCGTTTTGGACCTTAAACATGCCATTCAGGCCAAATATAAAATTGCAGTCCAGCACCAGGTGCTGGTGGTCAATGGAGGGGAGTGTATGGTGGCAGAGAGGCGCGTGTGCAGCTACAGTGCCGGAACGGTGAGTAACCATCAAAATAAAACACCCAAACAGCATTTTTATTTCGAGAGTAATAATAGTTGTTGTATATGAATTATATAATCACATATGTAATCATTGCTGCAAAGTACTTTAGCACTGCTAAAATGTTTGACATGAAAATCGCAAAGAAGCAGCATAAAAGCAGTACAGATAATAACTGTATTAATTTGAATAGCTTTCTGTGCGTTTAAAATGACCCTGAAATACTGAGGCTCTTGAGTGCCATGATTACTAAAAGGCAATTGGATTTTGTCTCTGGCTGCCTTAGGACACCAACCCGATCTTCTTATTCAACAAAGAGATGATCCTGTCTGACCGAGCTCCAACCATCCCCAAAACGACCTTCTCTATAGAGAATGAGATGGAGCTGAAGGTGGAGGAGTCACTCATGATGCCTGCCGTCTTTCATACCGTTGCATCCCGCACTCAACTGGCTGTGGTACAGTCCACCTTGTGTTCTGACCTAATGACCAACCTCTGTCTTCTTAGATTTACTCTATGCTCATCCACACTCTATTATATCAATGATTTTTCTGTACAGTTTGAGCATCATGTACATTTGAGAGCGTCAATGCAAATACACTCAAAGCCCTCGATGGAAGGGTTTTTTACATTTGTATGCAAATGACCCTCATGAGGTGTGTTATGCCGTTTTTTAGGAAATGTTTGAGGTTGCCAAGAAGCTTTGCTTGTTCTGTGAGCGTCTGGTCCATGACGAACACCTTCAGCACCAGGGATGGGCGGCCATCATGGCTAACCTGGACGACTGCACCCTATCCTATCAAAAACTCCTCATGAAATTCGACACTGCTTATACAAATTACCAACAGGATTTTGAAGACATCAAATTAAAACTCACAAAGTATGTCTCAACTTGCTTGCTTTCTTTCTTTATATTAAAAAAGTAAGTTATTTTGTTAAAACATCAAATGTATGTTTGTTTCTTTTTAAGTTGTATTAAGTTTGTAGTAATTGTAAATGGCTTTTGTAGCAGATACACTGCCGTTCAATAGTTTGAGGTCGGTAAGATTTAAGAAAAGGTTTTTTAAAGAAGTCACAAGAGCTACTATTTGATCAAAAATACAGTAAAAACAGTAATATTATTAAATATATTTTACAATTTAAAATAACTATTTTCTGCTGTAATATATTTTAAAGTGTAATTTATTCCTTTGATGCAAAACTGAATTTTCAGCATCATTACTCCAGTCACATGCTCCTTCAGAAATCATTCTGATATGCCATTTTGCTGCTCAAGAAACTTTACTAATATTGTTATAAATGATTAAATATTGCTTGACATTTTTGTGGAAACTGTGATACTTTTTCTTTTAAGATTTGTTTTCATAGAAAGTTCAAAAGAACAGCATTTACTTGAAAAATGTACTTTTTTAACATTATAAATGTTTTACTGATGCATTTGATCAATGAATGATTAAGCCGACCCTAAACTTTTGAACGGCTGGGTATTATGTGAATAGAGATGAATAGATAACTGATATTAATGTGAATTCATCAGGCTTGGCATTGCTGTCTCAGTCATGGCGAAGATTCCTCTGCTTGAGAGTTTGACTCGGCAGAGCTACAGAGAAAGCTTGGAGAAGTCCAGCTCCCCTCACCCGAGAACCTCAGATGAAGACGAGAATGAGGATGAAGAAGTAGGAGAAACGTCCACCCAGTCCGCTATCAGCCATAAGAATCGGAAGTCACCCTCGCCGGTCTCTGGTTCAGGGGAAGCGTCGTCCCAGGCGTCCTTCTCTCCTCAGGACAGACTGAAGAGCAGCTGTAGTCTAAAAGCAGCGCTAGAGGAAGAGGAGGAGTCTCCGGAGGGGGGAGCCACACCCTCTTTCAATGTCACGCTCTTGGATTGGATCAATGTTCAGGACAGACCTAATGATGTGGAGTCCGTAGTGAGGAAGTGTTTTGACTCTATCAACAGGGTGAGTAATAGTCGCCTGTGAGTCATTGAGAAGGAAATGTTTTGGTTAAAAACATACTTTAGTCTGTAACTTGTGGCAACCTTTAAATTGTTTTGAGCTAGACAGTAATGGACATTATTATGATGTGACTGTAAAGGTGTGTCACACTGTAAAGATTATGCTATACTATTTGTAAGTGACCCTGGAGTAGAGCTGCACGATTAATCGTTAAAAGATCGCGATCTCGATTCAGACACCCTCTCGATCTCATTTCTAAAAGACAACGATTCCCCGAGTCTGTTAAACCTTTGACAAAGTCTTACCGGATCATTCAAATCCGTGCGCGCACTGCCGCTGACACAGAGAGAGCTCTTACCATGTTTGGTTAAGAAACATCTTCACAAACAGTCTTTTCAACTACACAGTATTGTATCTGTCTTACAGTCATTTATATTATCACAGAAATACTGGGATAAAGTTTATAGTTTAAATATAAACATTGATGTCTATATGGCAGCGATCAAAATATAACAAATCCCCTTTTGAAAGTACTGCGCTTTAAATAACGTTTGTGTCGATTGCATTGTTTCACCAATAGGTGGCGACAAGTGTCTTAATTTATTTGTCAATGAATTAATTTTTCATTCAAGAGAATCGTTCAAAAACGCTGATTCATCCAGAAATGAAACAAGTGTAGTAGGTTTATGAGTGAGTCGTTGAATCAGTGATCTAAACAACTTTTTCATCATTCTAATATTAAAAAAACTGGGGTTTTAAATATATTATATATACACTACCAGTCAAAAGTTTTTGAACCATAAGATGTGTAATGTTTTTTTAAAGTCTCTTCTGCTCACCAAACTATATTTATCTGATCCAAAGTACAGCAAAACAGTAAAGTTTTGAAATATTTACCATTTAAAATAACTGCTTTCACTTGAATGTATTTTAAAATGTAATTTATTTCTGTGGTGTGCAGCTGTATTTTCAGCATCATTACTCCAGTCTTCAGTGTCACATGATCTTCAGAAATCATTCTAATATGCTGTTTTGCCATTCAAAAAAAACATTATTATTATTATTATTATTATTATTATGTTGAAAACAGATGAGTAGATTTTTTTCAGGTTTCTTTGATAGAAAGTTCAGAAGAACAATAATTGTGTGTAATAGAAATATTTTGTTATAAATGTCTTTGTCACACTTGATCAATTTAAAGAATCCTTGCAAAATAAAATAATTAATTTATATACTTGTGATAATGATAATGTTAATAGTAATAATAATAATAAAGAATCGTAGGAGAATCGTGATCTCTATATGAGATCAAAAAATCGTGATTCTCAATTTATCCAGAATCGTGCAGCCCTAACCTGGAGTACAAAAGCAGTCTTTAGTCGCTGGGGTGTATTTTTAGCAATAGTCAAAAAAACATTGTATGGGTCAAATTATCAGTTTTTCTTTTATGGCAAAAATTATTAGGATATTAATTTGCATTGCTAAGAATTCATTTGGAGAAATTAAAAGGCTTTTCTAAGTATATTTATTTTTTTGCACCCTCAGATTCCAGATTTTCAAATAGTTGTATATCTGCCAAATATTGTCCCAACCTAATAAACTCCTAATAAACTAAACATCAATGGAACGCTTATTTATTCAGCTTTCATGTGGTGTATAAATCTAAATTTTGAAAAAATGACACTTAAGACTGGTTTTGTGATCCAGGGTCACATATCATATTACATATACTTACACAATTATTAGTAAGCAGGAATGCTCTAAGTTGCTTGTATGACAAAGAAACATGGAGTAATGCTAAATACAGAGTTGTGTTGTGTGAGAAGCACAATTATAGCATAATAACATACTATAAGAAAAATATAGGATTCAACTCATGTCCTATTTTAAAATATCCTAAAATATCCCATCAGATTTAGTGTTTTAAGACTTTTTTTTTTCCTGCAGCTCAAGCATTATTATGTAATGTGACGCTGGTTTTAGGCTCAAGTCAGACTTACCATTCATTTGTTATGAATAATCTTCTTATGTTTGGTTTGCCTCCATCAAGTTCCTAATAGAAAGTAACCTGTTTAATTCACTGGATTATGCAAATATAAGCATTACCTAATGGGTATGAAAGTATAAACCATGTTTTGTTTAATTTCCATCAAAAATATCCATCCACTGTGGCTGAAACTTCAGGCTACACATCCTATAGACATCACATACACGGTTTAAAAGTTTGTGGTCAGTAGGATTTTTCTTTTTTAAGAAAAGTTTAAGTAAATGTGCATTAAATTGATCAAAATAACAGTAAACATATTATAAATGAACATATAGTTATAATATATTTCAAATATATAAGGAGTTTCATCATATACATTAATAATAAATGTTTATTGAGCAGCAAATCAGCATATTAGAATGATCTGAAGACTAAAGTAATGGTGTTGAAAATACAGCATTGTATCACAGAAATAAATAGCATTTTGTAATATGTTTTAATGGAAAATAGTAATTTTACATTGTAAAAATATTTTATAGAATATTTGATTATACAAATCCAGCCTTGATGAGCATAAGATACTTTTCCCCCCCAAAATATTAAAGTCTAAATAACCCCAAAGTTTTAAACAGTAGTGTACATCATCATCTCATTCACAGGACACTCCCAATGTTTAATTGTTCACGATCACTATCATTTGTTTCTTTCATTCTTTATGCTTCCAGCTCGATCCACGAATTATCCAACCCTTTCTATCTGAATGCCGCGAGACGATTACCAAATTGGATAATCAGAACATGAAGGCCATCAAGGGTCTTGAAGACCGATTGTATGCTCTTGACCAAATGATAGCAAGCTGTAAACGGTTGGTCAACGAACAGCAGGAACTTGCTCAGGTAAGCAGCTCTCATTTTTATAATCAGCATAAAACACTCTAGATGGGACATAATTAGTTTATTTCATTGTTTTTCCCTGAAGTTAATGGCTATTTTCCAACGTAACTTTTTTTTGCTACTGTGACTTTAAGATTTATATATGATTGGTTAACCTCTTCAAATATAGTTCGTAACACTTACTTTTTGTGGGTTGCGGGTTTATTGTGAGGTCTAATAGTTGGTGCTACCTCGTCCTTCAATAAATAAACCGGTGTCACATTGAGGCAGAAGAAACTTCTTCCACACGTTTCTAATGTTTGAATATATTACTCTTCCTCATGTGTTCTCCTTTGCCTTCTACTAGGGATTTCTTGCCAATCAGAAAAGGGCTGAAAACCTGAAGGACACCTCGGTGCTGCCTGACCTGTGTCTGAGTCACGCCAACCAGCTGATGATCATGCTGACCAATCACAGGAAGCTACTAGACATCAAGCAAAAGTGTACCACTGCCAAACAGGAGCTCGCCAACAACCTTCAAGTTCGTCTCAAGTAAGAGCAGTGTTTTACGTCTTCCTTCTTAATGGACAACACCAAAACTTGGCTTGATTTTGGCTATTTTGAATCCATAGAGCTACGATACATGTTTAAGGTTAAATTTTAAGCGTTTCCTAACTGCACCGTGGTGTCTCCTCCATCAGATGGTGCTGCTATGTGATGCTTCACGCTGATCAGGATGGAGAGAAGCTGCAGGCTCTCCTGAGGCTGCTGACGGAGCTGCTGGAGCGTGTGCGGGTGGTGGAGGCGCTCAGCACTGTGCCACAGATGTACTGTCTCGCTGTAGTGGAGGTGGTCAGACGCAAAATGTTTATAGGACACTACAGACAAGTGAGAATCAGCTACATGAATTTACATTCTATAGAGATGCAGATGTGACCAGAAGTGGTTTGACCAGAGAGAGAATGAATGAGAGTAATCCTGGACCACAAAACCGGTCATATAAATTGAGATTTGTACATCTTACATATATGTATGGTTTGCTAAGATAGGACAATATTTGGCCGAGATACAACTATTTGAACTTCTGAAATCTGAGGGTGCAAAAAAAGTTCTTAGCAATGCATATTGCTAATCAAAAATAAGTTTTGATATATCTACATTAAGAAATGTACATTTCTTCCTGGAACATGATCCTTTTTGCACAAAAGAAAAAAATTATAATTTTGACCCATACAATGTATTTTTGGCTATTGCTACAAATGTACCCCTACAACGTAAGACTGGTTTTGTGGTCCAGGGTCACATATGATATTTATTTTGTCTTTATAAAATTTCTGCACATTTAATTATTGTTTGTCAAAAATAATATCTGGGCTAGCTGTTTTATTTGTGTTTGAATTTGTTTTAATGTATTTTTTTTCAGTGGGCCAATGCTCTTGTCAAGGATGGGAAAAACCTCTATGAGGCAGAAAAAGTAAAAAGGGAATGCTTTGGGAAGCTCTTCAGTAAGTTTATTCTTCAGATTGTATATGGTTTCTTTTAGTTTGGGAACAAACATGGACACTTGAGTGCCAGATTGCTTTGAAAACTCTGCTTTTGCTTGTCTCAGGGAAATCGTTCCTCAGAAACCGGTTGTTTCGAGGACTGGACTCATGGCCATCCTCTTCGTTTTGCGTGAGTCTATGAATTTGTTTTTATCTTTCAGGATACCTACATGGAATTTGAGGATATTTCAGCATTAATTCATCTTTTTTTTTTTTTTTTTTTTTTTAGACCCGTAAGCCTCGAAAGTTTGACTTTGAGCTTCCAGATATTTCCCTGAGTGACCTGCAGTATCTCAAGTCCTGTTGTCCTTCCGAGGTTCAGCCTTTCCTCAGGTAAATGCCTCATACCCGCACATTACACACATTTCTACCATAATTTCTCAATGTAAAACTCCTGGTCTTTCTTGTGTTTTTTGAGCCATTCACCTTTATATCTTGGCTAAATACCCTCTAGATGATGGTTGTTGCCTGTTTTGTTCATCAGGGTCCCCACACTATGTGACTTCAAGCCTCTTAACCAGCATGTTGAGGTTCTTCATCAGCTGGTTCAGGCTGCGCAGAGTGTGGACGAGATGTCACAAACTATCACAGACCTACTAAATGAACAAAAGGTACTTTGTGTTCATGCTTCACAGTCATTTAACTTGTTGCTAATTGTTTGAAATACTGGATGTTGTAAACCTGTGGAGATTGAATTATCTGAGTATTGTTGATTTATAATGTGACTCATCCAAGCAATGGCATGTGATGTATGCAGAATCTGTCATTTTTTTCTGATACATTGCAACATAACAGATTTATATAGTCTAGCTTAACTTTTATAGCAATGTCATTTCCCACATGATTTTAACTTGTTGCATCCGCCTTTTAGTTTTCCTGTAGCCAGAGTGCTCAAAGATCCACCGCATTTACACCCAGATCTGAAAGCACAACTGAAATCACCACTACCTCCACCAAAACTTTGTCCAATCTCAGTTTAAAAGCACCGGACTGCCAACCCCTGTCGCTTCCTGGTCACTTGGAGGACCTATCACCTGACAGCATAGATGCCCAGACTTTTGACTTTGAAACCATTGGGCATCCCAATATGGATCCTGTATTACAGCAAGGCTCGTTGGACTTGGACTCGTTGGCAGAAAGTCCTGAGTCGGATTTCATGTCAGCAGTTAATGAGTTTGTTATTGAGGAGAACTTGATGTCACCTAATCCCATAAGTGATCCCACAAGCCCAGAGATGATGGTGGAGTCCCTTTACTCCTCTGTCATTAATGCAATTGACAGCAAGCGTATACATGACACTACTACACTTGAGAAGGAAAATTCAAAGATTGCAGTACTCAAGCTGTCAGCAGACAGGTACCGTTCTGCTGCGGAAGAGTCCCAGTACAATTTGAGGAAAGTTAAAGAAGACCTTTATCACTTTCGAGGTCTTGTTCTGAAAGAGCAGAGAGACTTTGGATGTGCCCTGGAAACGATGAACATTAAGGTCCAAGACGCTCTCGACAGTGTCAGATACTGTCACGAGGAGGAGCTCAGAGAAATGCGACAAACGGATCTCCAGAGTTTGAAGGACAATCATGAAAAGCAGATACAAACTCTATCGGAAGAGCTTGAAGGCAATCGGAAGATTGTTCGAGATGTCCAGAGAGCAATGCTGGAGTTGGAGGGCCTCGTGGAGCGCAAGGAGAAGGAAATATCTCAGCTGGAGAGTGAGAGGGAACGCTCGAAGCAAGAACTTCAAGATCTTCACGAGCAAACTGTGCGGGACCTTGAGGAGAAGATCTCGAAGCAAGGTGAAGAACTGAAAGCTACATTGCTGTCCAAGGATGAACTCGCTGGTCAGCTGGAGAACCTTCACTTTGAGATCGAGCACGGCCAACAGAAAATCAGACAAGAGATGGAGAAGGCAGAGAAGGTGCACCTTCAGGAACTGGAGGCACGGTTGAAACAGCTACATGAAGCAGAGCTGGAGTCTCTCAGATTGGAAAAAGAAAGTGCACTTGACAAACTCGTCCAGGAGAACCTGGTGAAGCTCAGAGATCTGGTGGATTCCTATTCTGCAGAAGTCAAGGAACGCGAGGGACGCTTGAAAGACTTGGAGGCTCGCATTACAGAACTTGCAGACACCCGCTGCAGACTGGAAGTGGAGATAGCTCTTAAAGAGACCGAAATGGATGAAATGAGACTCCAGTATGAGGAGGCCAAAAGCACCCAAGAGGAGGTGTTGAGAGGAGAGCTTACTACCCAAACAGCCACCTTGCAGACACAAATCGCCATGTTGAACCAACAGCTCCAGCAGAAGAACGAAGACTACGAGATGGGCCTGGCCGAGCTCCGAGCGCTCATGAGGTTAGAGAAAGACCACTGCATCTCTGAACTCGTGGATCGACACGAAAAGGAGAACACCCTGCTGCGCCAAGAGTTTTCAGCACTCAAGCAGAAATCGCAGGATGCGGAGAAAGACTGCAAGGAACGAGTCCAGAAGATCCAGCGCGATCACCAGGACCAGATTGATGCCTTACAGAAGGAAAAGGAGAATGAAAAGAGGGCTTTCCAGGAGAAAGAGCAAGAGCTAAAAACTGTTATTGGAGACCTGCAGACAGAAAACTCACTACTATCTGGAAGACTGGAGCAGGAGAAGGTGGAGGCCCTGCAGAGGGCAGAGAAGGAGAAAGAGGAGGCGGTCAAAGCTGCATTACAAGAGGCCTTAAGAGACTTTCAACTCCAAAAAGAGGAGACAGAGACAAGACTGTTAGGACAAATTGAGCTACTTGAAAATCAACTCAGAGAAAGACAATCCACTGACATGTAAGTAAATGCAAGTTTTCTAATTAAACGTTCCCACAAAAATCATTCTAAGATTCAGATTTAAAGAACATAGCTGTTAGATTATAAATGGTTAGTAAAAAACAAATGGTTTAGTTTTTATAATGAAAGTCAATGGAGCCCAATGTTTATTTTGTGTTCCATGGTAAAAAGTTATTCAACTGGTTTGGGATGACAGGAGTAAATAACGACATAATTTCCATTATTTACTATTAACCTAGGTGTTCAGTCCACCTTGTCTCTTTTAGGTCTCAGACAGTAGCTATGTTTCCATCCAAAGTTGCAAATTTTGGCTGGTGGATGAATAAAAGATGCAGTTATCTCTATTTGAAAAGATGTAAACAAACAATCTGGGGAGGAGGAATAACAGACATATTAACAATAATTTAACAGCCTATTGTAAAGAAAGAAAGAAATACATACCATATTTTTCGGACTATAAGTCGCATCAGTCCAAAAATACGTCATGAGGAAAAAAACATTTCTAGGTCGCACTGGACTATAAGTCGCATTTATTAATAACCAAAAACCAAGAGAAAACATTACCGTCTACAGCCGCGAGAGGGCGCCCTCTAGTGGCTGGAGACGGTAATGTTTTCTCTTGGTTCATTTCTCTTGGTTCATTTCTCTCGGTTCATGTCAAATTAATTTTGATAAATAAGTTGCACCTGACTATAAGTCGCAGGACAAGCCAAACTATGAAAAAATTGTGACTTATATTCCGACAAATACGGTACTCAAAGACACGTGGCGCTCGCGGTGATTTCAGCATCTGCTGTCTCAGTAAATAAAGACATGAACACATGAAAAACATCTCCAGAACTGCTCTGACAGTTACTTCTTGAGCATTTAACCGTTGTCACATCACATACACAGAGCTGTAAAGGTACGTCAACCCGTCAAAATAAAAGTCCGGTTTAGTTTAAAGAAAAGTATTTGCCAGATATGTCGACAATATGTCGATTGTTATTTCTGTTGGTTTGTTTTATAATAACCCCAGTTTCTCGAGGATTTAATCATGAAAATCACAATAAATCTTGCACCTTTGTGTGAGGGAAGCATCTGCCGAGGACACAAATAAAATGGCACTGAAACAATGGCGCTCTAGTCCATTAAAATTACAGTTTCTACCTCTAACTTTACTGTTAATTAAAAAACGAAAACACACACAAGCTACATGCATTCACTTACTCTTTCTGATTTCATTCACTCTTGTGAATAATTAGCACATCAAAAAGAACCAACAAAAACTGGAACAGTTTCATTAAAGCATTTTTTAAGTAGAAATTAGCAAGAAATGTGATAACCCTGTTACAAGTGCCTGTAAAATAGGGATTAATTAAAAACAGAAAACAGATTTGTTTTCAAGTCTTACACCAATCCCAAAAAATGTAAGGTTTTTGAATATTTATTTATTTATTTACTTATTCCGGTGACTGTTTTAACACTTCAGAAAAACTGTTTTTTTGCCAAGTGGTTAAAACTCTAAGCTAGTAAATAAAAGTTTTTTGTTGTTGTTTTTTAACCTCTGATTCACGCAGTGTCCATACAGTTAGAAGTCTCCTGAGCACATAAACATCAAATTTTCTTTTTTTTCAATTATCCCAATTATTATCCCAATTATAACACATGTTCCTGTCTTATTGTCAATAATTAATCATTGCACAACATGCAAAGAAGGTTCTTCAGAATGTAACAACTTGCTCAGCTTATGAATTATTTTATTTTAGAAGGAAGCATCAGCTATATGACTTCTCAGAAGTCTTTCAAAGTCAGGTTGATCTCCAGGTCAGAGGTCAACTCTCATACCTGCTTCTGTGTTTCAGAGCGGGACCTACTGTAGAAAAGACAGAGACTGGTATGGAAACCAGTGCTGCATTGTCACTGGACAGTGGCCAGTGGACCGAGGAAAGGGCATTGCTCCTGGGCCAACTAGAGCTCCTGGAACGAACAAAGAACGAGGAGATGCAGAACCTGAAGACCTCGCTCATTGCTGAGCAGCAGGTTAGCAATATAAAGTAGTGAATTAAGATTGGGTCACTACATCTTATATTCTTTACAGGTCTTTTATACTTATTAATATAAAAATTTAAATTAAATGTTGTTGCGGATTTAAATGGCACCAAGGTAAGATATCTAACCAGCTGAAATTAAATTAAATAGCTGGCTAAATTAATGGCTGACATTAATAATAATAATACAATACTTGAGGAGTAGGTAAAATTAAACGGTTGTTTGCATTGTGTGCCATTATTTTCCAGCAAAAGTGTTTAATATAGCAGTCATGGACTTGCATAATTCAAATGAATTGAATCTGCATAGCAGCTGTATATTTTCCAGCTATAATTAAAATTTAAGAACCTATGAAATGTATGAAAAATATTATAATTTGTAGCTAAAAAAATTAAACTTTTTTTGTTTTAATAAAAAATCTGAACTGGCTGAAAATGTAGGTATTGTAACATTTTTTTTATTTAAAACCTATTAAAATGTCTTTGAATGTATTACAAATGTACCCTAAAATCTAAATTTTAATGTACTCTTCACTTCTAGACAAACTTCAATACTGTTCTGACCCGGGAGAAACTAAAGAAAGAACAAATCATCAGTGATCTCACTGAGAAGCTCAAAAACTTAGCACAGCAACAAGAGAAAGATAAAGGTATAAAACAATTTTTTTATCACATCATTTTAATACCTTTTCACTTGTTTTCCAAACATCTGTTACCAAACTGCACCGAAGCGGTCAGTGCGATCGATAAATGTTAAAAAAGGAGCACTCATGATCATTGTACTGTGTTTTGTTGTTTTCCTGAAGGCCTGATCGAAACGCTCTCTGAGGACCGTGCCTCCATCCTTCAGGAGAAGAAGCAGATGGAGGAGGAACTGAACCGTCTGCGAAGCTCCGTCCTCGTCTCTTCGTCCTTCTTTCCTCCCAATCCCATCCCGGTCATCACAGAAGCTCACGGTTCCTGTGGCCCTATCCGTGTGGAAGTCCTCTCGCGGTCCACCCCTGATCCAGAGAGATTGGCGTCCGTGGCTGTGCTCAAGGATGAGGAGAGGGTGGAGTCAGCCGTGGAGGCCAGCATGATGACCGTGCAGTAAGCATCTGGGCTGGAGTTCACATAGAGCTAAATTAATAAACCCTGAAAACCTGAACTGGCTCAGTTTAGTCAAAAGCACGCTGAGTGAATGTCTTTGACATTATCCACAAGATGCTTTAAATTATACATTTTATTCTAGCAATATAACTACCTGTTGTTGGGCTATGTTTTCACTCATTCATTACTGTAAAATAATAAACCTGCACAGCCAGCTTCTGTGCTTAAGATACTGCACGACTAGAGCTGAATGAGCTTCTAAGAATAAACTTGATTTCACATGCTCTTGCAACAACAAAGTCAAAGTTTTGGAGGGATGAGGTTTGTCTTAGTTAAAAAGTTTTAGGATTAGTGACATAGAAGTTGATTTTTGTTTAATTCCCAAAATACACACATTTACATGTCAAAAACATCTATTTATTTTCCTTAATTTTTTTTTCTGAAAATGTCTTTTGTCTTGTTATGAGGGAAATAAAACATCATTTTGTAAGATCAGAACAAACACCGTTTTATAGTTTTTAGTATAGTTTTTGTAGTTTTTATAGTCAAAATTCTACAAAGTTATTATATAGTTACAGATATTTATTTTCAGACAGACTTATATGATGAAAAACAAATATATATTAGATATATGATATATAGTATCTAATTATAAATTATAATATATATATTTTTTAATACTACTACTAATAATAACAGAATGAAGTTCTATATAGTTTGTATTTTTTGAACAAATTAGTTATTTATATGCTGTTTGTAGTCTAGATTTATTTAAAACATAAAAAATGAAAACATTTTAATAATAACAACAACAACAGTGGAGTTTGTATAGTTTGTAGTTTTTGAACAGAATTAGTAATTTATATGCTTTTTTTAAATGCAAAAATCGACAAATATATTCTATATTTATAGATTTATATCTAAAGAAAGACTTATTTGATATATAATTATTGTTTTCAAACATTTTTTAATAATAATGACAGAGTAAATAATGTTTCTAGTTTGTAGTTTATAATAGAATTAGTGATTTTCATGATTCTTGTAGTCAAAGTCTACAAATCATACACTTATATACTGTACATTAATAATTGTATTATTATTCAATTTTTTATGTAAGGAGGATCAACTTTAAAGGAGCTGAATGAATGTATTTAAGGGAAAGGAAAGTAGAGTAGATCAGAGAGAAGAAGAAAGATGTGAGTCAAGCCCATGCTGTAGATTAGAAATTTTGTCATGTTAATGAAGTTCCTTGCTCTGTATTATTATTACTAGCTTTTAGAAAATTGTCTCTTTTAAAGCTTTGCTGAATTAATGTACAGTGTAGTTTGTGACATTTTATTTTGTGTATTTTGATGCAGTGACAACCCTATGCTGTCTGAAGAGAAACAGCGCATAATGATTTTGGAAAGGGTAATTCACATTCACGTATACACTTGAATGTTTTTAAATAATTATTTTTAACAAATTCATTGCATTTCTTAGAAATATTTTCACATGCAAACATTTGTTATTGTGTTTCAGACTTTACATATGAAGGAGGAAGAGAACAAAAGACTTAGTCAAAGACTGGTAAATATATTTGTGCGTGTGGTTACAGTTTTGGCTCCTCTATTTCATCTAAATGTGTTAATTGTATGAGAACGTCGTTTAACATCGTTTCAATTGATCATTTGTATTCGTTTCATTTGTGCTTGATCTCGGTTGATAATTGACCACTTGAACGGTCAATTAAAAGCAGTAATTAGTGATGGTAAATTGAACAATACACTCAATTAATGCAGGTCAGCGATTGACACAGGAACGTCATTTTGGAAAAAAAATACTTGTTGTATATTTATTTTATATTACAGTTTTTTATATCTGTAAGAAAAATACTGTAGATATTCTGTCTTCACTGTAAAGTTCATATACATCACATTGCTGTTGTTACGACTTATCAGCAGCTAATTAAAACATGAGGCTCTTTGATATAATTTAATTACATTTCCCCTGGGACTGTTGCTGCAAATAGGTTTAATCTCTTTAGCAAAATTACAATCGCCGTCTTATTGGCCGCGAGACGCATCTTATGAGACACGTAACCCACACTTTAGAGTCCTGACAGCTCGGGGCAGATTCACAAGATGAATTTAGTCTAAAAAAAAAAAACAGCATGAGTGATTAAGCTAGGACTGAATTTGAGCTCATTTGCAAACGAGCCTGACATTTATTATTTATCATCTGTGTATGTTACTATGTATTTTTGATACTCGTTGTTCTTTGTCGCTATTGTGTGTTTTATGCATTTGCAACCAATGCATGCTATTTAAGAGACAGTTCTACTCCTTACCACTAGATGGCACAAATACATTTGTTTTATGTACGATCTCTGTCCTACACGCACTGAAATGGTAGGAGCTTCATCAATGTTGCATTTAACCAAAACTGATGTGTTGCACTGCAATGTATGTGGTTTCATTTTATTTATCCGTGCTTGCAGAGAGTCTACGCAAGCAACACAACAAACATTTCCTAGTGTAAATATCACTAGAATCATTAAACAATTTGTTTTACAGATGTCCCAGAGTATGTCGTCCGTCTCGTCACGGCACTCGGAGAAAATCGCCATTCGAGAGTAAGTATTCTTGGATATTAGCGTTAATGATTTGAGCTGCCGTTTCAGCCCTCCATCTCATTTGAAAACCCCTTCTTTTGTAGTTTTCAGGTGGGCGACTTGGTTCTCATAATCCTGGACGAGAGGCACGATAATTACGTTCTCTTCACTGTTGGTCCCACCCTTTATTTCCTGCATTCAGAGTCCCTCACTGCACTGGACCTCAAACCAGGTCAGTCACAAACATCACAGGAATACTACAAAAAAAATATATTAGGCTTTGCCTATGTGAAGCAATTTTGCTCCGACAAGATGGATATGTATTTTTTTCGTTGCTCTTTCTCAAGTAAATGTTTACTTATTTTAATAAAAAATTTTAGTTGTATATATTAATGTATCAGTGCATTTGTAAATTAATTTTTTTTTTTAATGTTCTAGATAAAATGTTACAGAGAATGTTTTACTCCTGATAAAGTGTTTTGTAGTTTTATTTTACATGAAGCATGTTTTTATTGTAAATTTATTGGCTTTTATTTATTGTATATCTATAATAATTTTTTTTTAAGCGACAGGAGCTACAAGACGGCCGTGGGTTCTTGGAAAAGTCATGGAGAAGGAATATTGCCAAGCCAAAAAGGTAACCGTTATTATTCTATTGTTTATGCGAATGCTCTAAATGGAGTGTTTCTGTATAATTATATTTCAGTTAATAATTTTGATGGCATTATTGCACTCTCATTATATAACATTCTTAATGACAAAACACTAGCTCTCTTTTCATGCCATTATCTGATCTATTTTTTTTTAACATTGGCTATATTTGAGATGCAAATAAATTAAGCTCATCATGAAGATACCATTGATTTACAATTATGCATTTAATTGTTTTGCATCCTAAAGTTAATTTGAGCAGAAAAGTGTGCTTTCATAATCGGCTCCTAATCATTACTGCAGGCACTTATATTAAATTATCAATTTTCTTTAATTATTTTTTTATGTGATATTCTGTTGCATATTTTGAATGTGTTTCTTTTGTTATTATCTGTCTCTAGGCCCAAAACCGGTTCAAAGTTCCTCTCGGCACTAAATTCTACAGAGTAAAGGCCGTGCCATGGAACAAGAAAGTGTAATAGTGTACAAACTGATCATATTGTAATGAGTTCAGTTTGTTTTTATTGCAGTTTTTAAGCAAACTCGCTCATCCTTGGTGGTTTTATCGATCTAAGAAGAATTGTTTTTTTTTGTCTCTGCTGCAAACCATTTTATCTCATTTTTTAATACACAGAGGATTTGTAAATGTGGACCAAATGATTATAACTTTATTGGGGCATTGTCTCCACATGCGATGGCTCTGAAGCAGTCACAACAAGCCTGTAAAATGGACAAAATGTATTTGGATGTTACATATTAGTTCATCATTAATATTATGGTCAGGTTTGGGGGGCGGGGGCACGATCACGATCAGCTTACTTAATTCAGAAGGTTTTGAAAATATACATTTATTGTAAATGTTACCAGAGGAATGGTCATGGCATGCATATAGATAATATTTTCTTTCATTTACTTGTCTGGATATGCGTTGTAGTCGGAGGTATCAGTAAAAGCCTGCTGATTGTTACTCGCAGCACAGTACAACCCGCCTGTTTATTATGACGTACATTTGGACGGCCGCCGCAGAGGCCTCGCAATCCTTCAGATGCACTTTTGGACTAAAAGGACAATGCTTTAGTCGATTCAAAAGGGAGGTTTGTGCTGTTGAAAACAAGCGTCAGAAGAAAAACAGCACATATCTTCCCTCTGTTGTAGGATGTTGAAATATAGAGAGTAATATTTCCTGTTTGTGAATGTGTGTCTTTATTGAATTTAACGACAACATTGTATATTATTCATCAGATCACACAGTAACAAAAAACAAATGACTGTATTGTAAAGGAATTTACAGTTTTCAAAACAATAAAGGTTTGATCCCAAACTCTTCTCGCGGTGGATTGCATTTCCCACAGCGTCCGTTCCGAGATCTTTATTTCATGCGCCTTGGCGAGAATATTGCAAATGTATTGCAATAGTTTTCCTTATATTATTTACTTTTTATTTGCTTTACCTTTGGGAAACCGATGCATCTTCAATAAAATTAAAGTTGTACAATGAATGTTTGGACTTGATGCTTGAAGATGTTTCCCATTGACATCTGTTTCCCTGTTGTGTTCGCTTTCAGTTGCACGTCATTTTAAAGAGCTTTTTGAGTGGAAAATGTACTCATTCAAAGATTTTAGACCCAAAAATATGCCCTCCGATTCCGTCTCTCCTCCTATGCAAATGCGCGCACAGCTATGATTGTAAGTACTTGTTTACATAAGTTTTGCAATCATCGCCTATTGATGCTCTTGAGTCATTGGAAACACTTCCAACCGAGCAGAACGGAAGATTTTAAAAGAATTACGCCTCTATTGTGTCAACTAAACTAATGAATAGCAAACAAGCCCATACATGTCTGGGATTAATGGGATCCATTTTATTGCTATTGTCTATCACTTACATAACGTGTTCCATCTAAAATTAAAGCAGTGCCGAGGTACGGCGGTTGAGGGAATTATTCCAAACTTAGACGTTTTTCTCTTTCAGCTCGGTCCTTGTCGAATGTTGGCTTTTGTGGGGGCATTAGCTAGTGTCGTGTGCTACCGTTGGCACACTCTCGCAAGCAACAGACTTCAAAAGGGCTTCGATCGGGGCCCGGGAACGGTATTACCCTCTTGGAGGAGCACGGCGCACCAACATCACTTTCCCAGTTCACAGCGGGGAGCATAGCAGCTCTCCGCCGAGCCTTCGGTACCATGTGGGCCTAGGGGTGTTTCGGCAATGTTTTGCTTTATTTGCTCCGTTTAGCATAAGTCGGCTGTCACATTTGGATGGCGTTTTCATAAATTGATGGTGTGATTCGTAGTATCTCGGGACAGGCCTGAATGACTAAACGCGAGATGCTGAGGTTGCTGGTGAAGGAGAACCATGTGGAATGGACAGCCTCTCAGTGTAAATGTTTACAGCCCCCTACTGTGGAGCCGGGACTTACCCATGCTAGACACCACGGAGCTCGTCGCTGGTGTGACATCCTTCCAAACGGTGTTTGATAATATGCAGAATTAACAGTCTGATGACAATGCACGTGGCTTGTAATATTTTATTTCCGTGCACTTTTTTTTTTTTGCTTCTATTTTACAGATAGTGAGCACAGGTAGTCATTTTTAAACTGCACTCTTAAAATTAAAGGTTCTCTATTGGAATTTTGGTTCCATGAAGCATCTTTAACATTCATGGAGTCTTTCCATTCCACAAAAGGTCCTTTATAATGGAAAAAGGTTATTAAAAATGTTCTTCACACTAATGGGTATTTTAGGGTTACTCACTAAAAACGTTCCAAAAATTGTTATTTTATGGCATTGATGCAAAAAAAAACAACAAAAAAAAACATTTGGAACTAGTATTGGTAAAATTGAATAAATATTTTTAAAAAAATTGTAAAAAGTATTCTTGTTCAATTATGCATTGATATTTCTAAAATATGATTTTGCTCAGGCACTTAAGCTTTATTAATTATAATTTTGATTTATGTTTTGACAAGATGGTACTGTAAAACTGTCTTTTTATCAAGCACTGTCAAAACTAAGTAAGTTTGGTTTTAGAAGTACTATTACAGAACACAAATTATCCAATCAAATGCTGATATTTTTGTTATTGCTCTTGTTTTCCCTTCAAAATGATGTAACTTCCTCTTGTATGAGACTGACTTTTGTAAGTTAAAGGGATTTTACAAAAGGCAGAAAGGATGAAAAGTGATGTGGGAGACACATGACAAATTTATTATACATTTATTGTTAATTAAATCAATATTTAAGATGTTTTGCTTGGGGAAAAAATGTGACTGTTAAAACTTTCTTGAAAATAATTCTTAACGAATTACCGGTTTTTAATGTTAGAAATGCTGCACCTAGGGAGAAAATGACAACATCCCATCAAAGCAAAGGTAACTGCTAAAAAAAACTTTACGATATTGTAATGGAAGTAAACTAATGTGATTTACATCCTTTAATTTGAGTAATTTGAGTGAGTAAATGTTTTGGTCCCAATTTATATTAGGTGGTGTTAGGTAACTACTATGTACTTACATTTAAATGAATGATTTGATACATTATGAAATATATTGTATTCATGCATGTTTTCACATTGTACTTGAAATGTAAAAAATACCTGTATGTAATTACACCTGTAATATACATTGTTGACCCATCCCTTACACCTACCCATATCACCAAACCTGTTTCTAACCTTACCCCATCCCACCTCTATAGCAGCAAAAGTGTTTTGCAATACAATATGAACACAATAAATACATTGTACTTATTTTTTTGATGTAAGTGCATAGTAGTTAAGGTCACCTAATATGAAATGGAACCATGTTTTATGACATATGGTGGAGAAATGAAAATGGACATCAGATGAGAAGAACTCAAAATTATGACGCTCATTTGAGGACCATGACATGAACCTCTAAGCCAAGGCAAGTACATTGTTACACTGATGCAATGACGTTTGTGATTTATAAAGACATAATATTCTTCATGCAGTTATCATCTAAAATAATGCAGTAACTATGGCATGATTGATTTGATATCAGTATCGCACTGTTTTCTTGAAATGTGAGTATAGTTGAGTCAAACACGTCACAGGACAGATCATAGTCTATGGGACAAATTCAGTCATAACTTAATTTTCAACTAAATGTGTATTTGCTGTGTTTCGAATTTGCATGCCGTTGACATTTTTCCACTTTTTACAATTGCATAAATTAATTAATGCATCTTTGTCATTTTACAACAGATGTTCTACACTTATGAAATAACTACACTAAATATATGCTGGCACCCATCGGGAAATGATTCAATGGTGAAAAGTGTCTGTGAAACACATTGTTTTTAGCCTTTCTTAATTTTTCGATTGACTTCAAAAGCAGATTAGGTTATATTTGATGTGTGACTGGCTTAGTAATGAACTAAATCTAATAATATCATCATTAATATTTTGCATTTTATAAATGTCAACTGGCAACTCTGCTGTCAGAGTAGATTTGAAGAGATGTTTGACTTCTGCAATCTTGCCCTGTTTAAGGCCTTTAATAACGCCTATTGCAAAACTACATACAACAGCTGTCAACTAATATCCCGCCATTGCTAGTCGATAATAGAGATGAAGCTTTTAGAGGTTTGAGTGGAAAATGATCTGGGCTCTGTGTGTCAACACATCAAAAAGAAGAAATTAAACAACATTTATTCTTTTACATAAGAGATGAGACCTGGAAATAGCTATAATTCCATCAAATTTCCTTCTTTGTGTGTGGAAATTGAGCAACAGATTTTGGCTCTGTAATATACAGCCTCTCAAAAGATTCTTCTATTGCTGCGCACATTCAAAACGATCATTAAACAGACATGTTTCATTCGCCCCGAGTGCCTCTACTCAAGATGGAGGATTGTACATTCCCAGTAAGAGATAGACGTTAAAGAGCAAGTTTCATGGGTTATTGAGAAAGGAAGCTGTTTGATTATAGAGTATGTGATATTCAGTTCTTTTAAATAATGAATCTGAGCCTAACAAACACCTTTTTAATCTAGAGTATGATTAATCCAACCTCACAGGAATTCAGATCTAAATAAACTTGGACCTAATCCCCTTAGGTGTTTATTACAATTATTATAAACTTCAAATAAATCTCACTCATAATGATGTGTGATTTCTGTATTACTAGCTTTGTTTTGCTAAAATAAATCATGGAACTGTTATCAAACAAGTTTCCTGAACACTCTCCATGTCTGCCATTGGTCAGTATACAGATAGCTCCGCCCCCAGACTCCTGTCATTGGTTGATTCAGTTTTGCTGTTCTGACTAGACCAGTGAGTAAACTGATACAAATAGATCTTAGTCAGAGAAGTGCTATATTTTGACAGAAATAAAAAAGACAAGGCTTTGAGGGAATGAATTACTGTAAATTCTTTGGATATTGTCGTTTAACAACATACAGATTGTTAATAAAAAAATAAAATAAAAAAAAACATTCAGTCCCCCATGGTAAATGGTAAAAAATTTTAATGAATACGCCAAATAACCCTGGTTACTACACTTTTACCACAATAAAACCATGGTTAATTTCCATAATGGATAGACAAAAACTCCATAAAACACTTTTGAAAGTTGCAAATTTCTAATATTATGAGATCTAGGACCTTTATACAATGCATGCTATTGTAAAGACTGTAGGTTTAAGTCTAGCCTTACCATTGGTCTAGTCGATTTCATCTGTGCTAATTAGAAAATGGTGCTTAACCCGGCTAAGGTCTATAGTTGTTTTTGTATATACCTAGATGAAAAAAATATTCTAAAAGTATTCTAACATGGAAAACTTACCCAGACCACCTTTTGTTTTAATACATAAAATAAACATGCGTGCTCATGGAAATGTTACCAGTTTATTTGCAAATAAATAAAATGAAGAATAATTAGATAAAATTAATTTTGACACTATATCGCAACTTTTTCGATCTGCCACTTGTTTTAAAACGAGATCATCCAGGTAAATGAAACCGGCGCTATTTTTGCTAGTTTTGCTATAATTGCGTTTCAGTTATGGATTGTATTAAGAAAAATACCTCACGGGATTCAGTATTAATGCCTGTAATTTTTGTGGCAGCATGCCTCATTACTTGGGCGATTATTTTGTAACGTTACTCTGTAACAGACTACATTTTCTGTCAAATTCGCTCTGTTTCTGGATGTTTATCACCCTGTTGTGGTTTATTTGCAGATTAGTGTATTCTTATAGTGAAGCATCTATAGCCTAATTTAAAGTCTAATGAATTTAAAAGTCATCGAGTGCATCGTTATATGTTCACCGCGACAGGATGAACCGCTGCTGGTCACAGAAACGCCACATGATTCTCACCTTTTGCGTCTTGTGTGAACGTGGCTTCTGTCCACATGATGACAGAAGGTGTAATGCCTCAGCTTGTAATAATATATCATTACAGCGTGCTCGTTAAACACTGCAATATGTGCCGCAAATATTCATACATTTGCAAGTTAAACATTCTATTTCAAATCCAGTATTAATAGAGTTTATATTAAGCTACTTTTCATGTAACAGACAAAGATCATTGTGCATTTGTGTGTGTGTGTGTGTGTGTGTGTCAGCCAGATTGACAGACCGTAGGATATAGCGTGATATTTGGTGCCATGGAAGAGAATAGAATATGTATTCACACCACACCAGATGATTCAGTTGATCAAACTCTGGAAAAAAAAAAAGCTCTTCGTTTTGATTGGCAGCCAAAGAGAGTTTCATTTTAGTACATTCTGTACATTTATAGTGATATGCTTGTGCATATGCATGTTATGGCCAAGAATGTAATGTGTAAACTTAAATATGGGGATTGCAGATGTTTTTAGCCGTGAAGAAAATAAATATTTTCAAACTAAAAAGGGATTAGAGAGAACTTGGCAAAACTATCTCATGTTTCATCTGTAGTAATCACTCTTGCTCTTTGACAAGTTACAGATAACTGGTCCAATCCTTGCCGGCGGTATCGGCAGATATCTGGCGAAGGAAAATGGACGCTACCTTTCCCGCGTTTTTGCAGCCGCAGCGCCTGTGCAGAAGGAATGACACCAGCTTTGATGGACTGTATAGCTTTTTTGAGATGAGCCTCTTTATGCCGCTTGCAGTTCCATTATGGCTTTGTTGGAAAGCTTGTTTACCTGCTGATAACATACACTGGTGGATTGAGGAGCAGCGATCCAGAGCTCGCTGCCAGAGTCACTCAAGTCTCATTGTATGGCGGGAAGAGAAGAATGCCGTGTTTATGCGAGGGGGGCCGCACATGCTAAATGTGAAATCAAACTATAGGACCAATAAGAGATGTGCACAACTTTGCCAAGTTTTTATTTTTAGCTGGCGGGTTGCAGCGGAAGCTTACGGGCGCTGAGGTGGATGCATACCTCCAGTCGCCCTCGTTTTACGGTCGTTTAATCTGTACATGTCGACAGATTTTCAGGCTTTTCAGTTTTCTAATTGAAAACGTGGAAAAATTGCAAATGTGATTAAGACGCATACTAGCAATCGTTGTTCTTGGTTGTGTTTTAATAAAAATTGCCGAGGCCGGGATGATTTCAAAGCACAGTCCTACGTGACATGTTTTGTCCTCGATAACATGCAGTGTATCACCCTTGGCAGGAAACAGAATCCAGTAGTCGTGGATAAAATGCGCCTCACAAGGATTTTAAGTGCACAAAGTTGCCACTATTTTGGATTACGTTTATATTTATAAAAATTGTACCCTCAAAAAAACATGTAACATGCCCACAACAAGTTTTATTTTGTAATGTGACACATTTAATGTGTAACTGGAAATTTCAGTGATAAAAAACAAGTCTTCCTTTTCAGCGTGAAAGACACATTGTTGTTCACTAAAGTGAGGCCTAAACACTAAATTTAATTTACATGTAGTTTTTTTGAATATGACAAACCTTTAAAAAGTGGTGAAGGCCGACCTGTGGCTTTATCAGTCACATGAGAGCAGTGGAGGAAGCAAACATGTTTTAGGGGTGTGTGTGTGTGTGTGTGTGCGGGAGAGAGTGTGAGTGTGGGGCTGTTGATGGCAGCTGCTAGTGCTTTGGATGTAGAAGCGGACAGATTGTGCGTTGTGTTGGTACAGCCAGTTCGCCACCTGGCACACTGTTTCTTGTTAGAACTTCTTGCTGTTTCTGTTCTGCTCAGAGAGACGCGGATGCAAGCGATGACAAGTTTCGTCACACACCATGTTCAAACCGCCACCACAATTAAGGCCAAAGGAATTGTGTACAAAAAACGATTTGCATTGGATTATTTCAACTTTCACTGCCGAGATGAATTAGCAGCCCATCCTTTTGACATTAGATGCTATTACAGAACAACATTTTCTCATTAATCACTGAAATGTTTCTTTAAATTTGTATATCTGCAAAAAAGCATGCCCAATACTGGACAAGAAGTCCCACCAGATGAATATAGTACATCTATGGTTAGTTAGTTTTATTTAAGACTAAGGGATTACATTTTTAGGAATAAAGGTTACAAAGGAGTGATGCCATTAAAGATCCATTTTGGATTTCCCAAAGAACCTTTCAGTGATCAGTTTTGATTTTTTTTTTTCTTTTTTGTCAGGAGCACTACAATTTAAATAACCGTTTTCCACCATAAAGAACTGTTTGTGCAATGCAAAGCTTCCATGACTGTTAAAAGTTGTTCTTAGAACTAACGATACCATTAAAGAACCTTTATTTTTAAGTGTGTACTATGATAATTATGGTTCTTAATTTGGATAAATCCTAAGTTTGAGGGTGCTTTCACACTTGGTTCACTTGCCTGGTCCGAACCAGAGTTCGGTTGCTCCCCCCTCCCCCTGCCCTCGCTGGACTGTGTTCATATTATAATATTTGAGTCCGAACCGTGGTTCGCTTGCGTCATCAAGCCAGCAGCTGTTTACCCCGTTGCTTGGCAATGACAGCACAGAAGGTGGCAAATGCATAACATTGCTCTCTGCACTTTTATCTATAACGTTTTTGAACTGTTCGTTTTGTTGATAAAGCTTCGGTACATAACGGCACTTGCGTCTGTCTTACGAATGTACTGAAAATGCTCTAAAGAACGTTGAAGGCGAACATAAATGAGATGTACAGCTCTCTGCTTGCAGCGCGTCAGTCACGCTCATCAGGAAAGAGAGTGAAACACACAAACACACATTTTCATCAAATAATTTGTCATTAAAAGCGGTTCACTTCTGCGATTTTTCTGTTTTTAAGTGGACTCAGGTACGGTTCGCGGGTGCGCATCCGAGTACGGAAGACAGCATTCACATCATCCAAACGAAACCGAATTCTGACGTCAATCGACCCCGGGTGCGCACTAAAAGTGCTAGTGTGAAAGTGGTAGAGCATTGCTTTATCAAGTGTTGAGGGGTTCGATTTCCCGGGAAAACATGATAGGTAAAAATTGATAGCCTGAATGTACTGTAAGTCGCTTTGGATAAAAGCGTCTGCTAAATGCATAAATTCAATTTTTTAATTTAATTTAATTTAACATCAATGGAACCTTTCCATCACACAACAGATTCCTTAAAGTGTAAAAAAGATTTATTTAGATTACTAAAATTTACCCCCTTAATTTTTAAGAGAGTACAAGCACCATTTTGGGTTCCCTAAACAACCTGAAAAAGTAAGGAATCTTTTTCTACTATAAAAAACATTTTTGTAGAATGGAAAGCTTCCATAGATGTTAAAGGTGCTTCATGGAACCATCAAAACCAATAGAAAAGTGCTATTTTTAAGAGTGTATACTTATACTGAAGCCACATATAGGGTCCAGTATATAACATGGATGTATAGATGGGATCTTTTGACTAGCAACAATCAAGCAACCATCCTAGCATCATTTTTTGAAGGTAAGCACTGATGTTTTCTTAGTTCAGAAAATATAAACCATGTCTAATCGGTTGGCTTGTTTGAGACTGCCAAAATGAGTGTGATCTTGACAATTCTGGTCTTTGTGCAAATGATAATTGTTTAGACACCCCCCCCCCCCCACCCCAGACCAGCCCACCCTAACCCAGCCCCCGCATCCCGCCATTTGATTGACAGCCAGAGTGCTAATGCCTCTCTCCGCTAACAGACCGACGCATCCTTCTTATTAGTTAGTCATTCCACACTATCGCACCCAGAATCTCTATCTGTCATTTCACAATTTAGCCCCCCGATGCATATGCACAGCACCCAGACCAGCGCTCTCATCTCCTACATTTATACAACAGCAGAAATTAACAAATGTATTCCTGTTTTCTTTCTCCCCCTTCTTTTATTAGTATTACTTTATCCCATGTGTTATTTTGTCTTTTCCTGCTTGGTGTGTCATGATGCATTTGCATAGAGAATGCTTGGGGGGAGAAATATATTTACATGTTATGACCTGAATTCAGTTTATTTTTATTCTACATTGTGACTTTTTATGAGAAATTAAGATTTGAAATGACTTATAACAACTAGAAAGAATTAAATATTAGTACAGTAGACAAATATATGATTATGGGGCCTTAATACAGTAGTATATCATTTATTGGTCAACTGTGGTTGTTGTAAAGTGCTTAACAAATAAAGTTGGTATGGTATGGTATATAGTCATTTATATTTTTTATATTTTAATAATACTATATGCTATCATTCAAAAGTTTGTAGTTGGATTTTTTATTAAGTCTGTAATGCGCTCCAAGGTTGTATTTATTTGATCAAGAATACAGTAAAAATAGGAATATTCTGAAATTGTATTACAAATTTAAATAACTGTTTACTATTTGAATATATTTTAAAATGTAATTTATTTCTGTGATGCAAAGCTGAATTTTCAGCATCATTCCTCCAGTCTTCAGTGTCACATGATCTTTCAGGAACTACTCTATATTGCTGATTAGCTGTTCAAGAAACATTTCCTATTATTATCAATGTTGAAAAGTTGTGCCGCTTCATAATTTCATGTAAAACTATGATTTTTATTTTTATTTATTTTATTTTTTCAGGTTTTTTTAATGAGTGGAATGTTAAGTCTTTATTCTTTAGTCAAATTTTTGAACAATGTAATGCATTTTTTGCTCAATAAAATTTATTTATTTAAAAATCTTACTGACTCCAAACTTATGATTTATTGAAAAGGCCGAAGATCATATGACCTGCATGACCCATGACTACTGTGTGGTCAGTAAAATTGTTACTGCCATGATGATCAAAAGGACTGGTATTGTTATAATAGACTAATGGTTTATTCACACTAAACGTCAATTTAATTATTCCCATGAGTAGATTACACATAAAGTCAATGCAAATACGCAAATGGAGGCGAATTCTCGCCAGGCGACGCAAATGACACAATATGTGACATGTTTGCCGCAAATGTGAGATATTCACTTCAAATGCGTCTTTTGCACAAATTCAAAAATTTCAACTTGAGTGGAAAATTCGCCTGACATGAAATAAATAAATAAATAAATAAATAATTTTTTCAATTGTATCTTTGTTCTGTTCATTTATTTGTGCTATTTACACTATTTCAAACAGGGCCCATGGGTACCACCTGCACCAGGGCTCTGCATAACTCAGCTGTTTGCATGAATAAGATTAAATTGAATGTCAAGTCAATCATGTTTTTTTCTTTTTTCTTTTAGTGGTTTATATGAACAGTGCAAAGTATGTAAGAAATTATTTATGCAAATGAATAAGCAAATATCATCTAAACTACAAATTGTATCATTGGTTAGATGATAAACAAGGGTGTTATCGAGTTTAATGAAGAAACTTTGTGAATGTGCAAAAAAAGGCTGAATGCTTGGTAAATGGATTTGGAATGAACAGAGAAGTTTAAAAGATCATATTCAAAAAAAGATTTATTTTTTTTTTTTACATTTTCACCACTAAACTTGATTCTTTCAGTAGACAACAGCCCCTCTATATCAACTATAAGTGAGCGGAAGCAGAAGCCGAGGAACGGCAGCTGTTCGAATGAAAAGCACAACTGTACAACTTTGCAGCTACTGGGGGGAGAAAAAAAACTAGTTGCAGAAGAAGACAAACTTCTGGAGGATGACAACAGTACAAAAGTTGTTCTGTTGGGCATGAGTGGTGTGGTGTCGCCCGGTGCCAGTGCGCTTGTGCCCTCAGAGCTATTATCAGGCACACGGCTCTCTCTGTTCCCCTGGCTGATTTGAATGGACAGCGTTTTCCATTGTGTTCTCCATCAGAGGACAAAGTTAGTCAGCAAGTTACATAGCTTCCCTGCATTCAGATTCCTCAAGCCTCTTTTGTATGACGCCCAAAAATGCATTTGGCTGCCGCCGGACCTGCCCGGGCTGCCGGAGATACGTAAGCCATTGTGTTTTTATCTTTCACCGGCTCTATTAATTTGATCATTAGCCACGTGAGAACGTGTAGTAGTGGGTAAACAATTGATATGGCTTTTATCTGATCTCTCCTTGTGAATTCCTGCCACTTTCGTAAAATTACCTGAAGGCAAGCGGTACAGATTTATACAAGTTATTTACAACAGGAGCCCAGCCGCTGCTCCGGAAACTAGGCTGCAGATCAAAGGATTGTTTTGATGTCTGCTTAGCATATTTGTTTAACCTAGCCAGTGATTCTGCAAAGTGCACAAGCTTTTTGGTGATATGCAGAGTACCCTTTATCCCTCTTTCTCTTGTGTTAGCTCCGGATTTAAGTACTTTCTGTATTTAGGAGACAACTGGATTTGCCAGCTTTTGAAATTTAGTTGCCCACTGCTTGCAGTCTTGGCACTCCGAAATAGATAACTAGGTATGTAGCAGAGCTAATCCTGATCGGCCTTGTAATAGTATTTGTGGACTACACGGCACCCAATTAGGGCATAATGTGTTATTTTTGTTTCTGCTAAGTTGGATTAAATATGAAAATGTGGTTGTTTTTCCCTCTCTTGGAGAATGTTTACTTTTTAATCTGCATATTTATCCCCCCCCCCTACCCCCCCGTCCTCGTTTTTCCATTTGCGGCCAAATTTGGGCAAGCTGCGTTCAGTTAGCAGTTAGCCGAGTGTCAATCGAGATGGCATAAGTGGGAAAGTGCAGATAGCCATGGCTGAAGGGTGGATGAAGGGGGAAAAAAAAACTATGATCGTACAATCGCGTAATTCTCCGTTACTCCAGGTTGGCGAGATGAGCGTAGGTTTAGTGGAAGCAGAAAGAGAAAAGGGGTAGATGGCTCACAAGAGGGATAAACCTGGAGAGTCATGCTGCAAATGTGTTTTACAGAAACACAATGAAAAGAGGGGACAAAGCCATTGTGCCAAACTCCTTTGGAAAATGGCAAAGCGGCTCTCCAAGGTCCAGGACCATGGAGAAGCCGGATGAGCCTTCGGAAGCGGCAGAGGAGGCGAGTCTTTCCAACTGCACCTGCCCAAGAAAGGCCAGGAGTGACCGTCGTAACCTACCTTCTCCCACCGTTATTGACCATGACATGTTTTTTGGATGCGTTCTGAGGCCTGTTTCTGCTAGTAAACACACAAACAGCATTGTTAGCGGAGAGAATTCCTTTTGAAAGAAAGTGTTTCCCTAATGATAGGGCCCTGCCAAAAAAAAAAAAAAAAAAAAGAGAGGCAGAGAGAGAGAGAGAGAGAGAGAGACAAAGCCGGAAAAAAATGGGAAAGCACAAAAACAGTCACAGGTGCTTGGGAAAAGAGAAAACATAGTGAATGGTCACTGAAGTCCCCCAGGAGGCCTTTCAGCGGAAGCCAGTGCGGTGGGTGGACTTTGTGACAAGGACGTTTGTCGCGAGCCAGGTGGAGCAGTTTACCGCGCGCGCGCTTCTGTAAGCCGCATTCACATGTTAATGCAGCTGCGATGTAACTTTTATTTGTCTCAGCCTGGTGCTGAGAGCAATAATTATAGAGTACTTTTGCCAGCGTTAAGACCGACGACAGAGGATCAAGCAAATGTATCATTCCCAAATGGATGAATATGAATGTAAGAGTGTGCTTGCTGTTGATGATATATTTTAGAGCTGTTTATGAGGAAACATTTATTCAGCCAGCACTTTGTTTACCACTTTGCCTTCGCCCGAGTAGTGTTGTATTAACGTGTTAACGTCAGCTCAAACGACATTTGGCATGTGTCAAATAGTTTAGCCTTTGCTAAAGCTAACAATGAGAGTGTGCGTGCGTACCGATCAAATTGGTGAATACATTTAGCAAAAACACCTAGCAAATGTGTGTGTTGTTATGATGCATGAACAGTCTTTTACTTGTAAGGGTCCTGAAGTCATAAATAATTGTATTGTACTTGCAAATTATTCATTTTTTGGAAGCATCTGGATTTAATCATGAATAAATCTTGAGGTTGAGGTTTGGTTTCTCTCTGTAGACTAAATAAAAAAATTAAGGCACACTGCTATAAACATAACCGGTAAGGAACACTATTAACTATTATCGATTTGCTTATTAGCATGCATATTGGCAGTTTATTAGTATTTATAATGCGCATATTAATGCATTATTTTACATGACTATATTCTAGCTCTCTAAAGGAACTAGCTCACTTACTATCTATACACAGCAAATTAGTAGTTTATTGAGAGAAAACCCTTAGTTAATAGGGAATATGTGTTTCATAATCTAAAGTTTTACCAAATAACCTTTAATATTAAAAGTACATTATTAGAGATGAAATGGAATTAAACAAACTTTTAATGACAAATGCAAGGTACCATTTATTTTTAAGTGTCTGATAGCTGATCTGCAGAAATGGTTTAATTTTTGTTTTATATCTGCTTTTTGTAAAAAAAAATATATATATATCTTTGTTTTTACTTATAAAAGCTTAAAAGGAATGTTTCTCACTTCCGAATGAAGCTAAAATTATGTGACCATCATCATACATGAAATTATTTTCTATGGAATTTGTCAAACAAAAATCTGCAGACTGGCTCTCTTCAACTACTGTCAACTTCGGTGGCAAAAATAATCCAGTGTTTTCCAGGATTAAACACTGAATATTATCAAAATGGTCGATTTTCAAAAAAAAAAAAAAAACATAGTTGTGTTGAAAATATTAATAGTTTGAAAATATTTATATGAATTCATATATAAGTGTTTAAGTGTATTCTGTTATTGATCTATATCAGGATGGCTGTGGTAGTCACAGTCATGCAGATATATAACAATATCACACAGCTACAAGTGTGATGTTGCATTTATACAACAGTTCTTTTTTCAAAAGAAATTCCATACAGTATTTACTGGTGCATCTGAGAAACAAGTTCAGAAAATGACTAAAGAAAGGTGTCCTGTCAACAGTCTATGTCTTTTTTTTTTCTGTTGCACTTGATGGTCAAACTTTCTTTGGCTTCCGTTCTGAAGTGGCTGGATCCACCGCAGCATATGTCCCTCCTATCACCTGGTTTGTATGTTTCTCAGAGGTCTTTCTGGTGGCTCTGGGGAGGCCTGATTCAATGCCCGACTATCTGCTCTGCATAAATAGCAACAAAGCCATTGTCATCTGCACCTTTTGGATTGCCTTTCTGAGCCTATTGAAACTGGCTGTCCCCTGAGACAATGCTCCAGTCACTGCCATCACCCTGCATTACCAATTGTTCTGTGCTTTCAGGAGAGTTGCCTGGCTAAATCCAGGAATGGATGGCAAAAAAGTGAACTGAGACCAGACAAACCTTGTTCTGTCAGGAAAAGATAATTCCTGAGGATTTAATAAACTGGACTGTATGTGGACTTTTTTTTTTTTAACCCAAGTTTAAAGTTTGGTTGTAGAAATGAGAACTTACATGCCATTTAGCAAGAGGAGTGTTAGAGTAACGTGTTTGCAGGTCTGATAGGATTTATTTAATGCATGCATTTAGAACATTTTTGATTTTACTATTCATATGATGTAAAAGGAATAGTTCAATAGTTATTCAAAATCCCTCTATTGCATGACACTTATCTGCACTGATTGGTCAATTGGTCTAATTTTTATTTCATTGTTCTGTAACGCCTGAAAAAGCAGTGTTTGTGAGCGCAGTGCTGCTTTGTATACAGCGTTACCGGTGAAACAGTTATTTAAACGCTCCAAGGCATCTAGTGGCAAAGAATGAATTAGCATTTTCAATTAACCAACCTGAAAAGACCAACAAGTAGGCGGACAATATGCAAATGTTTCATGCTGACGTCAGTGATTCATTGATTCAATTATTATACACCGTGCACTTTCAGATTTAAAACTTTGCAGGATGTTTTCATTCACTTAGAGCTGTTACACAATTCATGAAAGCTAATTTTCAAAAGTCCATAATAGGGGCACTTTAATGACATAACACCATGGAATAAATAATGTGTACAAGGCAGCAATGCACACCATACTAAAGTTTCAAGAATGATGATTTTCTAATGATGTTTCTAAACAGATTTAATTGAACATTCATCCTATCTGCCATTGGTTGGACAAACAGATAGTCCCACCTGAAAGTCAGTCATGCCATTGGTTGAATCAGTGTTGCTGTGATTTTTAAGGTAGAACCACATTGTTTTTGCTTTTTGGGAAAATACATTTTGTAAGTTTTTGGGCCTTTGCATTTTTTATTTTTAATACATATATATATATATATATATATATATATTTATGACAAATGTCAAATCTGGGTTGAGACAAAACCAGTTTAGAACCACTGATTACAAAATGGCACAATCTTTAACCCAGTGATTACTGTTTAATAGGCTTCTTGTCAGCTTGATCAGTTGACTTGTCGACTGTCATATTGTTGCGATGTGCTCTATAAAAGCGTGCACCATCCCAGTTTGCCATCTCAAAAGTTACTTGCCCGACATCCTTTAAAATGGAATATTTGCAAAACTGGAAAAAAGTGATGCCCTATAGTGTTTCTCCAGTTTTTAAGCCTGTTTGGGAGACGCGATTGAGCCATCCAGCAGTGTGAAATCGTATCCGGTCCTGGTTCTGTAATCATTCTCTTAGACTCTTGTTAAATGGTTTACTTGCCACTTTTGGCGGCATTTGCTGAAGATAGCAAAGGCATAAAGACTGGCCTTGATCGGATTAACCATGCAACAGCATGATGTAACTCTTTGTTTGTGTGCTATGTGTTCTATGTATGTCACATACGCACTAAACTCACGATTTATGTCGCTTATGACCAGTGTGCGAAAAAGCCAGAGAGTTGCTTAGTAAATACAATGTTTTCATGGGTCTCTGAGCTTGGGATTACCCATATCTGCCAATATATGACGAGTCATATACTGAAAGAGAAGGTTGTTAATTGATGCATTTAGAACTATTTTCATTAAATATTTTTTTATAATTTATTTTTTCATTTGTTAAATTGTGCTTTTTTTATTTATACACACGCCCATGTACAGTATATGTATGTGTCTTAGTTAATAACTTATTTTATTTTAGCTTTAATATTTATTTTTGTTATAAAAAAATATATAAATTACTGTTTCTAATAGTTGTATTTTTGATTATAGTAAACAAACCACAATAATAACCCTGAAATGAACCACAGATGACTTTCTGTAAAGTTCAAAAACACTCAACATTCGGCATAGAAACTTTCCAGCAGAAGGTTGCATGTGCATGCAGTGTTTCAGTTTACATTTCACGTTGTTGTGGGTTGACAGCTGTGACCATAGCAAGCCCTATTTCGCCTCTGTGTTCGAAAGAAGAAGAAATGTCTGCATTTTACTGGAGGTTTAGATGCTTGTTTATCACTTTTAAATACCATCATCTTTGCCGAAATCCCCTCTCAAAAGAACCTTTCACTTGCTGGAATAAATTCAAATTAAAATTTAAATCCCTCTTTGCATTCCTTCAGCCTCTTTTAAAATAGCTGGCTCCTTTTAGAAAGCTGTTTATGTAGTGATCTCTTCATAATCCAGTTTGTTTCTCAACAGCAAAAAAAAAAAAGGATGGGGGGGGGGGCACTGAAATCGTATTATCAGTGTCTTGGAGAGATGATGCGAGAAGTCAGAGAGACTCCGTATCTGGTGGGGGTGAGTTTTCAAAGTACTAAATCTGAGAAACGTCGCAAATGCTCTTTGATGGAGTACTTTGATGGAACACGTGCATTTGACTTGCAAATGCTAATAGTACATTGTATCGGCATAACTCTGATGTATCTGATGCTTTTGTGGCATTGCTGGCAAAAAAAAAAAAAAAACACGCGACAATGCAGAGCCTAAACAAATAGGTGAAATATATACCTGTACTCTGGATCTGAACTTGTGCCATTATGATTCAAACATCTCGCTGTTCATCTTTTCAGTCTAGAGTTTTCCCGCATTAGGCTCCATTCTGTTTGGAAATACTGTCGAAGCGTATTTCAAACAAACAAATCAACACTGTCAAAAACCCGACCTGTTTTCCCCCCGCTCTCTTCAGATGTATTCAGTTGGCTGTTGAAAGGACAAATAACATGGAAGACCTTATTAAGGTTTTCTTTGAGCACGCTAGATTGGATTTATTGTTAGCGAACAAATTATAATTGTATCTCCTGAAAAGTTAGCAAAGATCTAAACAAAGGGAAATCAATGGCACAGGCCGATTAATCACACCAAGCGGGCTACTTGTGCCGAAGAAACTTACCTCATAATCAATGTCTTTGTTTTGCTCAAAGGGCATTTGCATGCTGATTCAGTGTGCCATATTGGATGCAATCAAAACATTGTCATCCACATTAATAAGAGGGTTATTTGGACTCTCAAGTATGCCACTGAATAGCACGGGCACGTTGTAGCGCTCCAGTATTAAAGACCAATCTCGACGTGATAGAGAGACAGAGTTTCGTGTGTTCGTTTTAATATCACGGATGTATTGCGCATGTTAAATGCTGTACAATGCATTTAAGACAGATTAACCTCTGCTATTCCGAAGTTGAGGAACCGGTAAAGAAAATCCCACAGTAAAGAAAATCTTATCCCATCCCACACAGTCAACATCAAAGTAGACTCATTTACATGTGTTAATCCTTGACGTCCACTGTGCTCACATACACTCATGTTATTTATGTATTGTTTTAAATAGGTGCGGAAGATACCGTTGCAATGGGGAGAATGTATTGTTAAAGTAAAACTTGTTCTGAATCCTAGTGTGCTGGCTTCCCAAATTGGGTTTTGACTCAAGGGATCTTCAGTTAAGTAAATAAATCATGCTGCCTTCTATAATATCTCATGTTTGGTTCATGGAAAAGACAAGCTCATAATGCATTGTTAGAAACTCGGATCGCGGACAAAGTGAGAGAAATACTTATTATATAGTGAATAAAGTCAATGCGTGCAGTTGTTGAGCAGAAATTTGGTAATATTATACGTGAAGCCTCTTAATATACTTTAGTGTTAGTAATAATAATTGTTTGTTTAAATCAGCATTTCAGAATGATTTCTGAAGGATCACGTGACACTGAAGACTGGAGTCATGATGCTGAAAATCTAGCTTTGCATCACAGAAATAAATTACATTTTACAATATTTTCACATAGAAAAAAGATTTGTACATTGTAAAGTATTTCACAATATAAGTTTTTATCAGCATTGGTTAAAGACTTCTTAAAAAAATTCTTATTTACTCCATACTTTTGACCAATGCACCCTATAATGCATTGATGTATGATCATACCCTATAATGTATAATCTTCTGAATAATTTTAACCACAATAAACTCATCTATTCATCGCTACACCTTTATAAAGTAAAAGGCATTAAAGCATGACAAACAACCAATTTCAAATGTAATCTGCAAATATCATAATGCATTTTAGCTTTAATTATTTATAAAAAAAATGTTTGAATGCATTACATCATTAGGAATAGCTTCATAATGCATTATACATAAAGGCTTTAAGTAAAGTGTTACCAAATTGTGTAGGTACCTGGTCTAAACCTTTAAAATGACTTTTATTGTATGCCTTGTTAAATAGTTACATTCATGTTAAAAAGTCACTTTTTTATGTTAACACACCATATTTTTAGTTTTATTGTTTTTTACAGTGTTAGAATATATAATTTTTATAAATGGGTGTACACTTTCACAAAAAAAAAAAAAAATTCTTTCTATTTCAAAATTTCACTTTAACACATTGTGTTACTTTGTAATTATGCGTGTAATTTAGTAGCAGTTTCTGAATGACAACTGTTTCTTCACCATTTTCTTTTCAGTGTATGTTGTGTATTTTTTAGTATTTGAGCATCAGGATATATATTAGGTTAGCAGCATACTGCCACTGAATGCTTTGTTATTGCATGCTTATTAATTGAGGATTTGTAGCAGAACTACAGATCATGATCATGAAAAAAAAAGAAAGTCTTAATCGATTAGATTTTCCAAAAATTTCATTTTTTTTTCAGAGCACCATAACAGTTGTCTATATGACCATATTCTAATTCTTCTGATGCTTTACTCTTAGTTTTATGTGAGAAACTGACTTAAATGTATGCTGTTATTCACTGATCATCTTTTCCTGCATATTAAAACAAACAAAACTTATTTTGCATTTCATTCACTGAAGAAACTCGCTCATCCGTGTTTGGAACAGCACGAGGGTGAGTAAACAATGACAGTTTCATTTTTGGGTGAAGTATTCCTTTATATTTCCATGATATTGGTTATTTTGCACAGATGGGTCACGCAACGGAGTGATCCTGCATTGCATCTAGACTGACTTTGGATTTGTTTTACCCAAATATGGGCACACATCTGCTATTCTGCCCACAGGTCCATGGAGGCACCTAGTTAGGAAGGCATAGATAATCACTTCAGGCGATGCTGGAGACCACCTTGTTAACAAGAACTACAGCAGCACACTGCATACTTCCCTGGAGGACTTTATGGTTGTTGCATCTGTGAGTCCTATAGTTTCCAAACCGTATAGATTCCAAGAGGCAAACCTCGAATCCAAAACACAGGAGTCAGTGTCATTGACATTTTCATACATATCCGCTGATCTGTAATTCATTTTAATCTGATCAAGCTGTTCTCCGGCTATTGGTTGGCATCTTCTAATTAGATGCTCTTGCTTTGATTGAGAGAGCAGACATGGACAGGTGAGTCTCTCTCACAGGTGTTTTTAAACCATTTGACACACTATCAGTGGACACAGATGGAGGCCATTCCACTGATTATGCGCCTTGTTAAGACAATTTGCTGCACCTGAGCTATAGTGGAGTTTGTCATGACAATGGCGCTGGGCGTGATACAGTTCATTTTAGGCTTTTATAGTTCAACCAAAATCAAAATTCTGTCATTATTCGCTTAGCCTCTTGTTGTTATAAAACTCAACTTTGATTCTTGTGTGAAACTCAAAAGGACACATTTTGTAGAATGTTTAATGGACAAAAGAGCACCATAAAATTAGTCAAGTAGTCCATAAAACCTGGCCTGTAGATCAAGGGTTTTCAACCTGGGGTTCAAGACTTTGGAAATACATTTTTAGGGCTTGGTATCTCAGATAGAATTATATTTTTTGTTACAAGTGTTACACAAATATTTATTGGGAATTTAATTAAAAGTATTTTTCTTCAGGTTTATACATCTGACTTTAAAAGCGGCTAAAACAACGATAAACTATACTGTTGAAAAGTTATTCAAATCATTTCAATATTTTTGAAAGAAGTTATTCTCACAAAGGCTGAATTTATTCACTTAAAACTATTATTAAATATTTATATGATTTAAAATTGTTTTCAATTTGAAAATTCTAGGAAATTCTTGAAAATTCTATTACTCTTCAGGGTCACACGAGCCTTCAGAAGTCATGGTAATTTGCTGATATGCTTATAATTATGAATATTGAAAACATTTTTAAAAAAAAATTCATTCATTCATTCATTTTAAAACCATGATACATGTTTTTTTCAGGATTCTTTGATGAATAGAAAATTAAAAAGTACAGCATTTATTTGAAATAGAATCTATTATAACATTATAAATGTATTTACAGACACTTTTGATCAATTTGAACTGTCTTTGCTGAATAAAAGTATATATTTCTTCTTCTTCTTCTTCCAAAATAAATATATATATTACTGACCCTCAGTCAATATTTTCCAGATAATATATATATATATATATATATATATATATATATATATATATATATATATATATATATATATATATATATATATATATATAATATTATTATTATTATTATTATTATTATTATTTATTTTTATTTTTTTGCTTTGGCTGCATTACTGTAACAATATAAGAGCATGTTTTTGCGATCAATTTCTTTATAATATCAAGCCTTTTCCACAATACATAAACTGGTCTTCATAAATAATAAATGTGTATAGCTGTGATAATATTACTTAGGAATGCAGTTAAATATCTTCTCTTTTTTCTTTCTATTTTTTTAAGGGGATCATTATTTGAGGGTCTTTTTCAACTTTTAATAATCCCAGAACTAAATTCCAAATCTTCTGAAACCACATGATAGCTTTTGCTTGGAACAGATAAAAATGTAAAGGTTTATTGACAAAAAAAAAAAAAAAAAAGATCCCTTAGCGCTCTTACATTTGTGTATGCGAGTATATTTGTTCGTCAACTGCAGGTTTGATATAAATTATTGGTTCTCACATGTCTTGTAGCCAAATTACACAACACACCAAATATGAATAATTCAAAGTCTGATTTACATTTATCAACTATGGTGAAAGTAAAGTGAAGATTTTCACTGAACAGTTTCATCTATTTCTCAAACAAAGCTATTATTTGACTTTAAGAGATTTGTAATACAGTCATAAGTCATATACTACTTGGTTACTATATGCTTCGTCTGTATGTTTTCAAAGCAGAGTGAACATCTTGCATGACATCTCCTATTGTTTTCCACACAAGAAATAAACTCACACTGTTTCTCACTGTCTCAATCAACACGAGTGCGAGTAAATAACATAATTTTCCGTTTTTGTGAACTATTAGGTGCTAATAGCCTACAAGAAATGCATGCACATCAGTCACATTTTTTGTTTTCCGGCACATTGGATTCGTGCGCCGTAATTGAGCTCTCAAAATGTCTTTAAAATACTGCAGCAAATGTGGCACTGTAAGCATTTCTGTCTAAACTATAGAGTTGTGTAGGATTGACTAAGGCACATAAACAACAGGGTCCAGATGCATTTAACTTTGCTTACATAATTGGCGGACTAATGCAAAAAGCTTTTAGACATTATGTGTGACCCAGTGTGATACTTTTATAAACGCAATCAAACATTTTCTCCAAACATGCCGTGTACTTTGAAAAACGCAGACCTTTGTGTGACATGTCATTTCATTTCGCCCACTTTAGCTCTAATTTTCCCTCTAATATACACCTATTGTGGCATGTGTGCATTTTTTATTTTTATTTTTATAAAACCCCAAATCTAACACCCAGAATGCACTTTTATTCACTTCCTGATGCTCCGCACATCCTCGATGGAAAAGCATGATTAATATTCCTTCCTATAGGATTTCCTTCCCATCCACTGATTCATCAAGACTGTTGTAACAAACTTGATCCCATTTAAAACTTATTTATGTGTCGTGTTCTTTTCTTTCGCCAGCTGTCTCGGCAAATTACGAGAGATCAGCGACGTCTTGATTGGAATCAGATTGCGCAGTCTTTGGATCTTCAAGACAGGTTTTCCATTAAATAAGACGCTTGTAGCGACAACTCCTCACTTGTGTCGCGGGAGATTACAGAAGTAAGAAACATGTTGTTTTATGTCGCAAGTGCGTCCAATCTGTCCTCTCGCACATATAGAAGTGACAAACCTCCCGAAAGCAGTTGCGGAATTAGACTTTCAAATGAAATCTACAACAAGATCAACCGCCAAACCTTTTGTAATGACTTGCCCTTCTGTCTCTTTTCCTCAAAATTCACGCTCGGCTGATGAAAAACTCGCCGGACATTGTGCTTGCGCCTTATCCTCTGGAGAACAGAACAAAACAGATATGAGCTTTCGCTGAACCCAGGGAAAGGGGGGTTTGGAGGGGTCTTGGCAAGGACACGTGCATCAGATGGGAGCATCTTGTGGGCCCCTCGTGCGTTCTCACTCATTTTGAGCACTTGGCCATGGGCGTCCCCCCCTCAAACCCTCTCCTCGCCCTCCAGAAGTGTGGCACTCTTTGTCATTGTAATCCGGCCTGTGTTTGTTAAAGGCTCACTCGCTGTTTGCTCTTGCTGATGGGTGTACGTTTGCAAAAGTCAGCCGGCTCAAGGAGTGCCGTGACATCATCGCCGCCGGGTTTTGTCTGTCACACCCTGTAAACGCCATGTCCTGCAGACGGGCCCCCCTCACCCAACCTTTCCCAAAAGTGACAGTCTACAGGGAGGAATTACACCTCATCACTCGCGTAATTACTAGTCCTGCTTCTCTAAGTCACCAAACAACATCAAACCCACAGACGGGGTCTATCTATAAAACGGCTGCCATTTGTGTCTCGTGTACATGATTTAGAGGATTTTAGGATAGCTGATGCCTAACAACTAAAGCTTTATTATGTGTAATTCTAGACGTTTTCCTAAACCTATACATGTAGCAAAAATCCAGTAACTTTTCTTTTTTTTATTGTTATTTTATTTTTTTATGTAGATTATTATAATTAGTATTTGGTCAGATGTGGCCTGCCCCATGTCCTTAATATATAAGATGTTTCACATTTTGGACGAATAGAGTTTTTTTTTTAGATTTTAGATTTTTTGAAGTGATGAACTTCTCCAGAAAAAAAAAAATTATATATATATGTATATATATATATATATATATATATAAAAATCACAATTTCATTACACCTATTTAAGGGGATGATTTATTTTACGAAGTTATGGTAATCATTGAAATGTTTGTAGAAATACCAGATTTAAATTAAACTGCAAAACTGTTAAGCACTTTACAGTGTATCTGTAAAGACATAATTAAATGCATTTATAAATAACACAATTATTATGAAAAAGTTTACTGATATTTTTTTTTTAATTCCAAACTAAAAAGTGCAGCCATTTCTTATAATCTTTATCAACTGATATTATAATCTCATCCATATTTTGTATGATTTAAAAAAAATAAAATAAATAAAAGTGATAAGTGTTTTTAATAATAATATTTTTGTAATATTTTTTGTTTATTCCAAAGTGGATTTTTTTCATAAATCACACATCTTAAAATGTCAGTCATGTGCCTAATATTAATATTTTTAATTATTTATAATTTATTCTATTCATAATTTTTTTTTTTTTTCATAGAAATATCCAGGCTTGCAATAATTTGTATGACATGACAATATATGAAATTGTACAATTTAGACTGTACTAAAAGTACTTTCGTGAATTTGAAGTTAAGGGAATGAATAAGGCATCAGGCTCTGTGTTTAAGTTTAGCTCCTTTAATTTTTGCAAAACTTGCATGGTTTCTTACAAATTTGGCATTTATTGCAAATAATTTTTATCAGGTTGGAAATATCAGCTTTAGAGTTTAACTATACGAAGCACCTTGATTAAAAATCATGTAAAATCAAATTAAACTGTAAAGCTGTTACGCTTGTTATTGTCAGCCTCTCTCAAAGCATAATTATGTCAAAATTTATATTACATTTTTATGTCAAGATGGCAATTTATTTTCACTAAAACACATTTATCTGATTTAATTTTTCAAAAATGTTTGGAATAAACCACCTCATCGAACAGCATCCATCCGCACTCGTGCAATACAAACTAGCATGAAACCGGTTAAGACTTATTTATTAAAGGGCACGGAGTGCAAATAAGAAAAAACGTTCACCAGGCCGACCTCTCATTACATATACTTCTGCTTGTTGTTTCCGTAGCAATAAAGTGGCAGACATTGGAACTGGTCTGTTGAGCCATTGTTATCATCTCTGACCATCTGCTACCGAAGGCTGACATTCCATCTCATTTGCATGGTAACTGATATGGGGGGAGGAGAGATTGTGGGTGGAGTGGGATGGGGGTAAAGGGGGGGGGGGGGTGCTTGGAAGGACATATGCACAAACACCCATTACAACAATATACAAGCGAAAGTTTAGTGTTTTTTTAAGCATGCAATTCCACATACATGCATGCACATGTTAGAAAAAGCAGGATAAATCAGTGTGTGCATGTGGAGAGTGATGGGAGAGGAAAAAAACTGTTCCTCCCCTCTGCTCGCCGGTTCTTATGTTTTGCGGATGTGGGAGTGGAGTGAAGTGTGTGTGTGTGTGTGTGTGTGTGTGTGTGTGTGTGTGTGTGTGGTAGTGGAGGGGTTGCTGTTGATGTGCAAATGTGCATCATATTGAGAGCTTGTGAATAGGGAGGTGTGACGTAGAAAGAGAGCAGAACGCAGGTGCTTATCTCGGGGCTGTCACAGACATAGTGTGTCATATTCCTGGGGACTACCTTTCAAAAGCTACCGGCTCCAGCGCTAGAGCATCAGCCGAGCAGGGACCACAGATTCCGCAGCTAACTTTCAGCATCAGTCAAGTAGGTTGGTGTTCTGCTTGTTTTTTGATGTGACAGTAGCTGAAGCCGTCTGTGGTCGGTGTTTGGGAAGCAAACCGAGCTGTTTGTGTTTGAACTGAGAGGATGCGACGCTGTGACAGTGCGAAAAAAAAGTTTGGAATGAGAATTCGAATTTAGATCGTTTGATGTAACAATTTACTTTGTTTACTTTATTATTTTATAAATGTATATATTTTTAAATATTAATTATAGATATTTTTAATTTTTTTAAAATTTATTTTGTACTTATTTTTTATTGTTCACCAAAAGCGACTTTTGTTCAAGACCTGTCTTGGATCCATAAAGCACGAGGGCAGATTAGACAGCTCAAGCTGTGTATTTGAAGAAGAATGACCTATTTTTTAATCACACCGATAACAGTAGATGTTGTCTACCTAAATTAAAGTCCCTGTGCGTGTGCCGGAGGGTTTAAGCGAGTCTTAGACGTGTTAGCATTGTGTGTTAGCACAAAGCTTGGGCTTTCGGTACAGCAGCTGAGCACACACAGCCCTTCCTGTCTTTCATCTCAAACTTTCAGGCTTTAGGCTGCGTTAGCGCTGCCTTCAATCTGCTGCGTTTCGGCCGAACGCCGTTTGGTTTTAGTTTAGTTTCGCACTTGCAACCTGAAAATCAAGCTCAGATCTGTGTTTATGTGGAGTCACGGATAAAACAGACTTTATGGTTGTATATTATATTGTAGACGAGCTGAAACTTTGACTCGCTAAAAGATTCTGTGCATGTGCATGAGGACCTTTAATAATTAGTAACATTGAAGGAGATGACATTATGACACAATCTCTACTGGGATGTCAATGCAAATCGAACTAAATGGCATTTTATGAACCGGTTATTTTAGTACACTTAAGTTTGCATGTGAGCTGAATTTTCCAAAGTAGAAATTTGAGTCATTGGCATGTCAACAGGTTATTTTATTGATATTTTAGGTTGTTGTTGATGAACACATTCAGTACAAGTACAGTATTATTATTATTTATATATATATATATATATATATATATATATATATATATATATATATATATATATATATATATATATATATATATATATATATATATAATAAAAAATCTATGAAATAGCATCCTTTTAGTTCAGTAAATGTTCTAAAAGAGTTTTAGACAATTAATCATTATATTTTCCTCCGCTGGTTAATATATTGATTTATATGTATTGTATTTACTAACATCTTAATGAAAGAATATTTTATAAGTACATCTGTTATGAAATACTATGTTAGTATTTTGTTAATTTAACAGAACATTTACTAACTACAAAATGTACAGTAGTTTTGTTGGTTTCAAGTCAAAATCTCCTTGTAGACATCTTCAAATTCAGCACTTTGTGATATTTCTGTGATAAAGTAAAATTCCCTTATAAAAACAAGCCCAGATTATGCGATTCTCATCATTTCGTCAAGTTGTTCGCCGATGCTCAGTTAAAGTCAACAGAATTGCGTGTTGCCTGAGCAAACTGAATGATGTTTTATACTCCTCTGTCACATTTCATTCAAATTATGTCAGGATCGGAGTTGCATTACAGGAGCGCAGCAGTTTCATTTTGTGGTGTAATGAGAGTTTAGGGAACTGTCCATGGTGCTGCTCTCCAAAATGAGTGCTGAACACAGAAACACTATCCTCTGCTTTACTGCTTTAGGTCATCCGAGTTCGTTTTTAACTTTCATGACCCTTTAACCTGCTGGTTTACACCCATTCAGCAGAGTAAAACTACAAGTACAACAGAAATTAAAGCAAAACATAGACACGCCGCCATTTTGGCTCAATAAATCAAGACACGCCACCAAAACGTTAACGGCGTAATTGTGTATCCGTGTAACATCTTGTTACCTGTTTTTTTTTTTCTTGCTTTCCTTCCACAAAGCCATCCATGCACAAACTTCACTTGGTTAATCCAGGCAAATGAATTTTGTGGGTTTAATTCAACAAGGTTTTAAAAATGTTCCATCTGCTGTGGAGCAGCTGGTGATAGACTGAATGTAATTAATTACTTAACTTTTGAACAGTAGTCCAGGAAAACAGAGCGCCGTGTGTGTGTGTGACTGTGTGTGTTGGAGAAAAGCAAGTGAAATCAAGAGCATGGCAGGAAGATTACACACAATAGAGCCACGTTTGATTTCTAGCGGCGAGCGTTTGATGCGATGACTCTGGAATTATATTCGCAATTAACCGAAAACGTGTAAATGGAAACAAAAGGCACAGAATCATCTCCATCTGACTGGCTTTAAGAGATTCAAGCGACACGTCAAATGTTCCCCTGAGCAGATATCTTTCATATAACAGATCGAATGCGATTTGAAAAACATCCAGTGCAAAAATAGAAGTAAATCGATGTAAAGCACGAAAAGGCAGCAAGCCACGTTGTGTAATTAAAATTACATGGGCCTTTTTGACACTTTTTTTCCCTCTGAATATATTTCAGCATCTACCTTGATAGCAGTGTTACCTCATTGGCTGCGGGTGTGTTTGTTGGCCTAACTATAAAGGATCTGCCTGTACCCTTGTGGGCTGGGAAGAATTAGGATTTATGAATTTATTTCCTCTGTTGTATTGTTTAAACAGCTTTGGTTCAGTTTTGATCCTTTCCTATGCCTTTGAGGCTGTTCCATGGTGTCAGCTGTTGACAGATAGTAAGAGAACTGCCGCACAGTATGAATGAAAGAGAAGTAGCGGTTGGTAAACACTGATAAGGGATAAATAGAAAGCGGTCAGGCAGAGATAGTTCAGTGGGAGCCCAGATTGTGTGCGGTCTGGTAAAATGAGATTCTAAGCCTGTCCTTTTTTATTCTTCCACCCCCCCCCCACCTCTTTTAACCACACCATCCACCACCCCTTCACCACACACACACACACCATCCAGCACCCCTCCGGATTGCGTTTGTCTGGAAAATCTCCAGTGACCTCGCTCGGCAAGTCCTGGGCTTTAGAAAGCTTTTTTTTTATGGTGTGTGTGTGTGTGTGTGTGTGTGTGTGTGTGTGCATCTCTGTTTGTTTTGTCGACTGACATGGGTCAAGTTAGCCAATAGACATGTCCCTGCTGATTATGGACAGCTGCCACTGGTGTGAGTCCCACCTTAATGCATTTTACATGGAATTATGAGCAGAAAGACAATATGGAGTCAGAAGGACACAGCGGCCTGTGCAACCTTACTGAACATCGCTCTGATTGTAGGACATTTCTATTTGCTTTGAATAGTGATATTGGCAATGCACTCCATCTCTTTATCATTTGTCAAATGGAGTAAATAAAGTAATGATAATAATAAATGTAAAAAAAAAAAAATTTTGTGTGCACGGTTGAAATATTGAGGAAATATTGAGTATTGAGGAAATATTGAGGAAATAATTAATTAAATATAATTATTTAATTAATTAATAGTTTACAGTGTTTTATATTGACATTGCATTGGTTGTAAAATGTTTATTTTTTTATTTTTCTATTACACTTTGGAGAAATTTAAGTAATAACAATAAAATCCGTTTTAGTCACGGTTGCTAAGTACAATCAAATAATAATATATAATTGGTATATGCCTCTTTCTTTTTTCCCTAAAACTTTAATTGAAGTAATTGAAGATATTATAAAAATGTTTTATTTTATTAATTTATTTTATTGTTTTTTAGGTATGGTCACAGTAAGAAAAAATTATGGCAAAACAAAATGAAAGAATAATATGTACAGTAAGCTTTAATTTTTTTTATTAATAGTTTGCGATGCTTTATCCATTCATGTTTTTTATTTACTTCACTTTGATAAAAAACAAACATTTATTTTTGTTTTGTATTGATGTTTAAAAAACACTCTGTCTTTCAATAAAAAAGTACATAATTCATATTTTGTAATCATGGTAAATATTAAAGAAATTAAAATGCGTAAGAAAATTTAATAAGCATTTTACATATATTAATATTTAATCAATACGCCTTTTATATTTAGAATTTGAACACATTTTTATTTATATTTTAATAGCATGTTTATATATTTCTTTTATTCATGCTAATTTTACACCTTGCATATTTATTCAAATGTTGCATCTTTTGGAACATTACTGAAATTGAAATAACATTAATTGCATTTACTATATTCGTTTATTAGATTACGGCTGAATATTTTAAGACCCTAAGTGATGTTTTATTCAAGTTCATATATGAAAGCATTCTCTCCTTTATTTATTCATTTATTATGTGACCTTTGCTGGAACACCCCTGAACCGTTTTTTTCTTTTCCAATCCATCTTTTATGAGATTAGACAGACCTTCATAAGTTATACCTTGAGGGTCACCATGTGGTATATTTATACTGAAAATAGTTCAGCCCATTGTGCGTTGCTGCCTAATGAGATTGGTCGTTAAATGAATGACACAAAGGCTGAAGGGGGGCAAATGGGGGGATAGAGACCCAAAGCACTCTCGCCACGCGACACAACAGCAAGACACGGCGTAACCCCGACCCCACCTCCTCTGCTCTCCACTAACAACACCTTTCATGTCGCTGTGAAAAGCTAGTGTGGACGTGGTAAGTCAGGTGGTCCTTCACTGCCCTGCTGACCGTGTTTGTGTCCGTCTGCGCGTCTGTGTTTGTTAAGAGGGAGAGGGAGAAGCTGAGAGGTGGGTAGTGGGTGAGAAGGATGCTTGGTTTGATCTGTGAAATGCATCAAGACAAGTGCAGTGCTTTTTGTAAGCTGTCATTTCCAGGGTCGTGTTTGAGAGGGGTGATGCTCCCGCAAGCATGTTTCAGAGACACTCTTCTTTGGATACAACTCTTCACTGTAATTAATGCATTGTTTGTCTTTGCGTATGTACACTTTACTTTTGTGTTCGCAATGTAGTTCTTAAATTTCATTGTGAGGTTTGTACTTTTGAGGAGTTGTAGTTTGTATTGGGAAGCGTGGCGTTCTGATAATGGCATATGTGAAAACTTAAGTAGGTTCTTCCAAAGATGCAGATTAAGAGCTTGTGTTTGCTGATTTTGTGGACTTCATGCTACACGGTTAATTGATTGTTTCAGGACTGTTGAATCAGAGGATGTTAACTGATGTTTCGGTTTTTCTCTAAGTTTTATTCTGCACAGTTACACACAAATGGATGTGGAAAGTAAAAAAACAAAACAAAACAAAAAAAACCTAAAAACATTAAATTTATATTTTATACTTGAAAACTTTTTTCATTCTTTTTTAAATTATTTTTTTATTGCATCATTTGGTTATTTTGAATGTATATTCTTATTATAATCTAAAATAGTGATTTTGGTTTCGCATTAATTTGGAATAAAAAAATATTTCTAAATAAATTAAATTTAAATAATTAAATATATTTATATTTTTTTATTTTTATGGCTAGTTATTTTTACAATTATTTGTTTGCTTCAGATATGATGCACACAGGTTTTGTGTGTGTGTGTGTGTTTGTGTAGTTTAGTTATTTAGAATTTATATTTTATTATAATATGAAATATTGATTTTAATTTAAAAAAATTGCAATACATTTAAAAATAGCAAAAAATGCATAAATAATGTAAACTAAGATTTTATAGTTTGTCACATGGCTAGTTTTATTTATTTATTTATTTGTGTGTGTGTGTGGTTCAGATATGATGCACACACCATTTAGACATTTTTGTCAGTCTGATGAATGCGAATGTTCCCAGGTAAAATCCAGATATTGAAATGACTTCAATTTACAAAGTACTTCTTTATCGAACATTTGGTCCTTTAAAAGATGCATATCCTTTTTCCCTCTCTGACTATGAGAATATGGGTTAAGAGTGTTCAGAATCCATCCTCTTTATTAAATCCTGGGGTTAAGTCAAATTTACATTTCGTTAAAGATTATTCATTTTATTGATGCGCATAATCATGTTCAAGTTCCATCTGCTGGTCTGGGAAGCTTGTTTTAAACTCGTAATGTGCATTTGTTGACCTTTTAAGTAGTAAATAGTGTGACCTCACTGTAGGGTCACAAATGAGTGTGTGTCTGCGACTGTGCGTGTGTGTGTGTGTGTGTGTGTGTTTGCTTATAACTTCTCTTTGGAGACATTTTAGGATGTTTTCATTTGAAGACTTGAAATGTCTTTTTTTATGCACATTTTTATTATTGGTTTAGTAATTTATAATGGGCTTTATTTAGAAATAGTGTGTGTGTGTGTGTGCTTGCTCTCTGTCTGTGTTGTTTTACACTTTTGCTTACACAAGTATTCATGTTATTAGGATAAAATAAGGCAATTATGGATTTTTTATTTCCGGTTTATTTCCTACACTAGACATAATTTATAGTAAGCACCTTAAAAGCAAGTTGTAAAACCAAGTTTATGCCGAGAGTGTGCATGCATCCATTCTATTTATTAGAAGATTACAGAATGAGACTTGATAAATCCATGATCCTGATCCCTCAGCTCTTTTAGACATTTTAGTTAAATCAGAATTCCCCACCAGTCCTCTTTTTAATGCATAAAATACTTAGGCGCAACTCTTTCCAAACAAAGCTTACTCGGACTGGGAATTCCTATGCCAGAGGTAAATCCGAGTTAACATGGATTTAGACTGGCATGAGTTAAAGGACTAGAGTTTGTAATCCAGGTGGCCGGGGGATTTCGCCACACACTGGCAGAAATCACTTAAAACTCCCCGAACAGCCTGAGCTGCAGTATCCGGGCTGAAATGATGACGGCACAGTCGGAGATGTGCTGAAGCAGAGGTCCGTGCTGCCGCTGTTTGTTTAGAAGCCAAAGAGGACGTTCCAGCGGGTTATAGACCGGCTCGTTTGGGTTTATAGAGGGATTTGACACCGTTTGAGTCGAATATGTCTGTCTGTTCGACTCAGCTCGTGCAAAGTGTCTTGCAGTGCTCCCATCTTTTTTTTTTTTTGTCACATGTACCCTGATAACCTCATCAATGAGGCTCAAGTACCCTCATATACACTTATGTTATTATATGTATAAATTAGCATTAATATTTAATATTAATGCTGAATATTTAGCATTTAGAATGATCAGTAATATTATCAAAGTTACTTTGAAACAACAACAAAAGCTATTGTAGGAGACTCAATAAGTAGTGTAAAACTTTACAGATTACACATTTTTATTTTTTTAAATAGAGATATTTACCACAAGTAGATGCAGTTTTAATTGATTAATGTCTTATTATCATTTAATGTTTTATTTATTTATTTTTATTGGTGCTATTATAATTATTTATTGTATTGTTATTTATTGTAATCAGGACATGTTCTACTTTTAGGGGTGAATTTTATAGATTACATTATACTTTATTATTATTATATTTTTGTGCTTTTAAAGGAATTTAAATAATTATATTAATCAAAATGAGCTGTAGTTTTAGTCTTTTATTACTGCTTGCTTATTTATTCATTCATTCATTAATTCGTGCATTCATTCGTTTATCATCATTATTATTATTATTATTATTATTATTATTATTATTATTATTATAAGTAGCACATATATTCTTGGTGTAAAACTGATTCAACATTATTTCATTTTTGTCCTTATAAATGAACTGAAATAATGCTAATAACCATAATTAGTTGTGGTTTTAATCTAATTATTATTATTATTATTAACAATAAATTTGTGCATGTATACTACGTTAAGTGTAAAACTTCACTGATTGAATAGTTTTTGTCCTTATAAAGAAATGACATTAATTATAATTAGTTGCTGTTTTAATAGTATTACATTTTTATGATATATTATTATCTTTATCATCATTTTTATCATCAAGTTTCACTAAGCAGGATTGAAAAGGCATCAATTCTTTGATTAGAAATGCTTGTGCATATGGGAAAAGTTGGTTTTCCAAGTAATATCCCCATAAATGTAAAATTGTGAAGAAATCAGTTTATGAGTGAATCTAAATATGAAGTGTAATTCACCTCCACTTGAGTTGCCAGATTGTTTTGGGGTTTCGATTTCATAATCAGAGCTCAACATTGTCAGCATCCGCCAGTTTCCAAACATATGCCGTGAAGGGCAACCTTTCCCTTGTCTCTCTCTCCGTCTCACCCCACCCCAGCTGGAACAAGTGAGCAAACAGGAGGGGCAGTGTTTGTGGAGGATGAAGAAGCCATGGTGAAGTGGAGTTGTTTAATGACAGGAACAGCTGACTCATTAGGCAAGTGCAGTGAAAGGTAATTAACCCTGGGAAAAGTACAGCTGCCATGCGAGCTGTTCATTTCAATCTTATTAGGAATCAGGAGTTTAAAGGGTCTTCTCCTTTCAAACCCTGCCCGTGATATACTCCAAAAGAACAACCCACCCTCCTCCCTTTCCTTTTTTATTATTTTTTTTAACCCAAGGGCTTCAGAGCCTGGAGACCTGTCTTTTGTGCTCCAGGATTTAGCTGGAATGGTAGCCACGGCTTCACAAATTGCCGAGCACCTGGTAGTACTCATACGTCCTCTCTATTGAGATACCTTCCCGTCCTGAAACAATGGGCCGGATCAGTGTGCTCTGATAACGGAGGACGGGCGTGGAAGTTGTTCCTGCTAACACCTGGCCATCTCTTTTTTGGTTTCAGATGCCCTTTTATGCTTCTCTCAAACCAAATTAAGCGAGGCGATATCTCTGCCTTTGAATGGAAGATGAAGAGACAATGCAATGCAAATGCATACATAAATAGCGGCTATTTGCATTGCTCAGTAACTTTTCCAATATATATCTATGTCCTAAAAGACTTTTATTAAACTTTAATGACTAAAAGTATCGCTTTCTGTTCAAACGGGACTTTAAAAGTGCTTCAGTAGAAAGCGGGAACTTCATATCTGACTTTAGCCATTATTTTAAAGTGCCTGACAATAATATTTAGCTTTGAGTGTGTGTGATTCTGCCATGAGAAATTATTAATAATGTTAGTTTTTTTTTCCATATGGATTGACTACGATGACGTAAAATTGGAAATAGTTGTTCAAATATTTTGAAAGAAGCTGAAAACTCCAAATTAAATACATATTATGAAAAATATATGTATATATATATATATATAGCTAATTTAAATAATAATAGCAGTAACTAATAATATTAATAATAAAATAATAATATTATCAAGCATATATATATATTATATATATATATATATTAATTATTTAAAAATATACCTTTATAAATTATGTGCTTGTTTATTTATTTATTTATTTATTTGCTAATTTTCCATTCTGAACCTTATTATAAACAACTATAAAATAGAATTTTTTTAATGTTATGTATTTAATTTATAATTATAATTAAATTAAATTATAGTGTGTATAAAATCTTTTGTTTATTTATTAAAAAAATGGCATTATTATGAGTCATGGTCTCAAACTTGTCTCGCTCCTCTAAATTATTCTACAGTATATTTTATTTGTGTATATTTATTTTCTTTGGTCACTTTTGCAGAATTGTTTGCACAAGCTTTAACTTTACGAATGCTTATTTTCATCACAAACAATGATTTTTTTTATTTATTTATTTTTTTTCATCTGCATTTGGCAGATTTCTCCTAGAATAATTTATCAGATGAGAAATGCTTTAAACAGTTGGAAACAAGTGTATCTTTGAAGTTACTCCCACATTAGACCTAGGGACAGATGATGCACTTTAAGGTAATTATACTGAAACTAATTATGCTTGCCCTAGAAAGAAAACATAGCCTCATCTTCCAGGAGCTAACAGAAGTTAAAATAGCAGCTTTTGAGTTCTCAGATTTCACAGTTTAAAGTCTCTGGCATGAACTACATGGAGACTGATATCTTGCGTTTACACACACCCGCCCCTTCTAATCTGGAGCGCCTCTTTTCTTCCCATCTCTCTGTCTTTGTTTCTATGTAGAAGGCCTAAATGGTGAGCTTTTTATCATTGTTTATATTTATACATGTTTTTAATGTCTTATTTTGACTGGATGTTTAAGGTGCATTTAATTAATTTTCACTAATAATACATAATGGATTGTACTCAGCTCAACCCAATTTGTTTGTTTCACACCTCCGCTCGCTTTTTATTTCAAAGAGTGTGTAAACAAACCCCCAACAGCCTTTTTTCCGATTCGCATTCAGTTGCAATTATTTTCTTCTATTCTTCTTCTTTTCCCCCTTTTTTCAGTTACAGTAAGACATGCAGAGCGGGGGAAAAATGTAAGTAAAACACCCCTATCTCTTATTTTGCGCTTTTATTATGCCGCAACAGAAAAAACACTTAGCATGTAAAATGAATGTGGAAATTATTCCTGGGGTAAACTATAAACACACAAGTTACCCCTCCCGCCCCCCACCACCATCCTCCTAGATCAGAGTGTAATTGCCAGTAATCAGGTCTGTTTGCAGCTGATAAAACCTCTCTGAATGCGTGGAACCCTCTTTGTATGATGACTCAATTACGCCCGAAGTGGCTCATCAAACCTGGACCATCAGCAGCTTTAATAAATAAGGAGGCACAAACTTGCTGCAGGCGCATTGTGATTCCATTCATTCCATAATTAAATCCATTCCTGGCTTAACCCTTTTCCAGCCAGACGCTACAGACGAACAAAAAGCGGGAGGGAGAGATATAGAAAGAGAGCGGGTGACCTTGCAATGAGACCCTGTGTCTTCATAACTCTCTATGCGCGATACGAGCACAGACAGGTGATATGGAGAGAGGAGAAGAAAATGGGGAAAGGTGATTGGAAGGAGAGAGAGAGGGAGAGAGGGGGGTGTCTGGGTTGAGATAGAGCTGGAGGTCTTTATTTATTCATTGTTTAGTGCCACATAGTGCTTATTCCGTAATTACACTGAAAGTACAATCTAATCATAACAGTCATTCAGGAAGGACAAGGGCACTGAGTGCGCTTCGAATGTTTGCTATGCTTATTTCTTTCCCAAAGTCTAGATGCAAAGAAACATCTTAATTCAAGCGAAAGAGGACTTAAAAAAAAAAAAGGCATGCATGTTTAATAAAAAATTTGCCTTAAAGGTTTAACCTGATAAATGTCACCGTCCCGTATACGGGACGCCTAAATTTACTTCAATATATTACAATTATATCCTAATCTAATCATGACAAACTATATATCGTTGGAAAGGTCTAAGACTCCTAAATATATATTTGACCACGTTTTGTTGTTAAGAAATTATGAAGGAACAGTAAAAGATTAATTTATAAAAAGAGTGCACCTCAAAACATATACATCATAACTGGAGTTCTGACCTTTGTTACAAAAAATCTATTCCGCTTCCTTTTTCCCTATCACATATTTTAGTAATCATCATAAATTATATATCATTTGAAAGCTTATATACTCCAAATTCATCTTATGAAAACCATTTTGAAATCGAACACTGCGTTACCATGGAAATCGTACTTTAAAATCTTTTAGCGTGGTCCTCCCCCTTAGTGGGAGGGGTCATATTCCAAATATATTACGGTCTTTTAGAATCAAAACTTTTCATAATCTTGACAAAATACATATCGTTGGAAAGGTCTGAGTCTCAAGATTCCATATTTGGTGGTTATTTTGTCATAGACATAATATTGAGAGAGAAATTGATACATTTGTGACAAACAAATGCATCCAAAAAATTCAATGGAGTTTCAATGGCCCCCGGTGGCTTTTTGTGGTATAACGCCTAAACAAAATTGCATATGAACCTACATTTTTTTCATATCAACTTCAAATTTGGAACACAACTTATTTAGACATATGGCTTTAATTTTATAGCAATTTTGGATTAAAACATATTTTATTAAATATTTATTTTATATAAAATATAATAAAAATAAAATAATAAACGTATTTACAGTAAATTTAAACTTCTATTACTTTTTTATGCTTTCATTTTTTAAAATGATTTCACTTCTGCAATAATTTGCAGATTGTCTTCTTTAAAAAGAGACCAACCTTTGGTCTGTATTCAAAAGCGTTTATGATTTATAACAATTTAAGTGTGAATAGTGTACTTCCACATCTATGTTCAAAAATGGGGGTGACAGTTAAAAGGTTAAAGGCATATTCTGGATTTGGCAGTTTATTTATGAATTAAATGCATTGTTATAAAAAAATAAAAAAAGTGTGGAGCTGGAACTGTTATAAGCCAGGGTTATTATTTAAAAAAATAAAAAACATTTGAAATAACATAAAATATATTTTTTTTAAACTTCAAAACTTATTTTATTTTACATTTTTCACTTTGATTAAGTTGACCTTGATACTAAAATGACTAAAAATGTAATCAATATTAATAAAACTATCTAGATGAAACATTAACTTGACTTGAGAAATCTGAAAATATAAAAAATATAAACATTGCTAAAAAAATATTTTAGTAGCTTAAAGACAATAATATGAGACTTTTTTATTTTTGTTTAATTTTTAACCATCACTTTCTATCATTTAACCACAGAATTAGTTTTTTACTGCTATTATTTTCAATAATTTGTATCCCTTTTTTGTATCCACATCCTCAAGTCTAACATAAAAAATTATAATGTTTGATATATCTAAAAATACGTCAGTAACACTCACCTGATTACTGATACCCTTGAATTAATTCAAGTGCTTAAAATAAATATAATTCTTGGTGAAATATGTTAAAACTCAACTTGTGTTTAAGCTTGTGCGCTGTCCCCATAGACTTTAATTGTAAGTGCATAATTGTCAATGCATGATTTGTTTGTTTTTTGTTTGTTCAAATCAACAGGATCCCACAAGTATTGTCTCCAAACTTGTAATTTAACCCATTTCTGCGCATGCCATTATAAAGATAAAGATGATTTGAGGTTTGATTACTAGCAGTCGTCCCTTGAGCAGTTAAATCAAATGAGCGATTGTGATGCTGATAACAAACATAATTACCATATGCATTGTGCACTTGTCTGTTTGTTCCTCTTATTTTCGGTGATGCTAGCATTCATGTGATAAAGAGTAGAAATGCTCTGTCTTAATCATAGCGTGTGTGCGTTAATGTTTTGACCACAACATGTCATTCATTTTTTTTCTACTAAGAAATTGCGCATGCTAACACTAATCTTCTTTGTATGTGTGTTTTTAAGGGTCGAAGTGTCATTTATTTGAAACGAATCCTGCCCATTGATGCTCAGAGGCTGTAAAGTGCAACTCTCATTCGGCTCAGACGGGGCTTTGAGAAAAAGAGCAGATGGGTTAGGGCATAGAGCACCGGCCGCGCGCGCACACGCAGACACGCAGACACGCGCACGCTGAATCAGGAAGCGCGTTCTCCTTGGAGACTGCGAGGCCATGCACATTAAGCGGCCCGGCTCTCAGAGGGACGCTGCCTGCGTGCAGAAGAGGCAGAGAGAAACCCCCTTATAATGATTCAGCAGATGATGGGCCGTCTTTCTTCTTATGCTAATGAGGGGGCCCCTCCTCGTCCCCGGCGGTGGGGGGCAAAAGATTCTGGGAGTTTTTAGCCATAATTAACACAAAGCTCTCTCTTTCTCTCCCTCAAAGCCAACAGGCATGAATGGCTCACCAATAGCGGAGCTCAGGCGTTGTGTAGCGCAGCGTTTAAATTGTCCCGATGCGCGCAATCACACAAAACTCTTCCCGGATTAACCATATTAATTACACACAAGCTATTTGATTTCTGTCAAGCAATCAATTTGCATCTTGTTAAGAAAGCCACATGAGGTCTTGTCTGTGAATCCGCTCCCAGGTTTCTCCACGGCGCTGTTTGAAATGTTTCTATCCCAGCAACTAACAAATGTAGTCGTCCAAGCAAGTCTAGAAACTGAAATATATCACAAGCAACCTGAGTACATTGAGTTTTTAATGTTTTTTTATTTTCATAGCAAATCAAATCAGGTAGATATAGCATTCTAGAGCAAAAACAGCATGTTTTAATGTTTTACAGTGTGTCATTAATCATATTATTTAATATAACTTACAGTGTTACAATGATTTTTAACAACTAAAAATCACTTTTTTGACTAAAAACAGCATGTTTTTTACCATCTGTCATTTATCATATTATTTAAGATCACTGGGTGCATTTACGCGAGTTACAGTGATTTTTGCACATTTTTTATAGTGTATCTTTTACAGTGTATCATTATAAATTTTAATAAAGCGACCTGAATGGATGAATTTACAGTGATTTTAGTGTAACAAATGCTCATTTTTATTTTTTTTACACCATGTCATTAATTATATCATGCATTTTAATGTCTTATCATTACTCATACAGTTTGACTAAAGTGAACAGAATGCATTGAGTTACAGGGATTTTTAACAAGTGCAAATTCCTTTTAAGAGTAAAAACCACACATTTGAATGTTTTACACTGTCAATAATCAGTAATGTCTGCATAACATGTTTTTGACCTAAGGACACATTTGTGATGTAAAAATTGATTTCACACTAGCGATTCAAAAATACTCTGTAAACACCTCAAGCGTAATTCAAGTTGTCACTGACATCTTTTGTCATTTTTTGCCCTCAGAGCATGAATGTCACACTCAGATCTTAGAACAGCTGAAGAAACGTGTGTGCAGTAACCGGAGAGGGACCTCACAGAACTACTTATTGATTACAGGCCGAACAAACTAAGGTAAAATTAGCCATTGTTTCTACAGAGCAGTCAGAGTATCTCATATGTGCAGGTGTAGTTTACACATTCTTGTTTGTATGTTACATATCATTTTGTGGACTCACCTCTGTTTTTCATGTTTGTGTGCATTTACATGCTGCTTAATCAATTATTAAAAATGTCAAAAAATGTTGCACCAAACAGTTAAACATTGAATGCAACATCTGTTGTTTTAAATCTGGCAATGTTTAAAAGGTTTAGCTTGTGCAATAATAATTCTGCTGTATTAAAACGAGTCTGTGATTTGGCTTTGGAACCACTTGGGCCATCATTTACAAAGTTGTTTCGGTTCGAAACCGACTTGTTGAGGTTCTCGGCGCTTGTTGACATATGGTTGGGTTTTGCAAGGGGGTGACGGTGTTATTTAAAGGGATTGTTAGCAGCCAGCTGTTGCCTGATTGCTCTCTCCTCCTCATGTCAAAGTTTCCGCTCAGAATATTAGAAATATCAAATTACGTAAGCCTGGAAATCTGCTTCCTCTTTGTTACAATAAACCCCAGCGCTTGTGGGGCTAATAAAAGATTTCTTTTCACTCCCCCAGCGAAACAATAGCGAAATCGCCAAACAAAACCCGGCTCTGGCAGTTTTTAATAGTTTGGGCTTTCAAGAGGCGTTCAGAAAAGCCCGTCCGGAAGCGACGGGCCACTTCTGGCGTGGTGTGCGTTAGCGCGCGTCTATGTGTACACGAGCGAGCGAGTGTAATGAACTAATCAGGTACATTAGTTTTTACAGAATGTAATCTATAGTGTTTGGGAGTTGTTTGTCTCAATAGGGGCCCCCAGTAATCAAAAGTAATGAAGCTATTACGCGTCGGGAGCCGGGAGAGGGCCGGCGTGGCATTAAGAGTGGGCCACATAAAAGGTTTATTAAAGGAAATTAAGGTCCATCAATGCCACACCTGCTCCCCCTATTATAAATGTATGACAGGTCAGTGGCTTCAATCACAACAGCCAAGCCGAGAGAAGGGGAGATAGGAGTCATGTTTCCCATTATAAGCGAAGTAACAGCCCAGCCAGTGACTCACCGAGCTCACCAGACCCTCCGACCGCTATAGAGCGCCATCAGCCCAGAATAATTACATTTAATAGGTTTTATTTGGGATCAGCAAGGCACTGCTGGCAGAGAGAAACTGAGAGAGAGAGGGAGAGTGAGTAGGTGCTGCAGTATTAACAACTCTTTTTGTCTAAACACACACACACACAACTACTACTTTTGTTTGTCACTGGTTTTTGCATTATTATATTTGTGCTCGCCCCCTGTCTTACCCTCTTAAAAGTGAAGGCCTGTCTGGTTGTTCTCTCTGCGCTGGCAGTTTGTTTCTGTAGTTTCGAAATCAATTAAATCAAGCCGAAATATGAAGCAGGCCACACAATGCAAGTAATGGAGCTGATCTGCTGCGTGAAATTTCCACTTTTTATTTGTCGTAAAGTTCACTGACCTTTTCGCGCTGACGCTTCATCGCATGCGCCAGGAGTTGCGGAATTGATTGGATTAGGTTTTTTACTACTGTTATTTACTGTAGTCCTGTGGTTTGAAACTTTCTTTTGTAAGATCTGAAGTTGTGAGGTGTGCTGTTTGTGAAATAGCAAAGCGAATCAGATGCGTGCAGTGCGAGAAACTCTTTGAATGACACTAATCTGGCTTACTTGTTAATAACCTAAACTGACTGGAACTTAACCATCACTCTGATGATGAGATCCTGTTGAGATGAGTTATTAAACTGGATTATAAATCTCTGAAATTTAAAAGTGCTATTTGTTATTAACTATTTTTTTTTTCCACTTTCTCTTTCCAGATGGAGTCTGACAGTGAAGAGAATCGCAGTGAAACATGTGATGGTAAGAGCTCTAACAAAACACACAAATGTATAATTTATATAAAATATATACTAAATCTGTTATATATAATATAATATAATATAATATAATATAATATAATATAATATAATATAATAATGTTTTTATTATGTAGTTTTATATCTCAAATCTAGTTCAATGTTTTTTTTTACCTAAATCAATCAATCAATCAATCAATCTTTTATTACAGACTCAAGGTCCAAATAAAAAAATAAAACAAGACAATAGGACAAAATAAACAACCCACAGCATCTACCACGCACAATAGAAAGTTACAAAATGCACCAATCCCAATGTCTCCACAGTTTTGACTGATACTGTATAGTACTAACCCTTATATTTGATAGACACATAGTTAAAAGCTGTTGAAAACTAGCAATGATAGGACTAAACACTAAGATCATCTGCATACATACTATGATTCACTAAAATATAAACCCAACTATACACCCATATTATTTATTATCACTAAATCAATCTCACTATATTAGGCAAATACATTTTAATTCATAGTTTAAAGTTCAAATCAAATAGCTATCCGTTGTTTGTACTTAATTTTGTATCTTACTTAGTATAATTATCCAAAGATCAGCTGATAATTATTTATATTGTGTATTTAAATATTTAAATATTGAATATTTAACATTTTATACTTTACATATAATTACGAGTACTCAATTATTTATATTAAATAGTTAGAAATGTTAACTTTTATTTATTTCCATATATATATATATATATAATTATTATTATAAGTATTAGTATTAAAATTAACTGATCTGTTTAGCATTACATGTTAATGTTGTAATAACTTTTATATAATTTTAAAGATGTTTAACTCATAATATTTATTTATTATAATAAATTTAGAAAATATCTTACAAATATATTATTTATTTTATTAGACTTTATTTATTCTACTTTATTCTACTAGTTTTATACCTAAGCATTGTACACGTGTATATTTAATTATGCATACTCAATTGTCTTTATTCAAATAGTTAGAAATCTCACCTTTTATTTACATATTTTTATATTCTTATTTTAATCAACGTTTAGCATGATGAAGTTTAATGACATAATAAGTCTTTCATATCATTGTAAAGTTTTATAACCCATTACCTCTGCAACATAATATTTATTTAAAGCACTTGTTATGAAACATAATCTCATACCACTCTTTAGCGTGCATTATTGGTTTGTATAAACATGCAGGGATGCATTATATTTGCCCCGTACAAAGTTCACATAAACAAGGTGAACACATTTCCCATAATGCCTCAGCGACGGCCTTCTGACAGGCTGACTTCCTCATGTGTGCGCACGCAGCCTTATCCTACGCACATTTGATCTGAAGTGTTAGTTTAACGGTCTCACATCAGATCTGTCAATTTTAATATCAATCCTCTTTAGCTGTAGAGAGGTGTGGTTGCCACGGCGATGCATTATGCAGAGACAGTGACTTCATTATGTGGCAATATTCTTTCAAACGAGTTAAGGAGGGCGACGTGAATGGAAAGAGCAGCTAAAGCATGACAGGGGACATCATTATTCAAGTGTTTAGAGCCGCATACTGTACCTCTCACGAGCGCCTGGCCCTTTAATGTGCCGGTAAAAATTCATGATGGTGTTTTATTGAGTCTTCACCATGGGATTGAGGTGAAGCTGTGAATGAGACATTCTCTCCCACTGACACACATTCCTTCTCTGTCTGTCTGTCTGTACATCTCGTGAGACTAGGTTCACAGCGAGGCTTTGAATATATCATGTTGTCAGATCCCCGATTGTTAAACACTGTTTAGTAAAGTGAACCAGCTTTATCACCATGCAAATCCAGATACGTGTATTGTTTTACATTGTGTAATTGGTTGCAAATTTTGCCCCAAGTGGAAGTATTGCACTTCCTAAACATGCATTATGAAATGTAAAACAATTCATTCCTGTCAGAGAGTGTTCAGTTTACCTTAGCTTTTATTTAGTCTGCAAGATTATGAAAGAGTACAGAGCCACTGAAGGAACATGGTGATGGGAGGAAAGATTGTATTTCTATGCTTTTGTGTTCGCTTGCAATACTTTTGCTTTCTCTTGCAAATATGTTGCATTCCCCTTAAGGATGTTTGCATTTGCTTGCAAAACTTTTCAGGAAACTTTTGTCTCTTCTGTGAGAGAATGCAAAGTTTTGGGGGGAAATGCAGAAATTTTATAAGAATGCAATATTTTTTGCAGTTTTTCAAGATAAAAATTTTTCAAGATTTTTCTTTTGTAAGAGAGAACACAAATGCATAGAATTTTTTTTTTTGTTGTTGTTGTTTTTTGTGGGGGGGGGCTAAAATTGAGATAGAAATGCAAATATTTCATAAATAGAAATGTTTTGTGAAAGATTGCAAAAAAAATTTAGAAAATGCAAAAGCTGAGAGAATACAGCAAAGTTTCGTGGGGAATGCAAAATTTGGCTAGAAAACACATTTTTGTGAGAGTGCAAATGTTTTGCGAAGGATCACAAATATTTTAAGAACTAATGCAACGGTTCTTAAGGAATGCAAGAAATTTGGCAAGGAATAGTCTTGTGAGAGAATGCAAATTTTTTTGTGAAATATTACATATGTTTTTTAATAGATAGTACAAAGTTTATTGGGGAATGCAAAATTGGGCTAGAAAACGATCGCACATGTTTTACGAGAGAATTATAATGTTTTCGCGAAAGATCGCAAATGTTTTGAGAGAGAATACCAATGGTTTTAGAAAGATTGCAAATGTTTTAGAAGATTTTAGAAATGTTTTGTGAGGGAATTAAAAGTTTCAAGGGAAATTAAAAATTTGGCTAGAAAACAAATGTTTTGTGAGGGCACACAGATATTTTCAAAAGATCGCAAATGTTTTTCAAGAGAATGCAACTTTTTGGGGGGGAATTTTTATGGATGCAAAATTTGGCTAAAAAACGCAAATGAAAACATGTCTTTTCATGAGAGAACACAAACATTTTGCGAATGAACGTAACGTTTTTTGGGGAACGTAAAGATTTGGCTGATGTTGGCGGAATGCAATAGCTGTGTGAGAGAATGCAAATGATTTGAGAGAGAATCCGAAAGTTTTCTGAGCAAATGCAAAGTCAACCCATCTCATGTTTTTCCCCATGTCCATACAAAATCTTAACTAAAAAAGTGCATCATGTTGCAACATTTAAATTACATGGTTTTATTCAAGTCAAACATAAACAAATTATATATTGAAAATTATATAAAATACATTTTATAAGAGCTGATTACTGTGTGATGCACCAATAAAAGTCATATAAAAAAATACCTTCTTTAGATAATGATGGCACAGTTTTAGTCTCATAATGAAGTCTGAACTGGCTGCTGTTGATTGTTTGATAGTCAGCACTACTTCCTCAAAGAGGCATTTCCCAAAATGCTTGACCTTAAAGGGACGAATCATTCAAAAGTGAAGATTTTGTCATAATTTTCTTGCCTTTATGTTGCTCCAAACCTGCATGACTGCATGCATCTCTCATCTGTGTGATTTATTGAGTTTTTCTAGGTTGTTGTTTACCCATCAGCACTACTTGAAATCTTAGCTAAATCGGGTCAGCTGATACTAGACAAGGCCAGATCCTCTCATGCGGTTTAAAAACCTGAAGCCTTATTTGCATCTCTGTTTTGTTTGGATTTGCATCTTTTTTGCTACTATCCATAGCTATACTTACAGAGCACATAAGGAGGTTTATTTATGATGTTTTGTATGCCACACGAGCTGTATCCTCAACATAAGCGTCTATCACCGAGTCAGCAGGAGCCTTCGTCATTGTGTCCATCTGAGTGTGACATTAAAGCGAGAGGTGTGTGAAGGATCACAGGCAGGTGCTGGAGGGGCCGGTCTCGCTGGTGGAAATGTAAACACATGTGTTTACTCTTTCTCTCTCTATTTCTGTTTGCAGTTCTGCCTGACTGCATCGCTGAGGCGCCCAGGTAAGCCAGAGTTCACTACCTGCTTCTGAGTGTCAGTTTGTGCCTTTTCTGATGCCTTTTACAGCATACGTGCAGCTGTCAAAAGTTACATGTAAGACTTATTTTAAGTCACACTTAAAAATGAATGAATTGCATTGGATACAAACTATTAAAGTTGTGTTTGCACACAAATCAAGAGCTTTTCTCTTGGTCAATGACTTTAATTCTGATGATTTTAAGTGGTCGAAAGAAGTGAGTTAGTTTAGAACATTAACTGTGAACATCTGGCAACAGATTTTAAATCACATGTGAACTATTTTTGCTTGAAAAGTGAACTTTAAAAGTTAAAGTTGGTTGATTTAGTGTTTTATACTTTAGGATTTTATATAATATATGTATATTATATATAAATTTACACTAAAAGTGTTTGGATCTGTAAGAATTTTAATGCTTTATGAGTCTATTGCATTTAAATTTTTTTTTAAATCGACAGTGAAATTGGTAATATTGTATAATATTATTACAATTTAAAATAACTTCTTGAAATGTAATTTATTCCTGTGATCAAAGCTGAATTTTAATTCCTCCAGTCTTCAGTGTCTCATGATCCTTCAGAAATCATTCTAATATGCTGATTTGCTATTATACATGCTAATATTCAATTGTGCTGTTTAATATTTTTATGGAAACAAGATTTTATTTTGTTTTCATTTTATTAACATTTTATTTTCAGAATTATTTGATAAATAGAAAGTTCCAAAGAACAGCACATATTTGAAATACTCACTTTGGATTAATTTAATGCATAAATAATTTAAAAAATAATACAAAATCATATTAAAAAGACACTGATTCTACACTTTTGAACTGTATATGATATGATATATATATATATTTTCTCTTTTTTATTTAATATTTTATTTCTATGTTTTTATACAGTAAGTGTGACTTAAGTGTCAAAATACTATTTGGGGCCACTGTTAATTAATTGTCTAGTGCAAGTTTTTTTGTGCATTTTGTGTCATACTCTACACTAACCTTTTTATGTTATCGGCCTACAGCAAACATTTTATTCTCTGTATCATTGCTTATTATGCAGCGAGATCGCTGATAATAGCAACAGATTTCTCATTGACAATAATGAGCCAGTTCATGCTTGAGTGTTTTGGACTCTGTATTCACACATAAGTTCACACATGAAGATCTGTGATGCTGATTTTCTTAGTCACATCTTGCAGGGAATTTCAGATGCTGCCCTGATGAGTTTTGTAACAAACTCACTGCCCCAAAGAGCACATAATGCATTTTACTCCTGTGACTTTTTTTTATTTATTTTTATTTTTTATGAAACAGGATGTTCAGTGAGACAAAATGCAGGGACAAGCTTGATTTGATCCATTGGGAATTGATTGGATGATGAAAAGTGGTTTCTTATAAGTGGTTGGAGGGGAGGGGTTGAAAAATAAGAAGCCCAAAATGGAAAGTTGGTTCAGAGGTTGAATTATTAGTGATTATACTTTTGGAATAATGTGTCCCAACTAATCATTTACAGCAAGACCAGAAATGTGAATTAAGAAACACCAGTGTTAATCCCATTCAAATTTGTTCACACTGCCATTCAAAAGTTTGGGGTCTGAAATAAGTCTATTTTCATGCATAAATAATAATAATAATAATAATAATAATACAGTAAAAACAGTATTATTTTTTAAATATTATTATAAATTAAAAAGATGGTTTTATAATTGGATATATTTTAAAATGTAATTTATGATTCAATGGCAATGTTGAATTTTCAGCATTATTACTCCAGTCTTCAGAGTCACATGATCCTTCAGAAATCATTTTCTTATGCTTCTTTGCTGCTCAGGAAACATTTATTATTATTATTAATGTTGAAAACCAGTTGTGCCGCTTAATATCTTTGTAAAAATTCTTAGAATTTCTCAGAAAGTTCAAAAGAACAGCACCTATTTGAAATAGAATTTTGTAACGTTTTAAGTTTTAACTGTCACTTTCAATCAGTTTAATGCATAAAAATACTTAAATAATAATAAAACAAATTTGAATAAAAATGATACTGATCCTGAACTTTTTAACTGTAGTCAGGTAAATGCATCTTTTTGCACATTTTATGAATGTGCAACAGAATTATTTACTCTTTAAAGCATCATGTAGCTACTCTAAGAACCATATAACAAGAGTTTTCTTTGCTGAAAGAACCAAGTCAATAGTGGCCTCAACCAATATCATACTCCATGATTTGTGACATGACGCTTCCATTTAATGACCCTCGTGATCTGTTTCAGCTTGCATCTCGGAGCGGGTAAAAAGCGGGCGGCCGCAGAAGGGGGGCGTGGGGCGCCGGTCAACAAGAGGAAATCGCTCCTGATGAAGCCCCGCCACTACAGTCCCAGTCCCTGTCCCAGCCCCAGCGAGGAAGACCTGGCAAGCGCTCAAGACAAAGACGCGCCCAGGAACACTGACACTCCAGCAGGTAGACAGATGTCCTGTTGTTTTGTCTGTTTTGATGAACAATTGACGCTGAATTTTAAACTACCATCTGTTGCATTCATATATTTGTTTCCCTCCTCCTCCTCCTCCTCCTCCTTCGTCTCCTCTCCCCCCCCTCCCTCCGTCTCTTCGTCCATCCCGGGGAAGTTCACCGCAGTCGATTCCCGTTCGTTTTTTCATGCATCCGGTGTCCAGATTAAGGCGATTTCCTGCGCTCGGCTTCTTTGAAACCCGGATTAAAAACTGGCGGCGGCGGGTTGATTATGCAGCCTGGAAAAGTGCTTTTTTATAAGCAACTGTGGTTGCTTGCATAATTATGCAAATAGGGTAACTGAGAATAGAATGCACCAAATTATATTGTGCCTCGTTGACAAAAGAGAGTGATCATACACTCCAACAACAAAACATTTTTGGCAACGAAGGCACGGAAACGTTAAAGTCGATATTACGTTTTAAAGCAGTCTCCTTTCTAGAAACAAAATGCTGCCATCTCCTAATGAATCAAATTATGAGCATGTTGGCAACAATACCCATGCTTTACATGTGTACCTCCACACCCCTATAATCTGCACTTATTTGGTATATTTTTAACGATGTAACCAAGCAACAAACGTAATTGTCCCTTTCGAAAGCTTTTGTTAGACCATCGAACACAGCCCAAATATACATAATTAGGCATAATGTGTGCGGCTCATTATTGGACACATGTGGGTTGTTAAATGGACAACAAAATAGCTCAATAAATTGAACAGCATCATTGGAAATGGAATTTATTTGTTTCTCTGATTTCATATTACCCACAATAATCATAACCTTTTTTCCCCCCTCCTCCTCCTCCTTCAAATTTGTAGTATTATTTTCTGAAGTTGCAGTAGAAAAAAAACAAAATCTCATTTGTCATATTTCCCTGCTGTCCTGCAACATGTTAGCTTTGCGTTTTGCCAAAGTGCACTACCGAAGAAGTGGTGGTGGAGAAGAAAAAAATTCAAAGACATAATGTGCGGGGTGTGACTGGGAGTGGATGGCGACTGGGACCGTAGCGAAATTAATGGATCTGTAGGGGGACGAGAGGGATATGTGGATTTCATGAGGGAAAAAAGGGAAAAGGAAAGGCAGGGGAGAAATTAAAGGGGTGTAAGGCTTCCATTTGGTGCTGGTGTGTGTGTGTGTGTTTGTGTGTGTGTGTGTGTGTGTGTGTGTGTCTCCAGCCAAGCTTCTGGTCTCCATACACACAATGGTAATGGTTATTCTGGAGTATAAACCATTCACCTGTTCCAAAATACAAACCACTCTCTGCATCCAAGCATTTTTCGCCCTTGTTCGCTCCAGTCTTTTTTTTTTTTTTTTTTGGTCAGGGCTGTATCTCCATCTGGATGGCAGAGAACTCCTAATCATCTGCTCTGTTAATTGTGTCTTAGCATAACTGGCGAACTTTTCATCTGCGCTGGACCGCTTTGGGTTTTCACACCTCAAACTGCTGACAAAAGCGACAAAAGCGACAAAATCAGGAAAATCGGGACGGTTTTAAGTGCATCCGCTGTGGAGTCTATTTGGTTTGGGCTCCCAGATGCTTCATGTTTTCCTGCTTGTTTTTGCATTGTTGGTGGGCTACTGATTCTTGTGATCAGACATTAAAAAATATTAAAGTTAAATCTGTGTTATATGTTTTGGTGAAAGCTCCTACTTCTTCCATTTTTATTCCTTTCCTATCGCTCTGTATGGGTCAACACCATCAGATACAAACATATTAAGTACTGTCATTTTGGATATTTATAATAAATGGAGTATTCAACTCTGATTAAGAGAAAATTGAGAATACAGGATGGTTTCTAACAGATTTTCAGCTCCATATTTTGAAATATCAGCAGAATCTCATGGAAAATTGGAGGTTGTTGACAAAATAATCACATTTAGTTGGATGTTTTGTAGTCATTTAGTTTTTCTGGAGTTCCTATAATAGCAGATGGAAAAATATGATTCCACATGATTCCATTAACATTAACAAATTGAAAGCTGTGTGGTCAATAAGTTGTATTTTAAAATGTATAAAATACACAGCAAAATGAATAAACTTTTGCTTTGGATTTTTGTCTTGTTTTATAGTAGAATATTTACTTAATAAGGTAAATTTGTTAGCTCTTGTTTTCTGAAAAAATTTTTATTTTTCTGTTAATTTTCAGTTTTTTTTTCTTTTTTAAGCATAAACTCTTAATTTTGAAACTTTGATGCTTCTCACGTAAAAGTATCTTGATTAATGAATGTTAAAATATTTGTACTGAAAAAACAAGAGAAAAATACTGAATCTGAATTTTTTTTGTCAGTGTATGTATATTCTTTTTAAATCTACATATTTACTGAGAGTTGTTTGGTGAGTGAAAATATAACTTGGATGAAATGGCTCATTTGTGTAAAGAACATTCCATTCTGATTAATATCAATGTTGACTTAAAAGTGTGGGACACGTTTCATCTCTCAAGAATCAGTGCTGAAACATTCGACACGCATACAACTGGATGCAATTCCAAAAATAAAAAGGGACGAGATTATCCACCCTTTCCTCAAGCAGCATGCATAAAAACTATAATTATCTGCACAAACAGAATCAAAATTTAGGTTGTGCGTTAGCATTATGCCTTCGCATTCGTACAGCGCCAAAGTAGACCTCGGCGACATTATGCCGGAGTTTGGCATGGTATGAACGCATCGGCAAGCACACTCTAACCCCTCAAAGCCTGGTTTCCATTTTTGGCAAGAGACGGGTGAGATTGTAAATGCCACTGAGCTCTCTATCCCCCATTTAGGGATGTTTCGGGGGGATTAAAAGCAGGACTACTTTATATGCTCTTTAAGACTAGCAACTGTTTGTTAAGGCAGTATGATCCCATTAGAAGCCCCTGAAACCGCTTGTGGCGGCAGCCAAAATGCTCTAATATCTAATCAACTCAGTGGTTGCATATGGTTTGGAGGGTGGCATAAGTCTCTCTAAGAGGATAGATGTGTCTCGTGCTTACACTGTATTGTGAACTTTAAACCCTGGTGCCCAAAGAGCTTTAACCCCGGCGGGAAAGTGTCAGAGAGATCAGTAGTGGATTGTAAATCAATCCAGCTGATAGTTTCTTTTGTTAATCATTGACTCGATTACTTAATATAATCGGGTCTGTTGCGATTCCAGTAAGTCTTTTAAAGGTGATTTTAAAGGATAAAATGTCTGAGATTGGTCAAAAAAGGAATTATTCACCCTATAAACCCCAGTCAAATAAGCTTTATGGATTTATCAAAAGTAGTACAGTAGTATAGCAAATCGAGCTTCTTTTTTGATTAGCGTTCAGAGCTTTATATCATGTAGTCTTATATCCTTTGTGGATGTGGAAACATTTTTTTTTTTTCAGTACATAAAAAAAAAAAAATGCTGTTATGTAAGTTGAACAGATGGAAGATTAAATTAGAAGGGGAAATGTTTGTTTATTTATTTATTTATAAATATTTATATATTTTATATATGTTATTTATTTATTTGTTAAGGTCAAGTTATGTATAGATTTCAGTTAGTAATCTGAACTTTGGATGGAAAATAGATGGCGTTTTAGACAAAAATATTTTTATGCACTTCTATCTATCTATCTATCTATCTATCTATCTATCTATCTATCTATCTATCTATCTATCTATCTATCTATCTATCTATCTATCTATCTATCTGTCTGTCTATCTGTCTGTCTGTCTGTCTGTCTGTCTGTCTGTCTGTCTATCTATTAATCTATCTATCTACTTATTTAAGGTTTGTCATATTTTGTGCTTATCTTCACATTTTTGGTTTATTTGATATCATTTTATATAGTTTTTTTAAATTATTTTAATAATTGTATTTATTGTATGTGTTTTTCATTTGACCAAAAGTTCACATTTGAAATGTGACAAATGATTTACTTTTTAGGAGTTTTTTAATATTTAGTGATTCCCTACACTTGCCTCAAGTTGTCATGTTATATTATATATTACTCATTTAGCTGACACTTTTATCCAAAACGACTTACAATTGCTATATATGTCAGAGGTCACACACCTCTGGAGCAACTAGGGGTTAAGTGTCTTGCTCAGGGACACATTGGGGTCTCACAGTGGATTCGAACCCGGGTCTCTCACACCAAAGGCATGTGTCAATCATGTTATGAGCTCTTGCAGATGATCCATCAATTTAAGCGCTGTCTGTTCTTCTGTGTCTCAGATGAGGACCTCAATGGTGGTGATGTTCTGGAAGACGCTATCTATCACAACGCAAAGTCTCACCACTTGTTGTCGTGGTCAGAAGGAACGAGTGAAGGTTCGCCAGACCTGGCGGCCCAGATATCTGAACACCAGAATGAGCAAGAGGAGGAGGAGGAACACAACCAGGACTTTGAAGACAAAAACCAAGAAGAGATCAGAGCCAGTTATCACCTGTCTCCAGGCACAGAGGCAGATGAAGAAGAATGGAGCACTCCTCCGTCCCTAACGAAGGTCAACGGGATCCATCACAGCCCCAGTCCACCTGCAGATGATACTCTTCTGAAGAGACTCCGGATTGGACAGCAGCTGCACGAAGACGCTCTTTCCGCTTACATGAACAGAAACAGTGCAGGGACCTTTATGGAAGAGTATGGTTCTGCAAGAGAGTTCAGTGACAGTGAGGAGGAGCTCCAGACGCCCAGGATGGAGGAGCGAGGAGGTGTTTGGGGTCCGGGTCTGGTGGCCAGACGTCTGGAGCTGGACAGGGCCCGACTGAACCTCAGTCTTCTAGAGCAGGCCATGGTGCTGCAGTCTGAACATAGACAGGTTCTCCACAGTGCCTACAAAGACATGGACCACTTCCTCCTGGAGCAGATGAACCATGAGCGGAGACAGCAGAGGATGCTGGAGATAGATGCTCGAGCCATGTACCACAGCAGCAAAGGTGAGATTTGAATTCTGGTTCATTTACAACTCTTTTAGTACTAAGGGAATGAATATTTGGAATAAAGAAATACAATTTGCAAATTGCCAAATGATCAATAGTTTTAAACAATTCTCGCAAAAGACGTGTTTGAATCGACATTTATTTACTTTTAAAGTAATTCATTTAGGTCTCTTTAAATACATGTTATCATATGATCAACTAATCAGTAACTCACAATTAGTTCGATGTGTTTTATTCACTAAAAAGAACTAGAGTCGTTTGTTTTGCAAATTGCAGTACACTGGTTGGATTGCATGCTTTTGATTCATTAAAATGAACAGACTCATTTGTTCAGAAGTTGGACAATTCTGGTCGCACAGTAAGTGTTTGATTCATTGAAATTAACTAGAGTCGTTTGTTTGCGAATCGCACTACAGTGGTTGAACTTTATGCATTTGATTCACTGAAAGGACAGGAGTTAGACTACGCTGGGCACGCTGTTTGTGTTTGATTCACTAAAAAGAAATGGCTAATTAGAGTCATTCGTTCAGGAAGTGAACTACACTGGTCGCGCTGTATTCTTCCGATTCGTTAAAAAGAACCGATTCAAAGTTATCTATTCAACAGTCAGACTTGTTGCGCTTTAAGTGTATCTGATTCACTTGTAAATAGCTCATTAAGCCCAAATTATACTTACTTTTTGTACGCATATGCTAGCGTAAAGTCGAACGCATAGCCTTTCAAAGTGTACTCCATTTGATGCAAGCGCTAGACACATGTGCTCTTGAAAGCTTCATCCATGTCCAGTGTCTGCTCTATCTTTCTCCATAAATCATGACTAATGACAAATATTTTTAACTCTTTTAAACCAAAAGCTGGGCTATCCCTGTCCTCTCGCTTGGCTTGTAAATGCAGCCATCTATTGTTGTTGCAAACCAGCGTCTCCACCTTGTGGAACAACTGATTACTACAAAACAAATTCAGTGCACCTGTGTGACCTGTGCGTACAAAATACGTGAGGTTATAAAAATTGCGTAGTGCCCGTACACGTAAAAAGTGAAGTATACACTCGACATTAAAGTGATTCAGTCATTTTTTTCTTATTCGCTAAAAAAAAAAAACTAGCTTATTCGGCAGTCATATGTCACTAGTTGCATTATATATGTTTTTGATTCACTAAAAAGAACAGGCTAAGATTAATTCAGTGGTAGGACTTGTTGTTTTATAGCCTATATTTATGACAAAAAAAAATAGTTGCGATGTATGTTTAGTAGTAGCAGTCTTTTGGTGCCGTATAGTATGCTTTAAGTATATTGCACGATATTTCATCCACATTGGCGAAGCAGCATTTCACTAATTCACTAAGAACCCCAAAAATGTGGGAAAAGTATGTCATTTCTTGTAGCTTGTTAAGTAATGTCATTTACACTATTAATGCTAATCGTAAATTCATATTAAAAAAAACTACTAATTTCTTTAAAAAACACAATAAGGTTTAATTTGTTAACATTAGAAAACTACATTAGTAATGCTAACATAAACTAACAATGAACAGTATTTTTATTCCTTAACATTAACAAAGTGTAATAAACACGGCAACAAATGTGTAGCTCATTGTTAGGTAATATTAGTCAATGCATTATTAAATGGGATCTCATTGTAATGTGGCATCATTTCTTTTCTCGCTGAAATTTGATGTCTAAAAATGTCTTTAGAGTTATATGTGTTGGTGGTGTGTTTTATATTACATGCATTTTTGCAATAAGATTGAAATGCTGCAGTATCAACAACACATACAAAGAAAGAGACAGAGAGTTTCTAGCCGAGAGGGATAGATAAATAAAATCCTCTTAAATGCTAAAAACATTTAGCCAACAAAATATTTAATGGTAAATAACCAACATGTTTTATGTCTGTAACACGAAACGCTGGATTTTTATCGGTATCGGCCAGATATTTCACCATGAGCATAAATTAAGTCATAAATCCTAGTAAAGTATGAGCTTTAAGCACTTTGATTCTTGCGATGACTGCTGTTTAATGGGTAATCTCTGAAGATAATCTCTCTATGGATCAGTGCTAAGAAACCAGTGCCCTGAGTAAGACTGCAGCCTTAACTAATGTCACAGATGAATACATACACACCCAACATGCTTTTACAGGATGCGCTTCAGCTTACACAGAGAAACCAGACTGGATGGGATTAACTGTAACTACATGTTCTTCAAGAGCACTGTTTTTACTGTTTGTGTGTGTGTGTTATAGATTCCCCTCGGACTGAAAAGAAAGACATCAAATGTCCGACCCCGGGCTGTGATGGGACGGGTCATGTGACAGGCCTCTACCCTCATCACCGGAGTCTATCAGGATGTCCCCACAAAGTCAGAGTGCCCCCAGAGAGTGAGTCTGTTCTCGTGTTACGCATCACTTCCTGAGGACATTAGCCACATTTCCTCCCTTCACAGCGGTACAATACAAACAGAACAAATACAATTAGTGATAACACTGGGATAATTTTCAGACCATAAATATTCATGTCTTATTAATGATCAAGGTTTAGTTGAACAGATACTGAGGGACTAAAAATTGTATGGTGATTGCTTAACTAACCAGGCTTTATAATGTTCAGAACGTTTCTGCATAGAGACATAACATAAAGTGTATCAGTTGAAATGCATACTATAAAAATATTGAATAGTTATTTTTTTCTGTGATAGAAAATGCATGATTCTTCCTTTTTATAGAACATTTTTAAATATATATTCTAGTTTTAAAGGATGTATTATTTAAGCTTTAATTGTATTTTTTAAATACTATTTCTATTCTATTAAGTGCTACATTTGCCAAAAAAAAAAAATAATAATGATATTTTTTTTTATATTAACATAAACATAAAAATGTTTCAGTATCACTCCAAATTACACAGAATTTGAACCAAAACTCTATATTTTCATGCAACAATACATTTATAAAAGAAGTAAAAAATTCAGGACAATTTTGCTTTACACCTTACTTAAAATACATCATATTTATTTAGTATTAATTAATGTTATCATTTTTTACACATATATTTTAAAGAAAATAATAAGCAATTAGATTATGATGTCTTTAATTTAGACGTTTTTTTACATTATGATATGAAATTATCTTTATTACCCATTTTTTGTTACAATTAGAGCATTTTAATTATAAAGCAATCCATCTCTTTTTATATTTCGTAAGTTCAAAGCTAATTGCTAAATTTTCCTCCAAAAAGTGAAAAATTACCATTTTTATTGAAGAAGATGTGATAAATATTTTAAAATATATATAATAAACATAGACTAAACATAATCTGAAGTGTCATTTTTCAAGATTTAAATGAGTAAAAAGTGCACAGATATGAAGTATGTAATATGTAATTTGCATGTTAATTATGTATTTACCTCTTATCTTGAGCCTTCCAGTGGAAACCACATAATGTTGCACCACGCTGAAAGTAAAAAAAAATAAAAAAGAATAATATATTTTCTTTTTCAAAGAAACTTTTTAGTCATCATCACAAGTGAGGTTTGATTTCCTGTGGTAGGCTAATTAAAAAAGCATTCTGGAAACAACTTTTCACTTGCTGTTTTCTCCTTTTGCGAGTCGCACAACAAACATTCGCCATTAAACAGTGATGTGACAAAAGGAACAGAAAATGTAATTAAGTAAAAAAAAAAAATTCCCTACAATATGAAAGCATGTACTCCTAAACCAGAGGCAACATTCTGCGAATCAAAGGACCTGCGGATGAAGCCTAAATAGACGGGCACATCCTCCAAACTTATTATAAATTATATAAACAGACTGAAAAGTTACTAAGGATAGGACTTCAGCAATATGTGTGTGTCTCTTAAATGGTAATCAAAATGCATTTGTAGTCATTATGTTTTTGCAGGTTTATATTGGAAGCGAGACGCAATTTTAAAATGCAAAGAATGGCATGGGAAACTCTATTTAACATGAAAAGTTGAGAAGCTGCAGGAGAAGCTTGTGTGAATTCCACTAAATGCTGAATTACTATACAATTGTTCTTTTGATAAACATTATTCTGTTTTTTCTTACAGTCCTCGCCATGCACGAAAACGTCCTCAAGTGTCCGACCCCTGGCTGTACAGGAAGAGGTCATGTCAACAGTAACCGTAGCACACATAGAAGGTCAGCACAAAGAAAACAGCCGATGTTTTCGTATCTTTAAGATTCTTAAGATTCTTAAAAGTTTGTTAATACTGAGAATTAATTTATTTTTATAAATACTTTTTTCACTTTTATTTTAAAAATTTTGTTGTGTTTTTGTGTTTTTATTTTTGTATTTTTTATAAGTCTATATGTGTTTTTTTTTAATGGAAGCCCATTTTTGCCATAGAAATAAATGTATTTAATAAAAATGGTATTAGACTTATCTTACAATTCACAATTTGTTTCTTGCAATTCTGATGGGAATTTTTTTTTTATATACAATCAGAAATGTTAGTGAATTGTCAGGAAAAAAGTATTTATATTGTATGTATATATATATATATATATATATATATATATATATATATATATATATATATATATATATGTATGTATGTATATGTATATGTATATGTATATACATACATTTTATTCTATGGTATAAATTTACTTCAACTGTTTTTATTATTATTATTTTATTTATTTAATTTTATATTTATTTGTTTGTTATTATTATTGTTATTATTATTATGTATTTAGTTTTAGTACATGAGAAATGAGAACTGGCTGATTTTTTTTTTTTGATTTTTTTTTTTTTTTTTACTATAAAGTGATTTATATATATATATATATTGTAAGTTAAAGTTTATTTTATTTCAAGCAGCAAAAGGTTTATACTCAAATTACACTATTGTTTTTTTTTGTTTTTTTTTAACTTTTCTTGCTCATTGTAGATTTGCATAGATATTTAGCAGCAGGGGGAAAAGTTAAACTGGAAAAAAAAAGTTGATAATAACATTACCAGTTGACTACATCCTGAATTTGACCCCAATAAAATTCAGTGTTACTTTATTTTGCACGGTTGCACTGACTAAAACCACCTTAAATTCAAGCATCAGAAACATTAATTTACCCTAAAAAGAGATGCGCTTGCAATGAAACCTGGATATTTCCTTAAAGCTACGGTGGGTAACTTTTGACGCTCTAGTGGTTAATAAACAGAACTGCTTGCGTCTTGCGGAAGAACATTGTAGCCGGAACTACTTCTCTCTGTTTATGTCTATGAAGAATCACAAAGGTACTGGGTTACTCCGCCGCGGTATCCCCGAAGCAATCTAAAATAGTCTGAATATAAACACTTATTATAGGTGCACCCTAGTGATTCAGGACAAGCTAAAAACATGGTTTGGAAAATGGATTCATGGTGTACTCGCTTATTATATACATTTTTCTACATTTTGAACACAAACAAAGTTACGGACCGCAGCTCTGATTGGTTGTTTCTTACCGGGAGCGGATGAATTTCTGCAAATGGCAATAGGAGCACTGGGAGGAGCCAGAGGAGCTTGATTTTTTCACAGATTATCTGTCTCATATTCTACTGTCAGGACATATTGACAGGTTTAATAAATATGTAAAAAATATTTTTTTACAAAAGTTCCCTACAGCACCTTTAAAAAGAATCATGAAGTTTCACTCTTTCAGGAAAAATCCAATGACACTTAAACTAGACTATAAAACAGTGTGATGTTTATTGCATAGAAACTATTGGATTACTTTTAATTGTACAATTACTTCAGTGCACCCCAAGTCAATTAAAATAAAGTTAACAACCCAAAAGAGATTAACGTCTGATGTCTGTTTTCACAGTCTCTCAGGCTGCCCGATAGCTGCTGCAGAAAAGATCTCCAAACCGCAGGACGATCCTGTAAAGTGCAGACAGACGCCAGAGAGGATGACGAGGTGAGAAACCTTCATCCTTGATGCAGCCCTTATACATATCCTTTATATACTCCTTTACCATCAATCAAGCTGAAAATATGTTAATATGTTTCTTCCTGAAGGATAATAATAGGCATCTCATCTGAATCTCAATCTAAATTAGTGTGATTTCTAATGATGAAGAATAAGCAGCAACTCAAACATGTTTTAGAAACATTAGTGCAATTCTGAAGTCTTGATGTTTTTCTTCTCTTCTGTTCAGACCTTTAGGAAACATGAATAAATTTGACTTCACGTACAGATTTGCACATCCTATGGCAGCGTTGCAGGCCAGCATGGCCAAAGACATGGACAAGTACACTAAAGGCCACTTTGACTACGCCAGTTTTGACGCCCAGGTCTTTGGCAAGCAGGCTCAGATGGCATCCGAGCAGAGTCACGAATCTTCACACTTTGCTGACTGTGAGTGTCTATTCTGCTTCAAATCAAAGGTTACCCAGCATGCACTGACATTAAGTTGTTTTCAGTGTCATCACGTGTGACTTAGTGCATGTACATGTGCGGCATACGTTTGTGCTCTGCTCAATCTTCATCAAGCACCCTGATTTGGGCCAATAATCAACCACCTAGAACACCCTAGCAACCACATAACAACACTGAAAACACTCAGAACATCTTGGCAACTGCATAGCAACACCCTGGATTCATTTGCATGTGAAAACACCATTCACATTATCTTTAGAAAAATATATATAATTAATATATAATAACATTTCTAATAAAATTATTTATTCATTAATCATATTAATTATTATGAATTTAACAAATATGTAATTTTTTAAATGTTTTTAGATAGATATATAGATAGATAGATAGATAGATAGATAGATAGATAGATAGATAGATAGATAGATAGATAGATAGATAGATAGATAGATAGATAGATAGATAATGTGTATTTAAATTATATATGTAATTTACAACATTTATATAAATATATAAATATTAAAAAATTAAGAATTATATATTAATAAAATATGTAATAAATATAAAATAAAAATATAAAAAATACATATAACTAGTAAATATAATACATATTTTATATATATATATATATATATATATATATTTGACATTATAAATATATAATAAAATAATTATATATAAATATATAATCAATATAAAAGGCAAAATATAAATAATACATACAATATATACTTTTTCTTATAAATTTAATTAAATAATATATGAAATACAATATTATTTCTTAATCATATTAACTTATACATTATTTAAATTATACATGTATATGATAAATTAATCTATAATAAAGTCTATAATAAAAATGGTCATGTATATAAATTATTTAAATAATAATGATTTTATTTAGAGACAGAGAGAGGGAGGGTGCTCTTTTTGTATATCTTGTCTTTTCGTGTAATTGATTGTAAAAATAAAGTGTAGTAAGCCATTTGTATATAAACTGAATATTAACATTAAATATGTGTGTGTGATTGAATGATAAATACACATGGGTAATAATATTGCATATTAATAATATTACATTCAGTATATGTATAATACCTTTTGAAACCTGCCTTCTACATAGATGTGGGTTTGTATTTCCTCTCTTCATAATATGATCAGTGATGCTCTCTCCCTCCCTCTCTCTCTCTCTCTCTCTCTCTCTCTCAGTTCCTCTTTTTCTGAGTACTAACTATTCCCACCATTTCCAGCCGCTCAGTTCCCCTGTTTTCTGGGTTCTGGTGGTCGTATGATCATGGCCGGAGACAACAGCCCCAGTCGCCATAAAGCCCAAAGCAACGCCCTCCAGTCCAACATGGCATCCGCAGCCATCCTCAACCTCTCCACCCGTTGCCGAGACAACAGCGAGGCCCCGCCCCCCAGCCGGCCCCTGGCATCATCCACAAAGGTAATCAAATTAGAGCACTCAGAAAAAGGTATTTAATGTGGTCATTCTGAAACAACTGTGATTTGTGTATGAAAAAGAGGAGTAACATCAAAAGACACTTTTTGGCACGGAGAACTGTGTAGCCTCTGGTGGCACAACAACAAGAGAGTGGGAGCTTTTTTCTTTTACCCACACTGGCCCTAAAGCTTTAATGTACACAAAGGAGAATTTGTGTAATCACATCAAAAAGAGTTGGGAGGAATACAATCACAGCTTCCTTCTCTATGACAATTATAAGGCTTTTTGTAAAACATGTGGCCGTGCATTTAAATTCACTAATGGTAATGTTCGGTCTTTCTCTTGTTTGCAGGAGAGAGCTTTTTTTTTTTTTTTTAAGTGCAGATGGTCGAAGACATTTTGCTAAGTAATATATTATCCTAGATAAGCTCACACAGATCCTTTGGCGTTGATCTCTAACAGCAGACGATCTATGAGAAGTTGGATTAAATCAATTGGTTGGGGGATTAATAGACATCACTCTTTTATTTCAATTAAATAAGGAAAGTCTACACAGGGCTTCAGATCATGTATGTTACAGTGTGAACATGGATATGTGATGTTATGATTAAAAGTTGTGTTCTTTCATTTAAGCCTTGTTTTTAATAGAGCTATTATAATCATAAATATGACGTTCTCTGGCTTTATGCATTCATGAAACTGTACAACTATATTATTAAAAATAAGCACTTGACATTTAATGCAATTTAAATGCATAATAAAATTTAATTTTAAAATACATATTTAAAACAATACAGGATCCTAATGCTGAGTATTCTAGTAATAATAAAAAAAATAACATACTGATCCATTTAGTTTGAAACCTTCGAATTACAGTATATTTTTTATATATCCAGCCTCTTTTTTAAAAGAAAAACAAACTGTTGATACATATATATTAATAATAATAATAAAAAAGAACAATTAAAAATGAATTAAAAAGCATGCTGGAATCAAAACTGGAAAAGTGGCAAAAAAAAGAGAGCTATTAAATATAAATATGATATTAAAAATAAAAGTCTTCTGGGTTTATGCAAACATTTTTTATTTTAAAAACTGTTAATAAAATAATTGACATAGAATATATAATGTGATTTAACATAATCTGAATTAATAATGTGAATAATAATAATTTGTACATAATTAAAACAACAATAAAATAATAAAAAGCATGCTGGAGTCATGGCCTAGTGATTAGTGCATATGGGCAAAGCAAGTTCGAATCCTGCATGCAATATTTTCTGTATTATTTCTTGTTTTCTCTCCAAAAAAATGGAAATGTGCCAATAAATTGTGCTATAATAATAATAATAATAATAATAATAATAATAATAATAATAATAATAATATATATATATAATTTTTATTTTTATTTTTTTATTTTTGTACTATGAAAAACTATATATTATATGTATATTTTATGTATATTATTGTTAAATTTGTATATAAATTTATATATATATATATATATATATATATATATATATATATATATATATATATATATATATATATAATGTCATTTATGTGATTTAACTAACTTTCTTACTTTACGCAAAAATAATAAAAACAGCAATCCAGGATCCTAATACTGAAGATTTCAGTCAAATTTAGAAACATCCAGGCAACATTGGCGACTTCAATCAAATCAGGTCTTCCTCTTAGACACGGAGAGTTAAAACTGAGAAAAACTCACAGAAGTATGGCGTGAAATGCTTCACACACCTACACAGCACACAGGCCGCTCGTAGTCCCGGCACTCAGTGGGCAGAGAGCAGGTATACTGTACAAACTGAGCCAATGAATAAAACAGTGTTAGTCGATCTGTCATCTGCTGATGTCTGCGTCGAAATGTCTTTATGCATGTTAAGTATCTCGATTTCCCTGTTTGTGCCAAGTCGCTTGTTTTTTTGGTGTGGGAGAAAGATGTCACCTCACTTGTTTCTAAGGCTGGAGAGAATCTCATCAGACGAGAAAAACTCACATCCTGCACAGGGATGAACTCGATAGGTGTGCAGTCGGTCGCTTCTAGCTGGTTTGAGAGAGAGACATGTTTGGTTTACAATCTGAATTATCACGATTAGTTCCCGTTAAACTCTCCTTTGTTTGCTACTGTGTGGAATAATTGGTGCGTCACATTTTAAGCAGTTAACGAGTTGCAGAAAAACTTAAAAGTCATGATATTAATCATCTGAAAATAAGATGGTGTAATTAGTGATAGGCAATTATAAATCGCGATAAATCACATCCAAAATAAAAGTTTTTATGTACATAATATATGTGTGTGTACTGTGTATATTTATTATGTATATATAAAGACACACACACATATTTTGCACATGTATATTAAAAAGCATATATTTTGAAAAATGTACATGTATATATTTATATTGTTTATAATATATATAAATGTATGTTATATATAAACAATATATTTTTCTTAAATATATACATGCATGAGTATTTCTTTATATATATATATATATATATATATATATATATATATATATATATATATATATTTTTTTTTTTTTTTTGTAAAATAAAAATAGGTCTGCAATGCAAAAATTGTAAGTTTGACTGGTTAGAAAAGTAAAAGTGCACCACATTGTAACAAACCACATGTTTTGAGGAACCATTTATGTTTGTAACACAAATAAGGTTGGATGGGCTGTGCACAAAATTGTAATATTCACAGTTAGGGGTTTGTTCAAGCCTCTAACCCTAATTATGAGCAACAATAGTGTGATGTTCTAGGTTTTGGCTCTGAAAACAAGTTCAGAACTATGGGAAAAGTGCTCTTGGGTATAAACAAGACGTTCTATGTTTCTTTATCATTCAGGACTCGCTGATAGAGGTAGACGAGAATGGAACGCTGGATTTAAGTATGAAGAAGAAGAGAGAAAAGGCGAGGGACTCTCCCATGATGCCTGCATTAGGAGATGCTCTTTTCACCCCACCTGAACCTTCTCTAGCCAAAGCAGGGGGTCTCCAGATCTCCCCGGCCATCTACCGCGTCCTCTACGAACAGGACGCCTGGGACACGCCGCTGAACTACAGCAAAACACCTGCGCAACAAGACAAAGAGGTGAGACAGAGGCAGTTTACAATAGCGTTCAGCGATTCGGGTCACCGTAGCTGCATTTATTCGATAAAACTACAGTAGAAACAGAAAAATTATTCAATTTTTAATTGTAATTAGTGCTTTCAAATGATTAATCGCGATTAATCGCATCCAAAATGAAAGTTTTGGTTTACATAATATATGTGTGTGTGTGTGTGTGTGTGTGTGTACTGTGTATATTTATTTATTGTATATATAAATACACACACATGCATGCATGTATATATTTAAGAAAAATATGTTGTATTTGTATATAAAAAAAATCATTTATATATATAAATTGTAGTCTAAATATTTTCTAAATGTATACTTTACTTACTATACATAATAAATATGCACATATATTACATAAGCAAAAACGTTATTTTGGATGCGATTAATCGCAATTAATTGTTTGAAACTATTTAAAATGTAATTTCTTCCTGTGATGCGCAGCTGAATTTTCAGCATCATTACTTCAGTCTTCAGCGTCACATGGTCTTCAGAAAACATTCTGGGCCGGGATTCCCAAAAGCTTTGTAACTTAAGTAGCACTTGAAAATCATTGCAGATCTACAAGTGCTCTGGAGTAATCGTTAAACCCTAACCGCTAAACTTTATGCGGTCATCTGCAGGACATTCGGCAGATTACACCTTTAACTTGATTCAAGTGCAATGTGATTATAATATAAGGATTTTATTGTGCTTTATTGTACACTTTATGACTCATTTTTGTTATTTTTATTTTATTAATTTATAAATGAAATCATTAAAAAGGGCAGAAATATAGAAATACACATTTAAATTAAATGACTAAACAAAAAAAAAAAAAGAATTAAAAAAAAGAATAAAATAACTAATGTAGGAAATGTTTCAAAGACTGGGGGAAAAAATATACAGCTATGTATCTGATCCGAAAAAAAACATCTCACTCTCTCTATCTATACTGTCTATAAATTAATTAATTTAAATCATTTTATGCATTCAGCAGACGCTTTTATCCAAAGTGACTTACAGTGCATTCAGGCTAACATTTTTGACCTAACATAATATATAAATATACAAAAAAATATATTATATATTATTATGTAAAGTATAATATTATAGACTATAATATAATATAATATTGTATTGTGTTATAGTTATTAAATCCAAGTTGTCTGTTTGGAACGCAGCATTAGGTTAACGTTAATAAAACGATAGTGTACTACAATTAAGAGCCATTCTATAATGTGACATTTCAGCACTTGATAAACGGACAGCGACTCCTAAGTAGCTTAAAGCACAGCTACGTGCAACTGTGTTAAAAGTGCATTGTTGGGAAACGCACGTGAAACAATAACAAACGATTGCAAATTTACTCATAGAAAATGCTCTTAAGCTCTAGGATCAATCGTTTTCGGGAAACCCGGCCCTGATATGCTGATTTGCTGCTCAAGAAACATTTGTTATTATTATTGTTCTATATTATTATTACAGAAAAGCTGCTTTATATCTTTTTATGATTCTTTGATAAATAAATTATTTGGGAATATAAATATTTTGAAACATCATAAAATATCTCTATTGTCAGTTTCGATCAGTTTAATGCATCCTTGTTGAACATTAAAAAAAAAAAACTTGAACTGTAGTATGCAAAACTCGAATAAAATTGAGTGTCTATTTATAATAATGTCCTGAGGAAAGAGATTCTGTTTCTGAATGCTTTTTGACTTTGTTGAACGCTGCAATAGGAACATATTCAACTTAAAACCCTTATGTTTCTATTTCTTCAACTAAACTATCTGGTTCAGTCAGCCATGTCTTTAGGCGCACTGTCTCTTGCGATGTGCTGCTATGACACTAAAGTTTAAAAGAAATCACAGAAGAATGTTCCTGAAAAGACGACAATTTTTCATTCTCTTTAGAGTCAAAGAACAAACCCAGACAGTTGTAGGTTTGTCTGGTTCTCCCTCTGACATCTGGTGCTCAAAGATACTTACCTTATAAACAAAGTAAGTAAATCCAAAGGTTTTATGCCTATCATAAATACCACGAGGGATTATAGTGGAGTTTAAATGGATATATGTTTTACTAAGTATACTTAAGCAGCATCAGACCTCTTTCAGACTATTAGTGCACGTGTGCTCACAGAACGCCGTTGCATCTTTTCTTGAAAAAATTGTATGATTTTTTGACCACTTGTCCCTTTTCTTGTAGATGGATCAACTGGAGAAGGTGTCTCTCGAGGATAAAGTGTACAATGGAGATGCAAACATGGCAAAAAACAAGATGCTGATAAGAGACAACAAGAAAGATCTAATGAGGTAATAATATTATTTGAACCACTGTTTTGGGGTTTCTGGGTCACACGTGAGCATGATAAAGGCCCTGTTAATAATAGATCAAGAATCATAGGCTGTGTGCATCTGGTCATCAAACTGCTCTTTTTCTCTTTGCAGTTGTCCGACACCAGGCTGTGATGGTAGTGGTCATGTGACAGGAAATTATGCATCACATAGAAGGTAAAAAGCCTTGCATATTTTTCACAATCTTTATTTTTCAAGCAGCAAAATAACTTGGAAAAAAATATACATAATAATTTTTTTTTTTTTTTTTTGTAGTGTATCCGGTTGCCCATTGGCTGACAAGACCCTGAAATCACTAATGGCTGCTAATTCTCAAGAGCTCAAGTAAGAGTCAGCTAAAGTTTCAATCCAATAAAATAAGAAATTAATTTAAAATTGCAAATAATTCATGTTTAGAACTAATGTAAATATATGTATTTTATAAATTATTATACCGGTAGTAACTACAATTGTACTATAATTATAAATATGTATTATTTTTGTTGTTACTGTTGTAATTGTCATTGTTTGTGTGTATAATGCATTTTATTAATATTGTATGTAATAATTAATATTGAATAAATACTAACAGTAACTATTAATATTTATATATTAAATATTAATATTTAATAAATTATTATGATGTACATATTTTAGTTGTATTATTTTTTAATATTAAAAAATAAAAATGTTAAATGTACAATTTAAATGATTAAATATGAATTATTTTTTTATTATTATTATATCTATTAAAACTGTTTATGTACATATAAATATATACAAATGTTATGTGTGTGTGATCATTATTTAATTTAATTATTTAATATGATATAATGAATATATATATATATATATATATATATATATATATATATATATATATATATATATATATATATATACATATATAATTTTTTTTCTGTTTTTCTTACATCATATTAATTTATATCATTGACACTAATTTCTATTTCTTTTAAAGATGTCCAACTCCTGGCTGTGACGGTTCAGGTCATGTGACAGGAAACTACGCCTCTCATAGGAGGTGAGCCTCATTAGACAGGACATCTCTATTCAATGAAAGATGACAATGTAGTGACAGTTTTTGATGTTTCTGCGTGTCAAAAATGGTCATGCTTTTCATAACAACACAATGTCTCATTTTTAAACCAGTGCGTTCTAGTTCTGGATGTTACACTTTAATAGATTTTAGACATCAGGCAACACAAAGGCACTCAATGGGTTAAATCATTTGCATTTAACACCGGGTAATTGCCAAAGAGTAAATACTTTGTGGCATTTCACGGCTGTTGAGGTAATGACCCCTGTTCAATGGCAACACGACAGGTGTCAAAGCTTGTAAACGCAGCGGCCGTATCTTTCCCACACACACGTCTGCACGCTTGAACTTCTGAAAGGTTCGTCACATATGTCATGTTCCTTCCCAGTCTGTCAGGGTGCCCTCGTGCCAGGAAAGGAACCTTGAAGCTCACGCCAAGCAAAGAGGACAAAGAAGAGCCAGAGATGAAGTAAGACACCACCAGAACAATGACATCCAAATGTTTGCTGTTTTTATTTCGACTGAGCAGAAAGGTTTTACTTTACACTTTAATGCATCATCAATTGACACAAAATGTCTTGTTTATTTGATTCAATAAAATTTTTCATCTAGAATGCACTTTCCATATATGGAGTACACTTAAGGTGACACTTTTTTACTAAAGCATTAGAGGCACAAGCTTTTAGGTGAGAACTATTTGGTAGGTTTAAAATCTATTATAAAATAAAAATGTACCTAGTATGAAATGTAGCTAGGTTTAAATGTATCAAATGATTGAAACATAACCATAAAATATTAATTGTGAATATGTGTACAAATGTTCAATTATTCACAGAGAGTCAAATTTTTTTGTGGTGAAAATTATTTGATAATTAACTATTACAAAATTAATTTCAAATTAAACTGAATTAAACTAACAGGTTTAAATGCATCAAATGTCTATATCTTTATAAAAAATGGTGCTTTGTTAATATCTAAAACTGTTAGACATATTTTACATGAAAAACATTATTTCACTGTATCCCACAATTTTTCTCACAAAATTAATGGGTTTAAAAATTAAAAACGTTTAAATTTGTTGGGAAAAAAGGACAATATATGTACTATAAAATCATTTAAAATCAAAATTAAATTTTATATAAAGTGTGCATATAATTATTTATTTTTTACATCAAAACAACCTGTACAACTAGCCTTTAAAACAATTATTTTCACAATAAAACACATGTAAATATAACATAAATGTTGTTTTAGGGAATACTGTATGCCAGAAAGCAAACAGATGAAAATCATTATAGAAATCCTTTTCTTTTTTATTATTATAAAAACAGAAGGACAGTTTATGTTTGTATCACTGCATTTCCTAAAAGAAAAAAAGAACATTCAAAAATATCATCCTCTTTCCTCGTTTTTACGTAAGATCTTATTTAATTGCAATTAACCCTGCAGTTTGTTTTGTAAAAACATAATTCTATGGAGGAAAAAAAAAATTAATTGAATTGATTCCAGCCTTAAATCCGAAGTCTAACCCAGAGTGACAGGGCTTTCCTACTTTTGCATCTGGGCTAGTATTTCATTTTTAATTACTAATGCAAAGACGAGAGCTTAGGAATCAGACGGTAGCAGGTCGGCACACACTAAAGGAGGAACAGAGAGGCAGAGAAACGGAAAGTACATCTGTAATATCGCTAGATTATTGTAAATTGGCGGCCATATGGTCCATCACTGTTGTCCCGGAGTCAGGAACACCATTCCCGGAGCCGGACGCAATGGCCAGTGTTGAGTCGTAATGTTGTCTTGTTTTAGTCAGTGTATTAGAGCCAAAACTGCCATAACAACCTTTCCAACACAGGCCCGCAGACAAGCTATTTGTACAATCCCAGATAACCTCTCACCTTTTCCAATATGGGCTATCAGGGAAAGGGTCAGCCACCTCCAAATCATGTGCTTTTTCCCCCCTGTGGAGGACGCGCAACAATTATCTGCAATTTATGTCATTCCATTACTGACCTAGGGGGAAAGTGAGCAGCAAAATAAATTGGCCAACTCCTCACCACTCTAGTCTTCAACTTGGTAGGGCTTATGTTTTCCATCGGCGGCACGTTAACCTCCCTGCCCGTAATTATTTACTGGAGTGCGTTTCAGACGAAGTCCGCCTGTGCCGATAGAATTATTCCTTCCCTTTTTTCTGCTTTGAATACATTTTTAATCAGCATTTCACAGGATTAATCTCCTTAATGGTATTTGAAAAGTCTTCCAACTCGGCAAATTGGGGGTGGGGGTGTTTACGGACTCGCGAAATGACAAACGCGCCGCGGTCAGCGGTGTGGACCCTCGGAAGTTTTAGCCATTAAATTATCAAGCGAATGTATACAGGCTCGTTTGTGTTTGCGGTGTAAGCTCTGAAACTAGTTCAGTCTCAAATAAGAGATTATCTTTGGCAATCACTGTTACTCTGCTGAGTTTAGGACAACAAAAGGGGGCTGTGCGGGGGGTTTCATTTAAGCAGGTCGAGGGGTCGGGTCACATCTGTGTGGGTTTTGGCATGCTGACCCAGAAATCTGTACCAAACAACCTTTGTGATGCAAATTATGACCTGGTTCCCCCCAACGATTATTGTTTTAATATCGCTGATATAGTGTTATAGGTATTTTATTTGTATTTTTCTATTCAGTTTTTTTACATTTTCAGTTTTTATTTAATTCTAGTTGTTAAAAGTTTATATACACACACACACACACACACACATATATATATATATATATATATATATATATATATATATAACAAAAACTACTAAAAATTTGAAAAACCCACAACAAAAACACTAAAATTTCAACCAACATTAAATAAAATGTAAAATTAAAGTCATAAAGTTTTAGTGATTTTTTTTGTCATTTTCCATAGTCATTACATGCATACACATCGTATGCCTTTATAGATTTCCTTTTTATTCATTTTTTAACTAGATTAAAATAGTTGCCTGGAAGCTAGCTGAATTCAAACATTTTTATACATTTTATTTTATTTCAGTTAATGTTTATTTTATTTCAATTTAAAAAATTTGATGTTTTATTTTATTTCCATATTTAGATACATAAAAGCTATAATAACATTAAAGTTATTGACAATTCTGAAATTTGTATATGTGCACCTCATAAATTAGGTCTAAAAAAGTTCTCTAGTAATATAACTTTTTTAATTATTAACTGATAAATATATTTTTTATTCTATTTTCAATAACATTTTGCTGTATCACACATTTTTCTCATAAAATGAATAGGAAAAACGATATTTTCTTCGATCCCCTGATGATGATGATGTTTCACTGATCAGTTGTTGGAGGGGGGGGGGGTCTTAATTTATGTACATTGAAAATATCTTTACCAAGATGCACATAATCTTCAGTGAAATCCATTGTTAATGCAATGGTAAGTATATATTTCCTTTCTCGTGCACCAGGTGCCCAGTGGCAGGCTGTGACGGTCAGGGCCATGTGTCGGGTAAATACACGTCTCATCGCAGCGCAGGAAGTTGCCCCATCGCCACCAAGCGGCAGAAGGAGAGCTCTGTGAACGGATCGGCCTTCTCCTGGAAGCTCTGTAAACAGGAGCTTCCACACTGCCCTCTGCCCGGCTGCAACGGCTTGGGTCACGCCAACAACGTCTTTGTCACACACAGGAGGTGAGGAAACTATACCATCACCTGAACTTCACTTCTGATGTTACACCTAGTATCTACTGTATACTGAGACCTCTTGACCCAACCTGAACATACACACTGTGAACTTTGAGTTGTTATATATGTTTTGTACATATATATTATCTTAAATAACATTATATTGAAATGTGATTTACATTCAATTCTATTCTATTCTATATAATTCTATTTTATATAATATTCTAAATAAACACTATACATTATTTAAATGTTCACATAAATATACAAAACGAATATTAAATTACACGAATATATACATGTTTACTTCAGAAATAAGATAAAAAATAATGCATTTTTGTCTGTAATTATACACACACACACACACACAATACAGAACTCATTATATTATTATAATACTTCCAATACATTTCCAGTATTATTACTATTATTTCCAATCAAGCTTACATGTGTGGTTTATTAATGTTATTTCTTTCACATAACATACAAAATGAATATTAAAATATGCAAAAATAAACCACTTGACTTTAGAAATAAGTAAAAATAGCAGTATTCATTATGCAAAATATGCATTTTCTTCTGAAATTTCAAATTTATTCATTTTTGATCACCATTACAGTATCCAATAATGTTATTATTTGTAAATGTAAACATTCTGTGAATGCTTATACTTATTATCTGTAACTAGATATATATTAAAAAAAAAAAAAAAAATTGCTAGTATTGATTTGTAGATTTTGTGTTTTGTCCCTTGACAGTTTGTCAGGATGTCCACTAAACGCTCAGAGTATCAAGAAGAAACTCTCCGATGAAGAGATGATGACCATCAAACTCAAAACCAGCAGCGGTGAGTAATTCAAGAGCTTATAAGAGAAAAGAGCTTCATAAGTTTGCCGTAGCTTTCTCAAGATGAACATGGCCTGGCTTGTCTTCTGTCAATCAGGTATTGAAAACAGTGAAGACATGCAGCACTTGGATCACGAAATAAAGGAGCTAAATGAATCCAATCTGAAGATAGAAGCAGACATGATGCAGCTCCAGACTCAGGTAGATAACATGATATGCATTCATTTGACCTTCTTACACACTGAGCATTGTGGGTAATGTAGTTTCAGAGCTGAAGTGTTTCCCTGTTTTCAAACAGATTTCATCCATGGAGTGCAACCTGAAAACTATCGAGGAGGAGAATAAAATAATCGAGCAGCACAACGACAGTCTGTTGAAGGAGTTAGCACATCTGAGTCAAGCACTTATCAACAGTCTGACAGATATCCAGCTGCCGCAAATGGTGAGACTGACACACACTCTGATGAACATGTAAAACACAACCTGATCTCTCTCAGCACGTACCATTAAACCGTTTTTGATCACCGCATAAGGTCCCTTACAAAAAACTATACCGTTTCCAGTTTTCAGGTAACATAATCATTTAAAAATACGGCAATGCACTACTTCTAAGGTTTCTGCAGGTTTTATGAAGGCCGAGTTAAGACTTTTTAAATATTTGTTGAAGACGAAGTAAATAAAATGATAGTTTTCTTACCTTACTGATATATATTTGTAATAGCTTAAAGAATAAAATCACTTATATTTGTTACATTTCTCAAAAAACAAGACTTCAGCTATCTTCACATGTAAATGTAACGAGACAGTATGCATTTATTCATTTATTCAGTGCAGTGCATGCAACATTACATTTTATTTAAACTTCCCATTAAGACCTTTTTAAGGCCTTTATTTGTGTAATATTAATTAACCACATTAAGTACAATGAACTAACAATATAAAATAATTCTAAAGCAGTTCATTTCAAAATGTACAAAATTTCAAGATGATAGCAATAAAGTTATTTGATAAATACTGTATTAAATGCTCATTGTTATTGTTAGTTAATGCATTAACTAAAATCATATTTAATATGGCCAAATCCTATTGAATCAATTAGATTATACCATTTCTATCAGCTATAAATATTTCCTTGAGGAACCTTTGATATTTTACAGTGTATTTTTGAACAAAGTATCATAAAATGGTGGTAACTTTTATATTAATCATTATTACAAGACAATTTAATAGCCACATGAGGAATTAATTTAATATGATTTTACTCTAGCAACAACAATTGTGGTATTTTAAGGTAAACCACAGTTCAAATTGTGCACGTTTGTAAGGAATGAATGCATTTACTGAATGTGTTCTTTAATGTGTTTCAGGGTCCAATAAATGAACAGAACTTCGAAGCGTACGTGAACACGTTGACGGATATGTACAACAATTCAGAGCATGAGTATTCGCCCGAATGCAAAGCCTTACTGGACAGCATCAGACAGGCCATCAAGGGCATTCACGTATAAGGCCAAACTCTCTCACAAGTGTTTGATTGTCTGCCGAGGGCTGGCTTTATCATCTGTGCAAGATATGTCTCGTTTAAAACAACAACAACAACTCCATTCCATGACAAATTCACTGCACTGAAAATGACCAGCCTGATTTTTACAGCTCAATGTTCCTTTTAGTGAGATTTGACCTCCTTTTGCACTTATTTATTTCTTATGGTTTGCTTGACTTTCCTCCGTATTGTTCTTTTGTGTGTTATTATATTATTGCTACATATTATCTTTATTCATCGGTACTATTTATCTCACAGTAATCTTATTTATTGATTTATTTATTGCTGCAACTCCAAAATGGAAAAAGGCCAATCTTACATATTGTGAATTTTAATTTTGCATTTGTTGTACAATAACTGAGAGTTTTAGTCGTTCAAAAGTTATCACGATGACTTGTTCTTCATCAACAGATGTCAAATGTGAGAACAGTCCACTTGCGCCACCTGTAGGTGAGCAGCTGGTATTGGTCTATTAGAGCTGTACTGTATCCAAACCTGACATGTAGTTAGTGTACACCACTGAAATGACATCATTTGTTGACAAGAGAGCAAAAAGAAAAATATTGATCTGATTAACTCTCCAAACGACAAAATCAAAAATCATCCACACATACACACACACACACACAACTTATTTCCGTTTCTGTTCATATGAACTGCCTTTGGTGTGCACATCCGTGTGTGCATATATGTGCCTAAATGTAAATGAGTACATGGAACATGCTATGTTTTGTGGTAGAGCAGTATTACGTGAATGGTGATTCATTTTATTCTGCAGTATATTTATTTTCCGAATGAAAAGCCTCTAAACTCTGTTTACCTACTGTTTATACGCCATTTTAAGTATGTGACGATATTCTTGTAAAAAAAAAAAAGGTGTTTTATGATCAGGCAAAATACGTTTTTTATTCTTTTCTGTGAGACTGAACTCCTCAACCTTCGGCTTCTTATGTGCGACAAACGGTGGGCTCTCAAATAAGTTTTATGAATGATATTTTCTCAAAGCACTTCATGTTTTCAAGCCACCAAAATCTAAAAATTGACAATTTACAGCAAGAGAACGGCAACAGAGAGTAATCTTTCCATTTTGACTGGATCTGTATCACTTGATTTTGTGTTTTAATGCACGGCCGAGGTCACCTTAGTGCTGTTACGATCACAAACGGCCTCGTCACTGCACTTTTTAAGCTTTCTCTAACACTAAACGTACCCTTTTGCACTTTTATTCTGTTATTTAGTGTTTATTTTGAGCAGGTCACAAATGTGTGATCGGTGCAGGTTAATAAGCACACTGAAGGAGTTTAACCTTAGTTTTACCTTGTCCATTGGTAATGTCAAAAATTGTGTTTTTGCAGGTCATTCAGATGGAATAAAACACTATCATCCGACCAAACGTGCATAACAAATTGTATTCTCAATAAAACTGAATGTTTTTTTTTTTATTATTATCCTAAATTACTGTATGATTCATGATACATTTTCTTTCAATTATTTGTAATTCCTAATTTTAATTTATAAACCACAGATTGTTTGCTCAGGAAGTTTTGTGAGGAATATTTATTTTTCCTTTTTGTATTTGATGTTTTGTAATGTGATATGAATTTTTGTGTAAAAGAAAAACATAGTATAATACACAGTACTGTAAATGATTTAGTTTGTTTTTGTTTTTAAATTATTATTATAATTTCTTTCCGTTTGAGTAGTTTGTATATCAGGATTTCCTTACACTTTTAAAATTTCATAAGCAGTACTGCGCTGTGTTGTACAGTTTGTGTATGGTAGAAATAAACTATTGAAATGATCTGCATAGCACTTATTGTACAGTTGCTCATATTAGAGTCTTATAAAAATTATATAATTCATATTAAAGCTCATATACAGATATTTCTAGATATATATATGAAGAGTGCATTTGATATATACTGTATATACATATTATATCTGAACTTATTTTACTACATATATTTTAGGTTCGGATTTTCATAAATATGCACATTTTGCTGGTTTCATGGTCACTACATTTTTCCTTTTTTAGTTTATTTTAAATAATCTTTTGATGTAATTTTATTTATTTTTTTTAATTAGAAACATTACATGTAGTATTGTATTTAATTAATAAAACTGCAAGAAATACACTGTAGAATTTGGGGAGGAAAAAAAAAAAGCCTTGAATCTTCGTGAAATGAAGGGAAGCATTTTTCCTCCTCACAGAAGTTTGTTGTTGTAATGGCTTCCCGATTAAATCAAAAAAGTAAAATCCAAAATTATACAATCTGCAAATCAATTTGACTAACATTTCAAACGTTTTTGACTCAACTCTAATTTACTCTCAACTTTTCACTTAGTTTGATTGCTCTTGCTTTGTGGGGGAAAAAAAAAACATTTTTGAAAGTATAAATATTCCATAAAGTCTCATATTGTTTCATAAAACTGCAAAAATGGATTGTAGCAATTGCAAAAATGCCTGAAAAGGTTGGAATTTTGCTCCTCACATAAGTTTGTTGTTAATGGTGTTCCGAATTACATCAACGCTGAAAACCAAATCCAAAATGTATTGTTTCAGAAATCAAATTTGAGCGTAGCATTTTAAATTGTGCTCTTGACATGTTCTAGGCCTAGAGAACATTATGAGATTTTCAAAAACTATTTTCATATTTACCAGCAGATGGCGTATGAATGCAACTTTGTGGTATAATCGGTTTCAGGCCTTCGTTCCTGGAATGGAACAGTAAGAAGAAAAAAAATCAGATTTCAGTTTTAGCAACTGCAAGAACAAATAAACAATACATGTTAACCAGTTTGACTGGTTAAATCACTGCACAATGAGGTATTTTCATGCCCCCTCACGTGACCCTGTGAAATCTGCGCCGTGTAAATATGGTGTTTGGTTTGTTACCCTTTGTAATTATCTTTGATAATTATCAGAGTAATTTATCCTTGCCTTTGATGAGTTGATGATGATGCAAATGACATCTAATTACCTGAAAGGAGGCACAGCTTTCCTGTTACACGTCACCTACAAACAAACCCAGCAATTATTAAATAGTCCATGACAGACGTGCACAGCATATGATGTATGCATGATTTCTGTTGATTCGCCTGAATCTCTCGCTCATGGCGATCTACAGAAATCTCATGAAAATCTGAGAAAAAGCAGAGCTGCTCGCTCTTTGTCCCACTGCGCCGGTGAACTTCTGTAGCCACCCCAGGCCCGAGGCCTCACAATACTAGCTGTCCTCATTAGCAAATAGTGCCTAGGAATGAGTTCAACTTTATTCATCTACGTTTTAAAGGTACTAATCCTCATGCAGATGACAAATTTAAAAAAGCTGCTGTATGCATCAAAATTCACTGTGTGCACAGATTTTAGTACGTGATTTGACATAAAGTGGTCTTCTCATCTTAACTGAGGTTATCGTTAGGTATATCTGATCTTAACCACTGATTTACAAACATGGGGGATATACCAGAAAATTATCTTGCTATAATATAATTACGCTGAAAATGCTCACAACACAACCAAATGAAGAAATGCGCAGCAAATAAAATTGTGTTATGAGCATTTGCAGCACCTGCTGTCCATCTGACGAAGAGGTTTTCTTGATTTGCTGGTGCTTTTTCTATTTGCAGGATTTTTCTGAAGTTGCAGAGCATTGTGCTCTCTCGGTACAGTGTTTGAACTTCATGGCCTGATGCATGTGGAAAAAAAAAATATTACGCAGTCAGTCCTGTAGGAGCATCATCCTCTATCATAATTATCCAGATGTGTAAATGGACACTTACTAATATTAAACTGGTTTCAAAATGCTAATTTCCTAGTAGAGTTGGACTAAGAGGATCTTACAGGGCCATGATGGGTCAACAGGGTAGAGTGGCCAATGGGAAAATAAAAAGATGTCATAGTGGTAAGTGAATACTGTTTTCCAGTGCGGATGAGAGCACTGACACATGACAAATGCAACCAACAGAACTGTTCACCAGGCTTATATTTACACCAGCCAGACAGACAGCAGTATGCTTGTATTCAGACTGATTTAGCATTCAATGATGCAACCCTATAGGCACAAGATGGGCGCTTTGGATGTAATCAAGAAGGCGTGCTTGTTCTTTTCCAGGAGGACTGTGTGCTTCAGAATGAGCCACTGTCAACAGATTTCAACACCAAAAATCATCTTTATAAATCAGTCTGCTTGCTAACACACAGTCCCTGATCGAAGCTGTTCAACTGATTTACACAAGTATTGATTCACTGCTAAAGCCAGTAATTATTTGGTTTACGTTGGGTGTTTTAAGTGTATTCTAAATGCCTTTACAAGACAATTTGTCTTTTTCCACTCATGTCTCGCCTCCTCTCAATAGCTTTGCTTGCTACGTCAATATGAACGATTCCTAAATTGTCCAATCACTAACCGCCTTTGTAGCCTACTAGCCAATCCTGGTTCAGGGGGGCGGTGTTGTGACACAGGTGGCGAAAAATAGCAAATAGCAAATAGCACATTTAGACGACGTTGCCTGGCGTGGTAGTAGCCTAGAAATTGTCTCTAATTTGTCCTATTTTGTGAATATAATTAATACATGTTATATTTTAACTGTTTTATCTCGCTATTTTTAATCAAGCGCTGCTCAAGACAGCTAGTGAAGACACGTGTTGACTGTCTTGTCAAGTGGTACGTGTTACTTTTTTCACCGCTGCTTTAGATGGACTAATCACACTCTTTTATGATTAATTGATAGGCAAATGGAATTCAATCATTTTTATGAAGCATATTTGTAAACATAACTCAAAAATCATTCCTTAGTATGAACAGATTCAAACGATTATACACTTACATTTACAAATGCCTCTAATATTTCAATAATCGAGCTGATAGTTGAATGCAGCTCAATGTAAGTTTCACTTTTTGGGCCTCAGGGAGCACCCTGGTGGACTGTAATGAGACCAGTTATTAGCAAACAGCATTTGCCGTCTAATGTCCGCAGCCTCGTTTCTGTGAACCATGTGACGTGTGTTTACATCCTCTCAGCTGTTCCTCGAGAAAAACAGCGCTGGATCTTCAACGCCACGAAAATCTATACATCTCACAACAACAACAGTGCGGTCATAAACACCACTCTAATGTGCATCCAGCGTGTTTTGCTCCTGCAAAGTCCGAGACCAGTACATGGCTTTACAAAGGTCAGTGAACATTGTTATTCCGCAGAGATGATGCCGACATTTTTGTTTTGTTGCTTTGCGTTGATTTGAGCAAGCTGGGGTTAGATGGAGCATGCGGCATACATTGAAATGCAAGCCTGCTAACTTGGTTTAACGCATGCAGTAAAGGCCAAAATATCTGTTTTGATGAAATGCACAAATTATGTATTGTCTATTGATTGGTTTGTTGTGCCAGGACATACACAATGACCCCGTCTTACTGGTTTTCCCAGTCATGCAGCGTTTAAATGCCCTCTTACAGCATGGATTTCTTTAGAAACCGAATAACTAGAGGTTTTGCCGTCTCTCTCAGATTATTTTCATCTGAATTAACGTTACAGACTGTAGTTCAGACATTCAGAGGTGTTTTATCCAGCTGCTTCAAGTTTACTGATACTTGTAAGAAAAACACTAACAATAGCTGTAAAACAACTGTCTCTGAAGCTTTATTCCGTAACGACTTCCTTTTTCGATTTAGCTCTACCCTTTTGTTCATTACACAACACGCATAATAACCAAGGCCAGATGCACGACGCACCAGGAGTTTTAGTTCATACATATTTTAAATGACAAGTGTTGTTGCATAACCTTGTTGTTTATTAGATCTGATGAGTTTTTTTATTTAAAATATGCATGCAAGTCCTGCTTGAGAGATTATGTCGGATCTAAACATGCAAAGCGCTTATATTTTCTCTCTTGCCACTTCTTCGATTTTGCTGATATTACCACATCTGATCGTCTCAGGTAGGCCTATACAGTGTAGATTTAATGCGCACTGCACACGTCGCTTAACTCGGTTTTGTTTTAACGCAGTGCGGATGTGTGTAGTGTTTTATAAGTGCGTCGTGAACTGTAGATCTGTATGCGCGTGGACGGACCGCAGCGATCTACGTCACGCGGCTCGTCACCATCCACATGGAATGTGCGTCGAACGTAAACAAACAAACAACCGACAGAGTCGCAAGTACGGTTTTTCTTTCCATTGTCGACAAAAACATCAACCAGAATACAAAATTGGTTGTTATATAGCGTTTTGGCGTCATATTTGTTTAGAGACCAGCGTTGGTGTGATGTTATGGCAGCTTCTTGAAAAGGTGTTCCTTACAACTAACTAGTTAAGTTGCTAGTAACCTAACCCATTTTATAATTAGCCTACTAGTTAGCAATTTAAGAGAGATAGTTATATATTTTAAGATTCACAATAACTGCTCATTAAATACTAGTCCTTATTCATATAGCCTACTAGTAGGCCTTGGTTTTTTACTGTTCTCTAGCTACTATCAGCATTTTCCACAATATCAATAATTTGCCATTGAGCTCTACTTACATGAAGGAATGGTGCTTTACAGTCAAATTAAAAATCTTACCAGTCACTTTCAGTCACCGGGAATGTTGGATCCAGCCATGGTAAAAAAAAACTTGTCTCCGCCACAATGTTGGTCTTGATATCCAAACGGTCAACAAGTGAATTATTCTTAATTGTCTTCCATTTTACTAAGGTAAAAAAGGGATAAATAATAGATTAACAGAGTTTATTGAATGATCTCATTTACGTCTTTGTCTGTCTGTGATTCGCCTGGGTTCGTCTGATTATCGTAAAAGTTACCAAACTGCTTCACAACCTCCTGTGAAACCTTGAAATGGAAACATTCCTTCTTATCTGTGACTTGTGAAGACACAATCAGAAGATTAGACCACAAGAGCCAGCATTGCAGGAGCATGGATAATAATGAGTAATATTATTAAAAAAGAATATTAATAAAAATGATGAATATAGAAATAAAAGGAAAGCAACATAAATGTATGTTTGCTCTCTGTAGCCACACACACACACACACACACACGTTTCCCTTTATAATGCAAATCTTTCACACTAGAGTCTTGACTAGTGTCTATTTGTTTGCTAATACTAGGAAACTGGAATAGACACTAGTAACTTTTTGAATAGTTAAAGACAATATAAATAGTTTTAAGTAAGTATAGGTAACAAAGCTCGACACTAGTAAGTTGTAAGGAATGGATATTAATATATTTTGCCGCATGTATTTTGGCTTTAATGCACAAAGTTATGTCAATTATTCTCATTGTTTTAATCTTACAGTCATGTAAAGGTTGCATTTCATGGCAAAATCAAAAAGAAAATAATAATAATAATAAGAAGAAATTATAAATAGTTTTGCACTTCAGGAAGACCTTATCCTTTTCTTTAGTCAAACTAGAGAATCTATATATATATGTATGTATGTATGTATGTATGTATGTGTATATATATATATATATATATATATATATATATATATATATATATATATATATATATATATATATATATATAATGAATTAAATTTATGCATTTAGCAGATGCTGTTATCCTAAGCAACTTACATTGAACAATTTTCTTCTAGCGTGTTCCCTGGGATTCGAACCCCAACCTTGTGCTGTTAGCGCAATTCTCTACCACCTGAGCTACAGGAACACTATGTATAATTATAATTTATTTTATTTTTTTGATGAAATATGACCTGAACCATTATTTTTATTAATTATTTATTGACAGGACAGTTTTGGATTATAAAGTGGCTTATGTGAAGGTTCAGCTGACGACATTTTATCAAAACAATGAGGGCTAAGAACATCAGAAAGTGTAGGCCTGCTTTATTTTAAGTTTTATCTTCACTTGAAAAGCACAGAGGAATTGTAAACAGATTAGTTCTGGCCGAACATCAGTGTTCTGTGATAATGTTGCAATTATGCAACCAGCAAGTTTAAACATGTTAATGACGGATCAGCTAAGCCTTATAACAAACTGTTCCAGTTCATTGTTCTGCTTCCAGTATTAACTCCACAACCATCCAGCAGTTACTCCACGACAAAACCAGCTAGCGATGGCATGAAAACCAGCATCCTGTTTTTCTATCCAATATTAATGGCTTTATTGGTTTATAGTGTTATAAACACTATATGTCTGTCTCTGTTGTTAGAGAGAGAGCACTAATGTGATACGTGCCGTTCCCTTTTGTAAGTTGTATACTGATGTGCAGAGAGTCTCTGTAGGGTTGCAATCAGGTCTTGTACAAAACAGAGTAGGAGGTTTGACCTAGATCCCTCCCTGCAGTATTTTTAGTGCAGGAGACTGAAAGGGCAGCTTTACAGGAAAAGGCTGAAAAGGAAGGCATATGCCAAAAAAAAAAAGAAAAAAGAAACAAGAAAATAACAGGGATGAAGACATAAATATAAACATTTAAAACCCTGTAAAAATCAAAACGTGAGTTTTGTGGTTTTTAATCCATTTCTGTTTAGTGCTTATTAAAATATGGACATAATTAACTTTAATTAAAAATGTGCATTTATAGTTTTCAGTCTTTCACGAGCAAAAATATTGATGACATCATGTTACACTAATGGGCGTGTCCAATGTTTTTGTCCAATCAAATGCTCTCTAGATGCTCCGTATCTTCTAAAGTGACATTTGCAGAAAAAAAAACCCTGAGACTTTCATACATGCATGAAAAACTTGTACATTTGCATAAAAACAAAACAAAACACACTAATAAACACACTAATAAATGTGTAAAAAACAATATTTTGGATTTTTTTTATTTATTTATTTTTATTCTGCTTTATGCTTGAACCAAAGCTGCATTTATTTGATAAATACAGTAATACTGTGAAATATTATTAACATTTAAAATGTCTTCTATTTGAATATATAAATACCCCTACTTTTGCTTTTGATACATCGTTGTTGAATAGCAGCTAGTACAAATAGTATTAATATTTCACATTTTTACTGCTTTAATGTATTTTTGGTTAGCCTTGGTGAGAATAAGAGACAATAAAAAGCATTAAAACTAAATGTATTCTACATTTTAGCATAGACCGTGAATGTAAAAGCCTGTTTTCCTGTGCACTTTGGAAAAGGTTTTGTTTGCATGTGAAAGTCTCTGGGTTTTCTTGGGTTTGTCTTCTGCAGTTGTCACTTTAAGGGCTCTGTAAAAGTGAGAACATCTCATCCTTCTAATCCTAGCTGTTCCTGACTGGCAATTGCAAGTAGAACATCATGATTTTATTGGTCGTGATGTAAACGAAAGCCTGTTTGCTTTTAAAAAACAATGTAAAAATTCATATATTACAAAAAGGGATGAGCTCTTTAATTTCAATAGGAAGTATGTCAACATAGAAAATGAAACCGATTTAATTGGTTTCTTTTTTAGATGGATGGTTGTGCAAACCCATCCCTAATTGGACTGGAGAATGGAGATGTTTCGATGTACAGTAATTGGGATTTTCTTGAACTCACTGAACCGTTGTGAGTAAATAAGCCTCATGTTTGTTTGTTTAAATCCATATCAAGTTCAGGTTCATGAAAATCCTTGGGGTTACAGAACTTCAGCTTAACTCAATTACCAGACATGCAAATTCTGACACTTTCTAAATGTCCTGTCTGCAGCCCAAATGCCACTTTCAGACTTGCTTTGCTCTTGCTTTCAAAGCCTATTCTGTTCTTAAGAGCATAGCATTTCCACGAAGCAGACGGTCAGATGTCCTGATTAATAACTTTTTTTTTTTTTTTTTTTGCTTTGGCATTTATTATATTATCATGTGAGAAGGGTAGTAAGACTTCAGGCTTGAACTTCTGCTGTTTTCTGCAGTGCTAAAGCTGCTAGCATCAGACAGGTCACCTCAATAGTAACTGTGTCCTTGAGTCATACGAAGATAATGTGTCTTTTATTTGCATCACTATTCTTATTCTTGTGCATGCTTACGTTTAGGTATTTGAACAAACTTCTAAGTCATAAACTTGGAAAATTGGCACATTTGTGCCACATTTGGAACTGTTCATCAAATCAGATGTCTTGTTGAGTAGAGATGTGATATTATTAACAAATGTACTTTTTAATGTTTTCGATCAAAAAATCCAGTTTAAAAAAATCCAGAAATATTATTATAATATAAAATGACCGTCAATAATACAATTGAATTCTGTGACAGAAAAGCAGTTTTTTTTTAATCAGTCATCAGTAACACATGGTACTTCTAGCATTTATTATTATAATTAATGTTTAAAACGGTTGAGCTTTTTTGGAAACTGATACATTTTTCTCAGAACTCTTTGGTGAATAGGTTTTAAAAAGAAGAGCATTTATTTGAAATGTAAATCTTTTTAACATTTATAAATGTCTTTATCTACTGTCACTTTTTAAACACAATGTGTACTTTTATTGAATTTACTTATATTTACATGTTTAGTTTTATATATATATATTGTTTGTGTGTATGTGTGTTTGTAGGAACAAAAAATGGGTTAAAAATGTAATCTACTATAATAAAGATTAGCGCTTTGTCTATTTGATTGTTCTGACATTTGTTTATTTTATTATCATCTGTGACATACAATAAGACTTCAGACATTCTGCAATATTAAAGCCGCTTGCATCAGGCAGGTAACATCAGGTGCATGCAACACCTAGCTGAGGAATCAAAGCCGGCAGGTATCAGGTGTTTCAGGAGAGAAGGGTAAACTGAAATGTGTGTGTGTGTGAGAGAGAGAGAGAGATCTAACCCATCACCTTTTGTTTTTTAATCCTCAGATCTTGGCGTAGCTGAGAATGGTTTGAGGTGATTTGTGTGGGACACAGGCATCACGACCGTGCATCCCTGCGGAGAATCGCTCTAGAGCTTTCATCTGGATGTGAGGACCGGTCTAGTTATCCGTCTCTCACCTCCTCTGCATTTTTCCTATTTTTTTTTGTTTGTTTTGTTTCTTTTCTCGGAGGGGATCATGGGGGGAGCAGTGAGTGCTGGCGAAGACAATGACGATTTGATAGACAACCTGAAGGATGCCCAGTACATCCGCACAGACCGCGTGGAGCAGGCCTTTAGGGCCATAGACCGTGGAGATTATTACCTGGACGGCTACAGAGAAAATGCCTACAAGGATCTGGCGTGGAAGCACGGGAATATACACCTGTCAGCGCCGTGTATCTACTCTGAGGTGATGGAAGCCCTGAAACTCCAGCAGGGTTTGTCTTTCCTGAACCTCGGCAGCGGCACGGGGTACCTGAGCACCATGGTGGGCCTGATCATAGGTGAGAACCACTCTAATGACAGATCGATAAAGGAAACAGCCCAGATTGAGGGTACACTCTTAAAAATAAAGGTGCGGAAACGCTTCTTCACAGCCATGGCATAGAAGAACAATTTTTGGTCCCACAAAGAAACGTTCAGTCAAAGGTTCTTTAAAGAACCATCGCTTTCTTACCTTTTTATAATCTTTAGAACCTTCTTTTTCATCAAAGAACCTTTTGTGAAACAGAATGTTACAGGTTAACCATTTAGACCAAAAGGTTCTTCTATGGCATCGTGAAGCTACTTTCTTTTTAAGAGTGTAGAATTGATTTATTGTCTAATCTGTTTTAATAGATTAATTATTTATTTAATCTTTAAATAATTATTTATTTAACAAGTTTATTATTTATTCTTCGCATATTTTTTTCTTTTTCTTTTGAATACTACTTCTATTATTATTATTATATTTTTAAGTATTCTAATAAATACTTAAAAATATAATAATAATAATAATAATAGAAGTAGTATTCAAAAGAAAAAGAAAAAATATGAGAAGAATAAATAATAAACTTGCTAACAATGATAAAGACTATTTTAGGACCAATCCGAGTTTTACATTTCAATCCGAGTTTTTTATTTCAATTAAGTCGCATAAATCAACTTTTTGTCCACCAGCCTCTTGCCAACTGAGACCAGAGGAAGGTCTCAGTTTTTAGTTTTTTTAAACATTGTGCCTAATATTAATTTCACTTTTGAATTATATTTAGTTAATAACTCTTTTATTTGCATCACTGTTATTCTTATTATTACTCAATTTTAGGGATTTAGACAAACATAAATGTTGGTCCTACAGACATGAATGACTCAAATCATGAAAGTGTTGAGTAGAGAATGTGATATAACTTTTATTAGTTAGTAGATTTATGATTTGTAGTTGGATAAATGTAAAAAGTGTTTAAAAAAATCGTACACAATTCTGTACATTGACATTTATATGACCAAAGCTATATATATTTGATAACAAATACAGTTAAAACTAATATGGTAAAATATTATTGCAGTTTGAAATCGTTTACCATTTGTAATATATTTTGAAATATAATTTATTTGTGTGATAATATACAATATACTGCAGAGCAGCACACTGGCAGGTTTTGTGCATTTGTTTTTTTTTTATTCCGAATATAACATTTTTGGTGTCTTATTGTCTGTATATATTTATTTTCAGTTAATTATTATGGTATTTGACTAATAATAATTAAAATATATTTTAATTAATAAGAAAAAAGATTTGTATTCATTATTACTATTAATTGCAGGTCCGTTTGGGGTAAATCATGGCGTTGAGCTACACAAGGATGTGGTGGAATATGCAAAAGAAAGACTGGATGACTTCATTAAAAACAGCGACAGCTTTGACAGGCATGTTCAACTCTTATCTTGCATTTGTTTTTATAGATCTACAGTAAGTGTGAGTAAAAAAAAAAAGTGCTAGATTTGTTACAACTATAGAAATGAAATTTGCTTAATGAGAGCTGTAATGACGCATCAGATAAAGCACTGACGAAATTAAACAAGCCATAAATGTGTTTCATAACAGAAGGCCATGTGTCCAAAGGTCGCTTAATCAATGTTCGGAGCTCGATATCTGTTTCACGTCTTGTCAAGTCTGTGACTGCTCAATAAAACTGCTGCTAAACAAATAAAACCGCGGATGGACTGATGCTAATAATATGCTCAATAACAGATTGCTCTTGGCATCATGTCAGTTCTCCACCAGTTAAATAAGGAAAACAGCTTTTTTATTCAGTCATGAAAATAGATTCGTAAATGTTCTGAAGAAAATGCGAATATACTTGTCTGTGCAAAACTGGCTGACATAATGCTTGGGTGTTGTTAGTGCATTGCTATTTGGTTGCTATGTGGTTCTTTCGTTGTCACATTAGTGATAGCTCAAATTATATAGCTTGTTGAAAAGAGGTGTGCTATTACCCCAAAACGATTTGAAAAGCAATTTTTGCCTGGCAGACATTAAATCTTGCAAAACACCTGCACATGTAGAGGCCAGAATATTGTAGACACACATGGTGGATTGTTTTGTGTGTTAAAATAAAAATAATCGTACATCTTTTTTTTTTCTTTTTTTTTTTTTTGCCTAAAATGCTTTTTATATTTTGTATATATATATATATATATATATATATATACACACACATTCACAATAATTGTTTTGCAATGAAAGAGTAATAAAAAAAAATACAATTTAAAAATGAATAAAGATTCAAATTATTGTATTAAAAAAGAGTCTCTTTCAAAGTAAAAATTAAAATAAATATTAAAATTGTTATAAAGTAAACACAAAAAAAAAAAAAAATATATATATATATATATATATATATATATATATATATATATATATATATATATATATATATATATATATATATAGTTACTTAAAACTTTTTTTTTCTGTTAACTACTATACAGTTCTTGAAACTACTGGAGTCACAAATATAATGCCGAAGGAAATTCGATCGCTTACGAAGTATTGTGTTGGACAGGTCTTCAGGTCAAAAAGGTTGAAAACACCCCAGAAACGGCATAGTAGCACACTAAAATCAACTGGAACACGTTAGAAACCACATAGCTGTGAGAAATTGTGTTGTAGATGTTCTAGAAATAACTGTCAATGTTATAAATGTGTCATTTCAGGTTTGAGTTCTGTGAACCACACTTTGTGGTGGGGAATTGTCTGGAGATTTCCTCAGACAGTCACCAGTACGACCGCATCTACTGCGGCGCTGGAGTTCAGAAGGACCACGAGAACTACATGAAGATCCTGCTGAAAGTCGGAGGCATTTTGGTCATGCCGATAGAGGATCAGGTAAAACACAGGATGATACACACAGTGGGCATAAAAGGTTAGGAGACTTCAGTCACACTTACAAATAAATCAATGTCATTAAACCACAAAAAATCTCAACCCTGATCCATCTCAAGATCTTTTCTCATCACTAATTTACTTTGCTTCATCATTTTTGCTAAATGTCTTTTTAATTCACTGGTGTTTTGATTTATTTAAAAAAAATTTTTGGATGAAATCAGCTCTTTATAATTTTTTTTTATTGCTGGGAAAAATTTAATTAAATTGGTTAAAACTATTAAAATAAAGCTGAAATAAAAAATATTAGATGATAAATTTAAACTTAAAATGCAAGTGAAAATGTTTAATGTTGCCTTGGCTGCTTAATGAAATAAAATGTTTAATTCAACTTAATTATTAATAAAACATGTATGCTAAATATAAATATTAAAAATAAACCTTTAGAAATTACTAAAGCACATTACAAAAAAACTATAAAAAAGAAACATATGTATATATAAACAAAACTAAAATAAGTAGAGCAACCACAGCTGTGGTTCATTATATTAAATATCCACTAAGGACAAACTAACGAAAATTATTTTTTTGATAAGTTTTGCTTGACAGGTGTACTTTTGCTTTTTATTCCAAATAAACGTCACTTCAGTCATTCAGTTATTTGTTTTTATAAAGTGTGCAAATTAATTTTGGTGTTGTAGAAATTGGCCTTTTAAAATGTTGAGTAGAATGATAAAAGCCTTGGCTAACCTACAGTATGTACAACTGCTTGAAAAAAGACTTACAAAAATGCATCTAATCTTTTATTGTCTATATTTGGCATCTTAAAAGTTCTCAATGAGAAAATTGTAAAAAATTGCATCACATTAATATAAATGCATGATATTGTAGAATATTAATAGTAACTTTTCTGAAGCTGTTGAGCATGGAATGTCTGAGCTCTTTATTAGTCGAGTGTTTGTGTGTTGCTGCAGCTGACTCAGATCACCAGAACCGGTCAGAGCTCCTGGGAGAGTAAGAATATCCTGGCCGTGTCATTTGCTCCTCTTGTTCCGCAGAGCAGGACAGACGGCTGCAAGCCTGAAGCTGTGGTGCTCCGTGAGTCTCCGCCTCTCTTTTATGACCTCACACTGTCCTGGCCAATCAGCTGCTGCTAGGCACAGTGTTCCAGACTGATTTATTGCACATTCCATTACAAACCTGATTCATTCAGAACAGTAAACAACACTACAGGCCAAAACTCATGTTTTTTTTTCTTCCACGCATTGGTTAGTCTTGAGATTTTGGGCTATTCAGACAAGTGGATAGAAAACATCCAAAGTACAGATTACAAAGAGTTATATTATATATTTTATTACACTTTATCTATTTGCACCTGTAGATTTCAGTTACCGTAGACGTCTTTAAAGGCAGTTTTCTTTCAGTTTTTTTTTTTTCTTCATCAGTAATGCCTGCATACACTCTTAAAAATAAATGTGCTTAAAAGGTTCTGTTTTTGGTTCCACAAAGAACCATTCACTCTAATAACCATCTTTTTCTTAACTTTTTATAATCTGAAGAACCTTCTTTCACCACAAAGAACACAACCTTTGTAAACTTTTGTAATCTTCAGATGCTAAAGGTTCTTTATGGAACCATTTAGACAAAAAAAAGTTCTTCTATGGCATTCGTGAAGCACCTTTATGTTTAAGAGTGCAACCAAACTTTACAGTTTTGCATTCTGAAGAAGAATTTGTTCATGTATCGGTCATCTGATTTAGATTTAATTAAAAAAATTAGTATTATCATTCTATTGGCTATTGTTAACCGCTGCCAATAATGCATTAGCGCTGTGTGTTGGCTATCAGCCATGTTTTTTACATTGGGAATCTGGGAATTTACAGTGGGAAGTTATTTTTAACTGCCCAGTTTTATTTATTTATTTTATAAATAAATTGATTGTTAATGTTGACAGTTAATTAATTGATTGAGTTGGGACTACATAAATCATTTTTATTGCATTAAGTAAACATATGACATTTTTTAATTTACATATTGAGTAAACAGTTGTTTAGAAGTAGGCTGGACATCGTAAAAATACAAGTAAATTTTTAAATAAAACAAATTATTAAATTGTTTCACAACAAGATACTATCCAGTGTCTACTTCAAAATTTCTTCTTTTATTTAACCCAGTGTTACTAAACAGTACTTAATCTGTCTAGTCAAAAGTCTAGTTTTTTTTTTTTGTTTTTGTTTTTCAGTGTAGAATGCAAGTGTACTTGTACTTAAAGTACTTGTGTTGCTTAAACTCATTGTAATTATTTAAAAAGCAACAGAAATCACTTTTTATTGCAGTGTGGCTTTATTCAGTAATTCGATTTCAAATTTGGACGTATATGCAAATTAGCGGATTTTTAATGAGATCGTGCCTCATTTGCATATTTAAACATACAATTTCAAAACGGTTGTCTTAATGTACTGCGAAGAATCAGCTTGTGCAGTGTAGTGATATCGATTTGTTTTTACCCTGTAGACCTGCGGTGTCTTTACGTTAATTAGTTGTGCACACAAATGAGATCTGCGCGAAATCTGTAGTCGTGAACCTGTATTATTCACCGTCTATTCCTCCGTCCCTCAGCGCCGCTGTCCGTGAGGAGTCTTCAGGACCTGGCGCGGATCTATATCCGCCGTACCCTCCGCAACCTGACCAACGAGGAGCAACCGGCCAACAACAACACACAGCGATCGTCCCAGAAGCGCAAACGCAGACGCTGTCGCCGTCGCCGCCGCCGCATCAACACCTACGTGTTCGTGGGCAACCAGCTGATTCCTCAACCCATGGACAGCGAGGAGGATGAATGCATCGAGGAGGAGAGCAAAGAGGAGGAGCAGGAGAAAGACACTGAGCCGGTTAAACCTGAGGAGCCACGGGTCAACCATCTGAGAGACAAAATCCTGAGTCTGCCGCTGCCCGAGTCGCTGAAGGCGTACCTGCTGTTCTACCGCGAGAAATAACACACACGCCGGCCCGTAGAAGCATTCATCAGTGGCGGTGGTTTCCACTTTCCTTCTCAGACTACTCAATTTCATAGTTTTTTGGGATAATGTAGCATAATTGAAAGATTGAAACCGGGTTGGGCTGCGTTGGCCGGAGACGTCAGGTTTGATTGTGCTTGCTGTGTTTGATCTAATGGCTCATAACATTGTAATATTCACATTTTTCACTTCAGAGGACCTTGGGGGCTTAGAAACTTCTTGCTCACCTTATTTGTATTGAGAAGATGTGAAGGAAGCTCTTTTTCACAGGCTTGTATTGTAAGACCAGCTGTTTGATGAAACCAGTAATGACAGTTTTCTTTCTTATTTTAATTCTAGGGAGAATTCGAGTCATTATTTTGTGATTGATTTTTGCCTTCTTTGATTCTCCGAAGCTTTCGGGAGTTTTCATTGTTTATGATGCTAATGCTTTCGATAGCTCTTTGAACTGTTTTAGTGAAGTTCATCTAGAGATTGTTTGGTTTTTTTATTCGGCCGGTGTGTTTTTTTTTGTTTTGCAAATATTGAGCTGTCACTTAATAGATGAAGTCATTTTTTTGGATCGTTCCTATCTCTCGTCTTCAAGTCGACCTCCTGAAGACCTAACGCTCCACTGTTCTGCTTGTGATCATAAAATGTAAGAAACGTCACTGTTCGTGTGGGTTTGTAATCGGTGATTTCTCAATATCGTAACAACTTGTTTGCAATATATTGTCAGCATAGGGAATCTATGGCTTCATTCCAGTTCTTCAGTTGATTGTAAAGGATTTTGTTACGGTGAAATGAAATATAATAGAATTTGCATCTGCCATGTTTGTCACAAAAATACACACAGATTAAGATATTGAAAAAAACCGCAAAGTATGTTTATAGAATGTTCAGTTGTTTAAATTCATCTGAAAATTCTGAAAATAAAAATAGCATTTTGTTGTTTTAGTACTGCCCTGATGAAGCTATGTAGGATATATACAGTACTAAAGAACTTTATTTATATAAATGATTCTGTTGAAAGGTTCTTAATATTGTAACCGTTCATTCGTTGTCTTTTGTGATGGTTGTGCATCTCTGGTTTGTCCCACAGAAGTCCTCCGGATCCATTCGAGTTCTTCCTCACAGTGGCTATAGTATGTTGAGATCCAGTTTTACTCAGGGCCTGACAAAACCATCAGAAAAGATTGAAAACGTACAGTAATTAACGCTTGAGGAAACCACACATGATATCAAGAACCAAGAATGTAAACTTTTCAACAGGATCTTTTGTTTAATTAAAATGACTTTGTGTTGTGAAGTATATATGTACATATCTGTTGTGCAGCTTTACCAGGGCAGTACTAAATTAATAAAATCATTGTAAAATCCATTGTAAGATTTTATATTAATACTGACTATATTTTCTTTTATTTTTTTCCTAAAATAACTCCATGATGCCACAGCTATGAACCACAAATTGATAAGCTGATGATTTGACTGTAAAATACTTTTTTTCTTTTAAATATGGTAGCGCACAGACAATTTTTATTTGATTTATAGGGACTTTAAGCACCTTAAATCATCGCCTATCTATGAAATGATGGTGAAAGGGAAACTAGAATGTAAAGATAAAAACCAAAATGATTTTTCATATTTCGCCTTCCATGTTAAGGCACAGTATCTCTGATAGATCTACACCAGCACCGTCTAGAAACAATGCTTTCATCTTTTTAAACAGTATTGCACCAGCTTCGAATTCAAAGTGACTTCAAAACTCATAAAAGAGAGAGGTTCGTGTGTTTTGTTATTGAGACAGCAGGATGGCACATTTACGTGTAAAATTGTATTAAACTTTAATAGGTTACCCTCCTGAAAACAAAGACCTTTTATGACTATTTTCAGTCAATCATGAAAATGCTCAAAGCGTTTGAGATCTTGAGAGAAGAAACAACAGGCCATGCAGATTCTACGTGAGCGTACCTTGTAATTATTTTTCATATTGCTTATTGACTGTAGACCGGACCGTTTCTCAAGGTAAGAGGAATTTGTCCGTTGCGTTTGTGACGGTTTGATCGTTTCATGAGATCTTATTCCACAGCATGATGTCCTACAGATGCTCCCTGTCTTTTTCTGACTGTAATTTGATGCCATGTTTCTCAACCATCTTTTCATTAAATATATTTATAGCCAACCTCTGATGTTTTTACTGAGATGGTGTGGTCAATTGAGTTTGTGTCAAAAACTTCTGAAATTATAATATTAAAAAAGAAGAAAAAAAACTATATATATATATATGCTTGTTTCATGCCTAACTCTTTCTTTGGAATAAATTATAAAATATTCTAATTATGGAAGTTGCTTTTCCTATTGCACAATAGTGTAATGGGTGTAAAAAGTGTGCATTAAAAATCAAATACCATTATCTTTAAAACTTCAAAACACACTTCAGCTTGGACAACAATAAAACCTTCCAGTTCACATTATAAAATCTTTATTAACTATACATCTTTATTAAAACAAACCAGAGTTTGCTAAAAATAAAAGAACGCTTTTCCAGTCCCATCTTTATCCAAAGATGTCCCAGTCTGGGGTAAATCACAAATCTCTCTTTTGCATAGACTAAACGCTCAACACCAGGACGAAAATCAGGGCTATGACAAAAATAAGATCGATTTAATGGCTCAAAAGTGCTTCTCATTTTCTAGATTATTACAAAACTGGGGTGGACGGGGGTATCACTTTGTGGACTTAGAAATGTATAAGTTCAATCAAGGTGGTAGTTGAGGAAGATAATGTTTTTTTTTTTTTTAGTACAGTTACATACTTCAGCATGAGGAAATGTTAAATGTCTGAATTTAAAGCTTTGGCCATAATGCTAGATAACACACATATATATATATATATATATATATATATATATATATATATCCTACATATCAGTTCGTGACACTAGCATGCGTTAAATGACAGCATCATAACAGCAGCCTTAAATATGTACAGTTTGGAGAAATTTGTCAACATGAAAGTGTATACATAACCCACTCTACTAATATATATATATATATATATATATATATATATATATATATATATATATATATATATAATATATTTTTTGTTTTTTGTTTAATAACCTCCTGTTAACCAGCATTAAAATGAAATGTACCGTGTTAATTGCATAAATCTATAGTACAGCAGTTACCTAAAAACATCTAAATAATTGAACTAACAGCCCACACAGTCTAGATGAAACTACCAAAAAAAATAAAGCCAATGTTTTTCTGAATAATGAACAGACACATTCATTTAAATGGCAACATTTTACAATAAGTTTCCATGAGTTAATCTGAATAAACAGTGACAAACAATTCTAAAGCAATCTTAATAAATGTTAATTTCAACATTTACTAATTCATTATTCAAATCAAAGTTAATATTATTTGATGAACCTCAGCTGACATGAACAGTTGTTTTTTTGGTTACACAATTTTAAGGTGTCCTTGTTGCAGTGTAATTATACATTTAATACTGATTCATGTTAATAAACTACATGTACTTGTATGTAATGTATGGTTAGGGTTGGGATGAGGGTTTGGTTTGGGGTTAGTTGCATGTAATTATGCTTTTTTTTCATAGTAAATATAAGGACGCTGTAAAATATATTTTACCTTTTTTTAATATTAACAAAAATTCATAAACGCTGCAACAACTAAATTAAGTTAAAGTTTCAGTTAACATAATATGTGTGTGTACTGTATATATTTATTGTGTATATATAAATACACACATGCATTTGTATATTTCAGAAAAAAGTTTATAGATTTAAATATAGGAATATAAATGTATACATGTAAATAGTTTCAAAATATATACTGTATGTGTGTGTATTTATTTATACATAATAAATATACACAGTACACACACACATATATTATGTACACACAGAAACTTTTATTTTGGATGCGATTAATCGCGATTAATCATTTGACAGCACTAATTTTTAGTAAATAGGGTCTGTTTTCATTTCATGTTGACTTTATCAGGTTAAAAGAGTGACATATTTTGACTGCAAAAATGACTAGTTATACACTAATATATGTATCTTAGATAATGGCCAAAAAAAAAAAAAAAAGATAATCACTTCGTTGATTAGCTTGTCGTTCCCTTGAGAAAGTTAAAATGTGCATCATACAGTCACGTCATACAATTCCAGTTCATCTTCACCTCCGTGATTCATCCTTTAATAAAGTATCAAAATAGGAATATGAAAATAAGTCCCACATTCTCCAGTCTGTTTCTCTAGGCAGTCAGACGGGGCGCCATTTAAATAGTTTTTCAACTGATTTAAAAACTGATGTTCAATTTAAGTGACTTAAAAACATTCTGGACCAAAACAACAGCTTCTGCGCTGCCAAATATTGAATAGCTATCAAACATTCAGAAGTTTGTTTTTGTGTCAGTGTATATTTAAGATGGCTGGTTTTGTTTTTGTTAACTGTTTGAGAAAACGCAGCGCTAGAAGATGATGCACTTTCACAACAGGTCCATTCCAGTCAATAACCAGATTAAATAATGTTCTAAAAGTACACACCAAGAAGTGTTAATATCATTTGAATGCAAACAGATACACCGCAATATCAAAAGGAAAGAGTCCATTTTTCGAATGACCTGGCAACTACAGCTCAAAGATTATCAGCTGGATGAATGATGCTAAAATGTTTTAAATTCATCCAGCGCACGTTCAAATTTGAGTCTGATTCCCGTCTGGAGAATATAGCCAGGTTTTCAATCTCACATACTTGAATTGTTTGTTTTAAAGTGGATGTCCACTCGTTCATCAGTGCTGGTTCCTCTCATCCTACATTCTCAAAGTCTGGAAGGAGAAGATAGGTCGCTGGAGTCTGTCAGCTGGTGTATTTGAGCTTGGAGATCTGTGACGGGGCGGTTAAGGTGGAAGTGGCCGACACCATGGTGGTGTTTCGGCTGCTCACGAACATGGGATCCAGACAAGCCACTTTGGCGGCGAAGAAAGCGTGGATGCAGTGGAGGACCGCGAAGAGGTTGGAAAACTCCAGCTCCTGGAAACATCAGGGAGAAAACATGATCGTGAAGAAAGGTGGAAGCCTCAAGCAGAAATCAAATCAAACTCGGTGCGTGAAAGTGCTTGCGTTTACCTCCTACGGGGAAAATAATCAAACAGGAAATTCATATCATCACGCTTTATTTTTATCTGCTTCCTTCAGCTGTTTCTTTTGCTCTGGCAAGATTCTGATGTTTTTTGGAAAGTGTCTGATATGCTGATGATACGAGTATACCTGCTTCAGGTTTATTGAAATGCTTAAGAGTGAGAAACAGTTTTCTTTTTCAAAGATAGACTTTATAAAACCTATAACAAGAGCAAAACTTACCTTTGCTTCAATAAGTTTTGTGTCTGGATTCTGGAACAGGAACTTGATTTTACTCTTGCCGTCATCTGATGATCCTTTCAGCTGAGAGAATTTATATCTCCACAGCACGGCCTATAATGGAGGTTTAAATATTATGCATATTAATAACTCTATAGATATGAAAAGTGTCTTAAATTAACCAGAGAACTGTGGACATTTACTATTCATATTTAACAAATATTTGCATTGAATAATAATATTTCATACCCATTAAGCTGTTGTTTATTGCAACTCGTTTGACTCCTTTGTTAATGGAATTTCTTAGCTTTTAATTATTTCGCATATTTCAGACAAACAGCACAGGCCATATCTCACACAAAAGCATCAAGTCTTCTCATATTTGTTATTTTATTCCTCATGTTTTTATCTGGCTGTTAATTTGAATTTCTGGAGCAAAAAACAACAACATAATATTAGTAGATAACTGATATCGGATGCTGAAGTTTGGGGTACAGGTTAGGAGAGAAAACAAGCATTCGTGTTCTCTCATGTTCTTCCCAATGGGTTTTTAACAAAGAAATGTTACATTTCTTAGTAAAAAAAGTCAGTTTATTTAGTTATTTATTTTTTGTATTTTTGAAAATGCTCAGCAAGATAAAGATTTGATAAAAGTTACAGTAATATTGTGAAATATCATTAGAATTTAAAATGTGTTTTCAATGTGAATATATAATTTATTTCTGTGATGTAAAGCTGAACTTTCATAAATCATTCTAATATGGTCATTTATTATCATAATCAATGTTGAAAACAGTTGTGCTGCTTAAAAGTTTTTCTTAGTTTAGTTTTACTGTCACATTTGATCAATTTAACGGGTTCTTTTTTTTAATTAAAAAACACAAACAAAATATTTTTTTAAATATCACATTTTCTAATTTAATTCTCTGTTATATGACATTGTCATTAAATAAATTTTTGATGTACAACTTTTTTTTTTTTTTACACACCAAAACCACTTTCGTCACACTTGTAAAGTGTTAATTCTACACGTTGTTTGTATAAAATTAGTACTTTTTTATTACTTTTAAATATTATTACTGTGAATATAGCCAGTGGCAAGTTGGTTATTACAATCAGAGTCACAGTATCTTAAAGGAACACCCCACTTTAAAAAAAATAAAATAAAAATAAAAAAATTGTTTGAATTTTTTTTTTTTTTTTTTTGTGAAAAAATGTTAAAATTTTTGCAACTTTTCATTTTCCTTCGATCTTAGTATAGGATGTGACTACAGAAGAGTCAAGTTTGAAATAGGGAAAATATCAAAACTCTTTGGTCATTTTTGAGCAAGATGCTAACGGTCTAATCAGATTCAATGATCTATGCTAAGCTAAGCTAAAAGTGCTACCTCCAGACCCGGAGATCGGCTGAATGGATTCGAAAACGGTAAAACTCAACTCAAAAAACGTGGTTTGTTCCTTTAATAGAGTAATAATATTATCAAACCCACAGAACACTTTAAACAACTACACTCAAATAAAACAAATGTTTATATACGTTTACATAACATAGAGTTGACAGATGAAGAGTGTCATTAAGAAAGAAGAGGAGCTTCTATAAATATTTGTTGTGATATAAATACAAAGCACGTAGCAAACGAGTAGCTCTAATGAATAAGATTTGAATAAGCTGTGATCATGTATTTTACCTTTACTTCAGTTACATTAAGACTGAAGGATGCATGCTTCACCTTTGTGGCAGCATCGAAGCAGACGAAGCCCATGCTGAAATCGATGGTGAGTCCCATGAGATGACTGTCCATGATGCAAGCGTATGTTTTACACTGAAACGAGAGACACTTGGCATTGTTAATCAGACACAGACATCTCTTCCATCTCTTAAATGTTTAATTAGCACGATAAGTGTCGTACATAATTGTTTTGGGAGAAAAATAAACAGAAGCGATATTTTGGCACGAGGTTTTGCCGCATTAGTTTGGTTTAGTGGGACAACTTGGCAGCGATTTTATTTGTGCAACTCTTGTTTTCCATGAATCTGAAACAGTTGCAGGAAATTGTCCATATATCTTTTTTGCTAGAATATGGAAAATAGATTTGCTTCAATGCAAAAGTGCATGCTGTACTTACATACTGTATAATATTTTAAATAAACATCATACATGAATCTACGGCTATTTCTACAACTATGGCCAATTTTGATCCAGTAAGAACAAAAACTCTGTCAAAAGACATTTTTCACACATCAGTGTTAATTTAATATTGTTGTACCTTCATAATTTTTGTTAATTATTTACATTTTATTTTATTTTTATATTCTCCAATTTCAAGTTTAGTAATTCTGTTGTGTTTTTGTCATTTTTATTCATTTTTTTTAAAATATGTCTATTTAGTTTTTTTTTTATTCCTTTTTTATTTTTGTTATTTTTGTACATCAAGTTAAATTAAATGATAAGGAGAATATAATAAGTATTTGTAACACTCTAATAAGGTTAAATTTGTTAACATTAACAAATTATTTAATAGGACTGTAATGTAAAATGCTACCAAGTTTTTAATTTAATTTAATTTAATTTAATTTAATTTAATTTAATTTAATTTAATTTAATTTAATTTAATTTAATTTAATTTTTCATTTATTTCAAGTAACAATTTTTTATTACATTTTTTCTTGGAAAATAAATGACCTCTTTGTTTTGCTAAGGCTTATTTAACAACTAACATTTTATGTTCCTAAATTAACAATATTTTCATCAAAAGATTTGGACAAAAAAAAGGTAATGACCGACGTTCGTTTCACTATCTGAAATGATTATTTTAGTTTACAAAATTCATATTTGTACTATGGATTTTCAATGTTTTTTTTGTTTTTTTTTTTCATTTCCATTTTTCATAGATTTTACCAACTATATATATATATATATATATATATATATATATATATATATATACATATATATATACACACACACACACACACACACACCTATTTATGTTTGAAAGCTTGCTATTAATAAATAACATCTGAAAAAGTGTAAAACATCTGAAAATGTGACCATATATATATATATAAAAAAAGCAACAGCTGGCTCATAAAAGTGGCTGTAGCTGAAGAAACTCAATTCATCAGGTCCAACAGAGGATTAGATTATATTAATATCTGCAAACAAAGTGTGTTTTCATAATGCGTTTGTGATCAACGTGTTTCCTTCAAGTAGTGAATAACAAGTCGGATTTAATCTCTATTTGGCACATCCTCAATCGCTCCAGGTTTGTGTTGTTCAGATGGAGGCCAACACTGTCTGGCAGGTGCAGTTTTATTCGCCTGGATCTGATCTCAGCTCTGCTGGGTTTGTTGATCATGCCAAGAAGACAAGCGAGACGTAACATCGCCGCTGACAGTCCCTCATGTCATCTCATTTCACTTACAGAGTTTGATTTAGTCTGTCTGAGCAGTTAAACTGGAGCTGGATCGCACTAACTCTGCTTCAGTACCTGTATTCGCTCCACTTCGAAGAAGGTGGCCATCTGAAAGGCTTTCTCCCACAGAAGCAGCTCACACTCCAGCTCCACGCTGAAGAAGATGTCCTCACCCGAGTCCGTCTGAACGCTGAAGCAGTGCTTCCGCTTGTCCACCAGCTCAATGTCCTAAAAGAATGCATTGAATTGAAATAATGTTAAAACACAGATGTATGATTTTATGGATTGGCTCATTATAATATTACCGTTTTTACTGTATTCTTTATTAAATAACGCCTTGGTGAGCACAAGAGACTTCATTAAAACGTTTAAAAATCATGTTTCTAAACTTTTGACAATATATAAAGTGTTAGTTATTTAGTCTAATAATGATTTTATAGTCCATATCTAATCATTAATATTTATTTGTTTATTTCTTTACTGATTTTATTTTCCTAAGTGAAGCATTAGTGCAATATATAAATATTTTATACAAAATATATATTTAATTTTTAATTTTTTTCTGAAATGAAGTGTATGCATATGGGATGTTAAATGCAAATAAAAATAATATTTAGCTAAGAATTACATCTGCCTTTATATGGCAGAAAAATAGCTAAAGTCAAAACACTGTGAATCAGACAAACAATATTTTTTGAGAATGACATAATTATAGTTATAAAACTGTATTAGTGAATACGAAAAGAAGAATATTAAATATACTTTTTTTACACTTTCTTCAGTTTTATATCTACAAATTGCAATTATCAATGGGTTTTAAACTAGAAATTAAATGGGTTTTAAATGAAATGTAATTCTAATCATTACTCAATAAATAAGCACAGAATACATACCTATAGGGGGACACTGATTTATAACCAACTTAATATCGGATAGCATCACAGTATTTATTTGTAAGGCTTGACACAAGTACTTGAGCTCATACCTTCAGGATCTTGAACATGATCTCGTAGTCGGTGAAGCTCTTCTCGGCTCTGGTCCAGTCCCAGGTGGTGACCTAGAGGAGTTTAGACGGCTGTCACAGTCAGTCGTCACAGACAGTGTGTTATTCAGATTAGCTCAGGGTCACTCGCTCTCACTGCGGCCCTCGAGGGATCATTCAAATGCTACATGAAGTAAACAACGTTCTGCTCGTCGACGAAAGAGGGAAAACCCCCTGAGATCCTGTGTACGAGAGCGACTCACGCTGAGCATCTGCAGTAACCTCTGATGCCCAAAGGCCAGTGAAGATGGATCATGACGGAACAGAGACTCAGGAGTGTTTTCTTCAGACCCAAGTGGCTCAGAGCAGAGTTTTAAATGTCAGAATACCAGTCAAGAACTCACTGCTTGAGTAAACGTGCACACACACACACACGCACGCATGCACACACACACACACACGCACGCATGCACGCACACACACACACACACACACAAACATGCATGCACACACGCACACACACACACACACACACACACACAAATCTAAATATCTCCTTGATGCATTGAACAATACATAATAAAAAGGTAATATATGGCGTTTGGAAGTAGTGCATTAACTTAGTTGAGCCAATTGGTTAACTTAGCCATTATTATCATAAATATTTTTATTAATAGGATAATAATAAAACATTATAAAAAATTCTAAAAAGAAATATTTGGATACCTTTTTAATTAATTTAATATATAAATGTAAATGCAATAATAATAGCAATACTAATAATACAATTATTAATAACCCTTTGTACTTTATGAAAAATGAATTAATTGTATAATAATAAATAAAATATTTTGATGAATAAATACTTAAAATATATTTAATGAATTAATGTTATAATAATAATTTATTTTTTTACTTTTTAAACTCGCTTCTATTGTGTATGATTCATCAAAGCATGTGAAAAAATAATTCCAAGAAAAAAATTTATAAAAATTATACAAATAATATAAACATTACAAATAAACAAATTATTTGAATACATTTAATAAGTGAACACAATAATAATAATAATAATAATAATAATAATAACAATAATAATAATAATAATAATAAAATGATACTTTTCTTTGTTTCTGGCCTTACTGTGTGTTACTCCAAAGAAGAAAAAAAAAAGAAGTTTTTAATGATATTACAAAAAAAATACAAAATAAATAAAACAGAAAATATTAATAAATTATGAAAAATAAATAATTATAATAAATTATAATAAAGAAAAAAATGTATAATTATTATTGGATAGTTTTAAATAAATTACTAAATAAATGTAATAAAACAATAAAATGTAACTTTATTCACACGGTACTGTTCTAGTTGTGTATGATTAATCACTGAAGTTATTGCTAAGAAAAATATGATGGTCTCCATAATCGTTCATCAAAATGAAATCTGAAATGACTTTCTTTTTCATAAAGGCCTTTTATTTTTCAACTCCTCCAACCTCATGTGTCACACAGAGACACTTTTCACAATCCACTCACAGTTGCAAAAATCAAGTCATTCTATATTTGGTCTGCTTGAATGTCCTTTGTTACTCAGAAATGTCTCAGATTTTGAAAGTAACAGGTTCTGAACAGCAACAGACATTCAAAACAATATCGTTTCGGGGGGCTTACCAGATTAACCAAAACTTGGCTTTGTTCACCTGAACTGCTTTCATGTCAAAATTTGCTAAAAATAATCCAACTTTCTACGTAGTCCTTCCTGCAAGACAGCATGTCAAGTGTTTACTGGCGCGAGAGGAGAACATCTGAACGAGCTGAAATAACCTGAGAGAGTCTTTGGACAAACTGCTGAGTGTCATAAGTTCTCTCCAATGTAATTTTGCATCTGCGTATGCCATTATAGGTTTCCACATCCAAACTTTTGATCTTCCTCCCACTCCACAATCAAATTACGATTAATGGCAGATTGGATGAAGCTCTTTGATGTCTCGATCTCTTCAAGATAAATTAATTAAGTGGCAACATCTAGAAGCACCAACTACAGCAATTCCTCATTTCATCAGGAGCGTACCATCTGACATGAAACACGGGGGGAGACTGAGAGTTAAAAACCAGCGTTATCAATGCTATCAACCTCAATATTAGGAGAGGTTTACCTTTAATGAGACACTTCCCAGATTATCATTCATGTTTCATTCTAAATCATTTCCTAGAATTATGATGAAGGTGTTTAATTGCTGATGTGTACGGAGATTAGGCTTTATTAAATGGAGGTGTTAGAGCATCAGGTTAGGTGATTTAGCCTGTGGACAGCTGAACGGATTAATGGATTTCATAAAGTCGATAGCAATTGGAGCAAATCATGTGGATGCCAGCTGCTTGGGGGTGAAAATGGGGAATTATTTGAAGGAGTAATTCCAAACCCATACTGTACCATGCAGAGCTATTTTAGTATTATTTACATACCATTAAAATATTTTATGTTTTATATTTTAAATTAGCATTTTTTTTTCTTCAGTTTTCATTATAATTTTAGTTTTTGCAATTTTGTTACATGCTTTTTAATTTTGTGTTTTTTTTCATATTTGTTTTAGCATTATTTGCATAATATTGAAGTATCTTTAAATACTTTAAACTAGCTTTAATTTTTATAATTTCAGTTTTCATAATAATTTTAGTTTTTTTTAATTTTGTTACATGCTTTTGTAATTTTGTGTAGCTTTATTAGAATTATTTGCATACTATTAATACGATTTTATTTTTGTATTTTCAGTTTTCATATTAATTTTAGTTTCTGTAATTGTGTTATATGCTTTTGTAATTTTTATTGTATTTTTTCATATTAATGTTTAAAAATTTTATTTCAGTAATTGAGTGATTTTAATACTTATTTCAATAATTTTGTTTAAATGTATTTATTTAGAAAATATACTTCAACTTCAATTTAATTTTAATAAATTTTATTTAATTTTGTTGCCAAGGCAACATTTATAATTTCTAATTAAAGTTTTTTAAAAGTTCAAAAATGTTTTTAAGTCTAATTCTTTCTAATCTATATATTTTATTCAATTGCATCTTAATTTCAGTTAACAAAATTATTTTTAATAGATATATTTTCATGGAACATCAAAGAAGATTTGTATTATTATTATTATCATAATTTTAAATGTAACATTTTTATTTTATGAATAATTCTAAAAAGTTAACAATGTTCATATTTGCTTCAAATATAACAAAAAACTCCATAACATAATTGATATGACTTGAGAGCTAGATTTGTGTAAAGAAAACACTGAAATTCAGGTCTAAATCTTTTGTTTTACACTAAAAACTGCTTAAAAGTTTTAAACGAGTGAAGAAATATGCATTTTTGGGTCAACTATTTCTTTACCAATTCTTCAGTGCAATGAACTGCACTCAAGAAAAGTTTCAACAAGAGTTTGATGTGCTTTCATAATTGTAGCAGTTTCTTTTTTCAGCCAAAGTTGCCCCAAGTAGAATAAATATTGCGTGTGTATGCTAAATATAAAATCATATAAAAGTCAGCTACTGAAACTGAAAGGCTCCTGATGCAGTAAATCATGCAGAAGAACTCACTGGAGGTGCAGAGAATTTGAAGAGAGACGAACCCCTCAAGGCAAGAAACTTTGGTGTGTACATTCGGTCCTGAACAGAATCTTGTTCCTTCTCATCCACCCAGCCCATAAATATAATCTAAATGACAGAAAGACACAAAAAAAGAAAGTGTCAAATAGGTTATAGAAGGACTAAGATGTTCCAAGTAATTACTCTGCACAGAGTTTCCAGAAAGAAACGCTCTTCTCTATCAACACTTGTTAAAAATTAAGCCTAATTCGGATCTTGATCGTTTAAAATGTCAGCATTGGGAGGTCACAGACTAAAACTGGACGCCGTGACCAAGTATCTGTCAGTCTGTGTGTGTCAAACGGTTTTGAGGAGCACAGCGTCTCGATGCCCTGTGAACTTGACTCTTGGCTTTCTGCAGGGCACATGCGTCACAGCGCATGAAGAATAGCGGCTCTGACAGAAAACATCATTGTAGTGTGCTTCATTCAAGTGTGCTGGACAAGTCTCTCGCTCTATCAGGGCTTTAGCTGGATCTCTGCAGGCTTTCTGTCACTCTTTCAAGGCCCAGTTCACACCTTCTCAACAAGTCTGATTCGGTTCCCTTACCTGTTGGTTTACTGGAAAGTTTCTGTTGATCTTCTTCACCTGCAATAGAACCATAAAGAGACTTTTGAATGTGTTTCTACAAAAAATGCACATTCAAATATATCAAATAATCAAAAAAGGAAATATTTTATAATGAATGTATACACCTAATACATATTTAAAGTTTATGTGTTCACTAAAAGAATTAACATATTTTATATATATATTTTTTTTTTACATTTTATAAAATACTGAAATTTATAAAATAATGTATATATTATTTATTACACTTACACACACACAGAATATAAAATAAAAGTAAATAATATATATATTATTTTCTAAATGTCAGTATTTTATAAAATGTAAAAGAAATATATATATATATTTAAAAATGATGTGTGCACTATAATTAGATTTGTTTTTTAAAATATGCATATATTTTACAAGTATATATTGCATTATGAAATATAAAAATAAAATATAAAAAATGTACTTTTAAATAGATAATTTAAATATTTCTAGATATTATATTTATTAAAAAATACTGACATTTAGAAAATAATGTATATATTATTTTTTTTTATTTCATATATATATTTTTTTTTTATGATGTGTGCACTATAATTAGATTAGTTTTTTTTAAATATGCATATATTTTACAAGTATATATTGCATTATGAAATATAAATATACAACATAAAACAAGTACTTTTAAATAGATAATTGAAATATTTATAGATATTATATTTAATATTCATATACCTTTAAATATATTTTACATTTATGATTAGAATATATATTTAGAATACTTAAAGATAATGTGTGCACTATAATTAAATAAGTTTGTTTAAATAAAACATGTAAAATGTATATTATATTGAATAATAAAATTATTTGTGAAATAAATAGTTAAAATATTTCTATATATTATATTTAATATTTATATACTATTAAATATATTTTAGAGCTATACTGATAATAATATAGATTTAAAGAGGATGTGTGCACTGTAAGTAATAGATTAGTTTTTAAACAATAATATTTGTTTATTAACAGAAAATATTGTTTAAATATGTATTGAAATATAATGTAAATATAAAATATATTTTCTAAATAAACATATTTAAACATTTCTATATATTATACTTAATATGTATATTTTTGCCTTCATATTAACACACATTTATAATATATTATAACGTGATATGTACACTATAAAGCAGGCCCATGACTTTTGGGGGATTTTCTTTTTTTACATTTATTCATTCAGCAGATTTGCTTTTTCCAGAGTGACCTACAAATGAGAAGCATTGTAAGTAATTTACTGTATTTTAAGAATATTCAGTGCAGGAAACACTAACTTAAAGTATAAATGCACTTTAGGGAACAAAAAAAAAATCCACAAAACTGTACGACGTTACAGATACGGTTTCATTATTCCTTTTCAATCAACCTCAGCTTCCTGACACAAAACTGATTTCCTAGACATCTCAATCATATATCCATTCAAAAGGCCAGCGAATAGGGCAATCTGCTTCCCAGATATAAAATAAAGAGCTCTGGTGATCACCGAATGACCTTTAGCGTGTCTCAGCCCAATTATTCAACTAGCAGATAAAAGAACGTCATGCATCTTGTGTGTTTCAGACTAACAGAGGAGCTACTGTTCATCCAGAGCACAGGAGAATCGCTCCTGCTGCGAAGCTTTATTCAAGATTAACATTCTCACTAGCTTCATTACCCACGTAACCCTGGCCAGTAACTGCTGCCTCACAAATGACTCTAATAGCTCCATTTGAATGTGGAATAAGGTCTATTTTCCTTGCAGAAAATGCACTGAAAGCTCATCCAGATGATCCCTTTGCAGGATAATCCAAGGCAAAAGCTACAGTACACTATTACAGTTCACAAGGAGCAAACATACCATCTACCTTGAGAGGATTCTTCCGGGAAATGCTAAACACACTCAAAATAAAACAAGGCTAGATGGAGGATGGAGGATTTTTGTAGGGGTTCGCTCAAAAGCGAATGATCTGGGCCATGAGGCACACGCTGTACTCTATCGGTAATTAAGAGTGAAATCCTTCATTGTGTGGGAAATGCCATTTTAATGCCTTAATCTACTGCATTGAGGGGATTACAACACAAGACCTGCGTGGTGAAAATGAACATTTATGACAAATAATTTACTGTCTTCTCCATCACTGAGCATAAATGTAGTTTATGGCACAAATTGGTTCGGTACACTCTCTCCAGAGACAATAATGCACTATAAATCTGCGAATGTTGCCTTGACACAGTTGCACAGAGTCTGGTCCAAACAAACCACAACACCTGGTGTTTTAGGTTGTATTAATCAGGGAACTCATAGAAAAACAATGGTGGAAAGAGGAAAGGAAATGAGGGGGAACAAAAGCAAGAAATATCATGATTCACGCTGAATATGTCTGATGATGGGCGCTAATCATTAAACCAGGGCTTCAGTGTTCAGTTCAACTTGAATTATACCAGTTAATTTTTATATTGTGCAAAAAGACACAAAATCAAAAGGAAACTAATGGAAATGAAGGAAGACACAATTAAATGTATGAATTAATTTGATAAATGCTAATAATATTTGTATTTTTTATTATTGAAAAGACTAAATAAAGCCAACGGTGGTCTTTACATATAATTTAATAAATGTATATATAAATATACACATGCACTACTGTTAAAAAGTTTGGGGTCAGTAGGATTTTCTTTTTTCCTTTTTTTTTCAAGGATGCATTATATTGATAAATTATCAATTCTATTCATCAAAGAATCCTGAAAAAAAGAAAACGTATCACTATTTCCACAAACATTTTAATCAGAACAACTTTTTACCACATTAATAATGAAAAGAAATGTTTCTTGAACAGTAAATCAGCATATTAGAATGATTTCTGAAGGATCATGTGACACTGAAGACTGGAGGAATGATGCTGAAAATACAGCGGAGCATCAAATAAATTAATAATATTTAAAAAAATATTCAAATATAAAATAATTCTTTGAAATAGTAATAATATTTCACATTATTGCGTTTTTTACTGTACATTTTATTAAATAAATGCAGCATTGGTGACCATAAGAGACTTCTTTCAAAAACGTTCAAAAATCTTACCGACCAAAACTTGTTTTATGTTTTAGGTTCTTCAAAATCTGAAACTTTTCATTTTTTCCAGGTTGAAAGGAAATGAATCTCACAGTTGAGTGTGATTTCAGATTTTTGGACCCCTCTAAACATTGCATATTCACATTATAAGACACAGAGGTTACATCTCATTAGTACTTACAATCTAAGCCATTAGCGTTTGTGTAAGAATTGACTTTGGTTGTTAAATTGCCACAGTTAAACCATGCTGAAACTGCATTGGTACTCACGTTGTGCTTGGTGAGGGCAGAAATGTTTGAAGCTATTGCTTGCAGCCATTCGGTGCATTCATCAGTACTGGGGCACTGAATTACCCCGCTGCACACCCCATCCACAGCAATAACTTGAAAGGCATTTTGCCTGGAGAAATTAAAAATATGCACACTCAGGAGACATTCCACAAAATGCAAAAAGTAGCTAACTAAGGTCTAATTCTCCTTTTTCAACTCACTTTAATTCGAAGCAATTTAAAAAACAGATTGATTTGATTCAATCCAATTTAAGAGTTTTCAATTACGTTCCACAAAAGGTCTCATTTCAAATAGCTTAACCTCATCAAAGTATGCATTTGGTATTAAAGGTCTAATGTGGTTCATTCGGGAATGGCTGTGAATTAACCTCTTGAGACCCTGTGGCCTCATATGAGGACATTATATTTTTGTGAATTTCTCTGAGTCTGTTCATGCCACAGTTTTAGATCTGGATGTCCTGTACAGAGCACATTCAGGGCTTTTCAGAGATACCAAATGATTGGATGTTTCACATGACCACTCCCTCTCCTTGGTCATCAAAATGTCTGAAATTAATTTAGTGACACTCTTATAGAAATATGATAATATTTCTATAATATATTGTAGTTATCATTTAAATCTGTCTAATTTTTAAATTCTGTGTCATAAATCAACATCTCAGAAATATGTTATGGGGTTTCAAATCAAAATATGACTTTCTGTTACTAAACAGGACATTGATTTCATACATGTCCTCAGATGAGGACACCGGGACTAAACGCATGCTTATGACGCATTTTTGGAGACATAACAAATGAATAGAGAAAGAAATTATATTTCAATATTCTATGAAATATTATATATTATTATGAAAATCTTGACAATTATTACTCACATTATTACACTTCTTTTTTCATTACATGTTGCCCCAAAAACACATTTATATGCAAATTAGATTTAGTTTATAGATACATTGTATATAATTAGAAAACCCATTAATGGTAATTTTACACACATTTTGCAGAAAGAAAAATGTTATACTGAATTATTCTGTTATACCATAGTTGAGAATCATCTTTATACAAAGTTTGGTAAAAAAAAAAAAAAAAAAATCTTGAACATTAAAAATTTATTGGTGATTTTAAAAAATCTATTGTTTTTGCCTATGCATTTTCATTCATGTCTTTTCATTTTTTTTTAGAAATTGAGTCCCGATGTCCTCTGCCGAGGACATAACATAACTTTATAAATGAAATGCATGAATGCAGAGCACAAGCCTGCACTGGGAAATCCTGTGTGCGATGCATGACATGCAATGTGCATCTGTGCTTGCAAAGTGAATGAAACTGCTTTGCAGCATTTCACATCATGATAGACCCACTGTCCTCACATGAGGACATCTTTTTTCTGGGAAAACTACTTCCTGTACAAAAACAAATTTTAGGTATTATACTTATTAGGTCCTACATATCCCAAATAGCAAGAAAAATTATAAAATGCACAGCAGGCAATCTCTCGGGTTTCAGGAGGTTAATATAACCCCTAAAATACTAATCAAGGAAAATCCTGTGTGACTAGAATACAAACAGAATTACTAGATGAAAGCAAGAGCAAAATACATCATATTAGGCAAAGCAACTCTACAAACAACTGTAAGTGCTTTCAAAGCCAAAGACAAAACAGAGACATTTATTGTGTGGTTCCTGTTCAGCTCACCTGCAAATGTCAGAACCTGGGACGTACTGGGACAGACGTGCATGCAAGAGAGGTATGAGACGAAGATCCATCCATCTCTTCTCCCAGCGCAACCCCGGAGACATCGGCCAAGATGAGCAAGACAATGTGTCCTGCCACATACATAGAGATTAGAGATTAAGATGAGAGATAGATGGACGTACAGACAGACAGAAAGAGAGACCAACAGACCGACTATCCATCAGACAGACTGACCAACACACAGACAGACAGACAGATCGTCAGACAGACAGACAGACGAGATCGACAGACAAACAGACAGACAGACAGACAGACAGATAGATTGACAGACAGACAGATAGACAGACAGATCGACAGACAGATAGACGGATAGATTGACAGACAGACAGATAGACAGACAGATCGACAAACAGACAGACAAACAGACAGACAGACAGATCGACAGACAGACATACAGACAGACAGACAGATAGATTGACAGACAGACAGATCGACAGACAGACAGATAGATTGACAGACAGACAGATCGACTCTCCATCAGACAGACTGACCAACACAAAGACAGACAGACAGACAGACAGACAGACAAACAGACAGATAGATTGACAGACAGACAGATCGACAGACAAACAGACAGACAGATCGACAGACAGACAGATAGATTGACAGACAGACAGATAGATTGACAGACAGACAGATCGACTGTCCATCAGACAGACTGACCAACACACAGACAGACAGATCGACAGACAGACAGACTTTCAGATAGACCGTCAGACAGACAGATAGATTGACACACAGACACACAGACAGACAGACAGACAGACACACAGACAGACAGACAGACAGATCGTCAGACAGACAGACAGACGAGATTGACAGACAAACAGATAGACAGACAGACAGACAGACACACAGACAGACAGACAGACAGATCGTCAGACAGACAGACAGACGAGATTGACAGACAAACAGATAGACAGACAGATAGACAGACAGATCGACAGACAGACAGACAGACAGATCGACAGATAGACAGATAGATCGTCAGACAGACAGATAGACAGACAGATAGATAGATAGATTCTTGTCTGATGTTTACTGTGTTGTTGGGATGGTAGTTCAGATGTAGGCCGCTGTCACACAGTGGAGACGATGTTCCACTGCTCTGGTCACTTGGTATACCTAAAGAAATAAAATAAACGGATAAGTTATTTCATTATAAATTTCAATTTAAGAGACTTTGACACTTTAGGTTCTATATTAACCGGTGAATATAGCGTGTCCAATCCCAGACGTACATAAGCAGTCCTCACACAGCGGCAGCTTCAGAAATGCAGGCGTCCTCTTCAGGAAAGACACGGTCAGAGTCACTTCCTCACCTGCATTTCGCAGAACCTGCACCTGAGAGCAATAAATATGCTTGCTTATTCATTTATTAGAATAGATGTGTCAACCGTTTTGTTGCAATTAGTCAAGCTTTTAAAGGGTGAGTCAAAATTACTGACACACTTCTGTTAAAAGACTGACGACAGGGATAAATGTTATAAACCTGTTCATTGCTTTGTAAAAGCAGCACTGATTGAATTGAAATATTATCCAGAAAAGATGAAACATACCACTTCTTCATGACGATAACTCCTCACGTTAATGCCGTTTATCTAATGACAACATTAGTAAAAGAATACAAATTAGTAAAAGTGTAATAAGAGGGAGTTATGAATAGATCCTGATATACAGTACTGTTCAAAAGTTGGGCTCAGCAAGCCTCTGATGTTCACCAAGGCTGCATTTATTTCAAAAATACAGTAAAAATAGCAACATTATGAAATATTATTAAATTTTTTTTACAAAGTTTTCTATTTGAATATATTTTAGAATGTAATTTATTCCTGTGATTGAACGCTGAACTTTCATTAGTGTCACATTATCCTTCAAAAATCATTCTAATATGCTTCTGATAAATGCATTCTAATATTTCTTATTATCAGTGTTGAGAACAGTTGCGCCGCTTCATATTTTTGTGCAAATGTTGATACGTTATTCTTTCAGGAATAGAAAGTTCAATAGAACTGTATTTATTTGTAACCTTTTGTAACATTAAAAATGTTTTGCTTTATCTTTTGATCAAATTGTTGCTAAATAAACTTCTTCTTTTTTTATTGCAGACCATAAACATTTGAACAGTAATCTATAAATGTTTTAATAATAAAAAATCACTAGTTGTAAGTGCATTCAACAAAGATCCGAATCAGATCAGAATTGGAGCACGGATTAATTTTGAATTTAATAACATATTGAATAACAGATTAATATTTAATATTAATATTAAGGAAAGTCGATATGTTAAATAAAGCTGACAATCAATGCAAGCATATTTTGAAGTATTCCCACATCTAAAACACGCCCTTTGTGAAAAATACACAGATAATTCCGATTGAACATATAATTGGAATATACAGACAGAATATGAATATGCTCCAAAATAACAACTCAAATTTCCATCAAAAGAAAGACGCTCCCTAAACATCTGCTGGCTGGAACTGAGTGAATTACATTAAGACACCGTTGGAGTTTTAAAGCGTCCCTAACAATGAAATGATCTTGTACTTATGACCCATTTATGTATCTAAGCATACCTGGAGAATTCCATCTCCAATAAACAGAAGTCCGGAAAGCTCAGCTGCAAACGAAAGAAAAAAAACAAAAGTAATAAACCAATAAACAACTTATTTCTGAGCAGGAGAGAAGAGAGAGTAAGTAAACAGCCTACCCTTCTGTTCTTTTGATATTTTAGATATAACAACAGGGATCTTGTGTTCGGCACCACCCTATGAAAAAATGATAAAACAAAGACTTTCAAAGTCTTGCGAGAAATGTGAGAACTGAGTGAAAGCTGCGAGAAACTGCGCCATCACCTTGATGCTCAACCCAAACCCTCCGATTGTCTGCCGACGGATCGTTACTGTTCTTTCCTGTTAAGGAATCAAAGGGAACTCGTCACTTTCATGCCATACAGGGTCTGTGTGTTGAGGAAGACAGGTAGTTTACTTTTCATTTCAATTTGGTTTATGAAACTGAGAAGGTCCTTAATTAATTTTAATTGCCTCCTTTTCATGTAGATTTCCCAGGGGGAAACGGCACCATGCCAACAATGCCAGTAACTTAATTAAAGGGCAGTAAATACAACATGATCTGTCTGTTTAAACCAGTGCTAAAGCTGCTGAATGCTATAAGGACAATGATAGATGCAACACAATGGTCAGAATATTCCAGTGAAATACACACTCGGCAGTTACAATGACGCTGAATCAAAGAGGCACAGGTTAACTGGATTAAATATGAAATCAATCAAAGCAAATTCCTACATGTGTGATGATGACACATTCCAGAGCTGAATAATGACTCAGTCGCAAGAAAGGCAGCTCTGTTCTTTTCTTGCGGCAAGATATTTTGAGGTAACGCCTCAGGCGACGTATTTATATCCTGAGCTGCACAATAATATTCCAAGTCCAATAAAACTCACAGATGTAATTAACAAAGTCCTCTGAAAGTAAGCAATAATGTATGTGTACAAAATTATGAATCCATCAATATTGAATCTATCAAAATTCTACATAAAAAGACAATCAAAAAAAAAAATGAAGAGACAACATAAAAATTTCTCTGGATTTACTAGGTATGGGTTTGAGTAAAATTATAATATTTGTTTTATTCAATAGAGGTGAGATAACATTTCCTCCAAATTTCAAATAAAAATATTGTAATTTAGAGCTTTTTGTTTGTTTTGCAGTAAATCGCAATTGGTAAAAATAACAAATGTTTATTATTTGTTGTGATTGAAAATCAGTGTCAATCCACCAAATATTTTACAGACAAAATACAAAAAACTAAAATCTGTCTGTCTATTTATGTATAAAATTCTACATAAAATCTAATATATATATATATATAAACAGATTATTATAATTATTTTACTGATGTTTTTTCATTGCATTCCAATTCATCTCAATCCAACTGCAGTTGGGTTATTTTGATTAGGTAAACAATTACTAAAATACAGCTAACTAACACAATAAAACACAATTAAGACATGATAACATAATAAAAACCATGATTTTTAAAAATGGAGTTAACTGTTTTTGTAAAAAAAACTCTTAATACATATTATTATTATTATTTATTACTTTTAATAATATGCATGAATGTTAAAAGGTTCAATTTTGATGTGACATTTACTTAATAAAATGTGCCTATTTATGTCTTCATACTCTAAAAACTGCCTGAACTGAACTGTAGTCAGGTGATTTAGCCATTGTAAATGATATTTTTGACCTTACTGTCATCACATTAGGAACATGTTGAGGGAAACTGACTAAACACTTTCTTCCAGTGTAGACGATGCAGTCCCTGACATGTCCAAAACAACAGAATGTGCTGAACAGCTGTTTCACCTCATAGCTTCATATTGTCCAGGACCGGATCAATCCGGCTTATAATGAGAACTGCTGAACTCACGCTCGAGTAGAACGGTTCTCCAGACACACAGATGACGTCTTGCTCTTGAATGGTGAGAAGATCTTTGGCCAGGTGCAGACGGATATTGAAAGGCTCCTCGCTACCATCTTGAAGCAAATAAATCCCGGTCTTTGTCTGAAACAGCCAGAGTCACACAAACATCTGTAATCCTCACTCGACAACAAGAAGTTAATTAGCCGTGAAACTGATTGCGTGATAAACAGCGAGGGCTTGTGTTTGCAGAGTCATGTTTGCCTGGCAGAGACACAACTGAACATTCAAAGTCACTGCAGAATATCAGGGAGAAAAATTATTGCTAGACCATCTGGACTTGCTTATTCATTTGTGGAAGATGTTTTGCCGCTCCTCTCATCCAAGTGGCTTCATCAGTTATCTGATAGTGGATTAAACATCTTCACACCACACAGTGTCATAATGACTGATGAAGCTTTTTGAATATGTGACAAAATGTCTCCAACAAATGGATAATGAAGTCCAGATGCTCATCTTGACAGAATGCCTGTCAGAGGTTTTAATGTGGCTTATTGGCTCCATATTAATTCAGTATTTACCACAAGGCCTTTACTTCAGTAGATAAATGTTTGAGAAAAATGACATGAGAATCATGTAGCTATAAGGCACTGCGATGCGAGCACTTGAACTGCCTGGCAAGATGTAATTTTGAGCAATGAAACGTTCTTGCCCTACAGTAATCATTTAAAGTACAGCAGACGGCGAACTTAAATGGCTCTGCTTTAACAGTTCTTAAATAACACTTCATTAATGGGAGTTTCTTCAAGTATTGCCACTTTCAGCCCTCATCTCTCTTAATGTGTCCAATTTAGTGATTTATGTCCAACAGTGTATATACTATTCATTCAAGAGATTCATTATTTGAAAGTTAGGAACATTTCCACAACACGATGTATTGTGTTTTTATACATTTCCAGCAATATTGGCATAATTAAATGCCCTATGTCTCATTCAGGGTTATTATATCCTATTAAAATCACATTTATTTCATACCAAGTATAGTCCAAATCTGTTAACATATTTACTGACAAATCACTCGAGACTTATTGATATAAAAATTACAATTCGACTTGTATTTTTACAATTTGTACAGAATGCACATTTCATAATATTAAGCTTAAAATGTTTTAATATCAATATTGATGAGAACTGTATGATCTTTGAATAATATCGGTCTTTAAATGTAAGATATTTAAAGTGAACCTGAAGAATACTTGCAGTAGTTCCACTTTAGCACAATCAAATATACTTCAGCATATATTTAGTTGGACTTCAGCACAATTAAAGTGCATTAAGCACAAAATTCATTTCAATTTAGCAGACTTTAAAGTATACCAGTTTAATATACCAAAAGTACAATTGCAGGGTAAGTACATAATGTATTTGTATTATATAATTAGCATGAAATAAATGTACATCAATTATATTTTAGTATTTGTATATTTGTTACTAAAATATAAAATAAAACATAAAATGAAATAAAATATAAAAGCCTTTTATTTCAGCTAATTTGAGTTACTTCACTTTCATTTAGTTTAACTTGATGTACTAAAATAACTAAAACTAAACAAATAAAAACTTCGTAAATAGAATAAAAAGACAAAAACGTAAAAAAAATTAACTAAAATGAAAACTGAAAACATAATAAAAATCGATTCAAAATATGAATAAAAACTATAATAATATCTCATACTAAAATAACACTGGTCTTCTTTAAATCCTTAATACATCACACACAAGTAAAGATACTGTCACGCTTTCTGCGTGATTGAAAAAATTAAAGCTTGATATATTATATATATTGATATATTCAGCAAGTGATATCTATATGTAGCTTGATGTTTCTTTTGTTTTCTTCACACATCATGCTTCACACTGCAAACTTGTTAGCTTTAATAAAAATTAACCCAAGGGAACTAAAAGTAAAGAAACACCAACAAACTAACTATTTTGTGTGATGCAATAATCATCATTTGAAAATGATGTGAAATCCATCTCACTTTACATATATTATTTTCAACATCATTAAAGGCATGTAAACATATTAAGCCTTCACAAAATTATCTAATCATCATAAATTCGGCAAAAACCTGCAGTGAAAAAAAGATTGCATCCCTAGATAATTTATTTACAAAAATTTGCCAATACATATTTCATAATTTCACATTGTTATATTTTTGCTAACATCATTACTATTTAATTAAAGCTTTTTCCGCTTTGAAATGATGCATAGAACTGACTCTGTGTATATTTTGGCCTTTCCGCTTGTCAGCACAGTGAAAAACGAGATAAAATCAATTCCTCAGGGCCCGGTTGTGTTGTAAGACTCGCTCCTGTGATGACCAAATTGGTTGGTAAGCAGTCGCTCATAAAATAGGAAAGAGGCCTGGGTTTTCTGTTGAGTCTGGCATCTGCATCATTGCGCTTTCTTGCAAAGTCAGTCAAATACTTTATACCAGAATGAAATTTATTCCATAACTTCAGTTGCTAGGACACATGCTTGATTCTGTTGCCATAGCAGCCAAGTGTCAGCCATTTTTAGGGTACCCTTGAGATTTTCAGTCAAAACATGTTCAGACATAGACCACGCCATTCCAGAAGTGAAATAACTGTAGTTAGTCCAGGAGGACTGCATTAATTCACACAATTAAGACGAAGCACAGCTAATATGAATATCATATTGATGCTTCAGCAAAGTTAAAACACCCACAGGCTCTGAAAAAAAAGTGAAAAAAAAGTTTAAAAAAAAAAAAGCTTTTTTTTTCTGACCACGACGTGTTGAATCTTGCCTTGCACGTCACGTTTAAAAAGCATAGCAGTGTGTGTAAATAAACAGAAATGCTTCTGTCTATACACAAGACTTATCCTCCTCTGAGCGCTCATTAATCTTCCACACATAATAAGCGTTTCTGAGCCCAAACGCTATTAAATGTGTGCTCTCTGCATATATAGTAGCCTTGTATCCCATCCCAAACTGCATTAATATAATGCAGGGCACATCGAATGTCTTGAATTTTAATGAATTGAGAAAAACATCCAGATTAGTGGACGATTGATATTTCTCAGTATCCGATATAGACGCTGATATATAGCATATAAAGTACAATCAGCCGGTTATTATTTCAAAACAAATCCTGACAGGGTGATCAAGACATCTAAATGAATAAATTTGAGTCAATATTGTTTACTAATCTTGCATTGATATGATATTAAAGTGTTCGCTAAGAAGAAAATACGGTTGCACTTTATTTTACAGTACATGTACTAACATGTACTTATAGTGTACTTACAGTGTATTTACCTAAGAAAGTTCTGGTAATACAAGGTAACTACATGGGGTAGGGTTAGGTTTAGGGGTAGGTTCAGGGTTAGTACCTAGTTATTACATAGTTATTGAAATTACTATAATAAGTACATAGTATGTACATGAGGAACAGGACTGTAAAATAAAGTGCTACCGAAAATACTGCATTGGATTGTGCAAAACAATCAGCGTAGAAACAACAAACATTGCTACAGTAATATTACAGTCATTTTAATAATCAAGTCTTCTGTGGTCATTTTCACTGTAATCCATAACTGAGATGTGAGATTTCATTCTAGCTGCGTTTCTAGAAATGAGAGCGCAAGTTTGGGGACTTGAGAGTGTTGATTTTTTTCCTCAGGGTTTACCAAGCGAGAAACTTATGACATTTTTTTTTTTACTTCAAACTATTGCTTCCAGCTAAAATAAAAGTCCTTGGTAATATTGCTTTCTCCAGTGAAAACGTTGTCTGAATCTGGAGAGAAATATGCACAGGTCAAGCACTTTTCGAAACAAATATGTGGGTGGATTTTGAGGTTTTGATGGACTTTTTCACTGGAGGAAGGGTCATTATGGATTATGGACTGGCAGTTTAGCCAGAAGTTAAAAATATCTTAATGATGGATTAGTTGCTTACAAACACGCAGCTTTCACTTCACAAGACATTAATTGATGGACTGGAGTCATGTGGATTAATGTGCTGTGTTTATCAGCTGACTCTCATTCTGACGGCACCCATTCACTGCAGAGGATCCATTTGTGAACAAGTGATGTAATGCTGCAATTTTCCAAATCTGATAAAAAAAAACGAACTCATCTACATCATGTGAATGTACATTTTCAACAAATTTTCATGTTTGGGACAAATTTTCATTCTTTTAATAGTCATACTAATTCATACAAACAGATTAATTTAAAATGAGTTTGTAATTGCTTATTATACAGTGCATTATACAACGAATGAGATATTTCTTTCACTTAAATTATTAATATTAACAATAATAATAACAAACAAATGAACATCATTACATCAATTTATCATTCCTGTTACCCAGAAAAGCAACTAATATACAACTTTCGGCAAGGAAATATCTGACCACCGGACCACTGACCAATAGCCGTGTAATAATATATATATATATATAAAAATAAAATATGTAAAAAAAAAAATCTCAAAATTGTCAAATATTGATTATTTAGTCAATCATTAATCCATACCATTACACTTTTGAATTATTTATAGATAGATTTTTTTGTGCCATATGGCTTTTTACTTTCTATAGTAGATTGTAATCCTCTTTATAATCCTTACATTAAGTCCTTATTGCCATCAGAAAGTGAAAAGTATTACAGAGAATGGAACTGTAAATCTATTGTCTATTAAATAAATGTTTCCTAGTCCGCAGACAGGGGAATTAAAACAATCGGTTTTGACCTAACATCTTTGTTTCCCAGTGGAAAGTCAACAAATCTATTTATTTGATCGATGTGCTCCTGCCTCTCTCCACGACTGCAGCGAGCATTTATCTGGATAGAGTTTTGTTCAGCAAATAACACTGCAATTGATCTGTTACAGGTTGTATGGGAACACTACTTGATCTACTTGATCTAAAATAAGAAAATGTTTCAACAGCAGCATACTTACCTCTTCATTTGAAGTCTTGAAATCCATGTGCTAAGGTCAGAGAAACAGCCCTTAGAGAGGAAAAACATGAAAAAGAAAACCATTCATCATGTAATTAAAACACGTTGCATTAGCAAAAGCTAAATGTTATAGACCTGCAATGATAAATGGTGTTTGCAATGAAAGTTGCATGTGTTGCAAAGCAAAGACAAATTCATTATAGATTAATGAAAATGCATTCGAAATTAATCATTGCTTAGTTAGAAATACACAACTTTGCCTTGCATGAAAGCGCACTTGGCTGTGCAGAAATTGAATCAAAACTCTTCACAGCAAATTTGTTTTTGACAAATAACAACAGCATCTGGACATGCAAAGCCAAAGAGGAAGACGCGCTTTGATATTCGGTGTAAAAACTCCTAAAAGTGTTACATTCTTATTTTGCTAACATGTGGATGGCAGAAGAGATTAACCAACCGGAAAGCAATAACCACTTCTGAAAACGAATGCAAATGTGGCATTTCAAGTTGCTCCGAGGCCTACTAAATAATTCAGTGAGAGTTATTGTTAAACAATATATCAGCCTGTTTGGGATGGTCTCTGAACATGTACTGCAATTTCTGGATTGCTGTACACGGTCTGCTTGAACGCTTCATTGTGCAATAAGAATATGGCATTCAAACCAACCCTAATGTTTGGGGCTGGTGTTAATGTTATTAAACCAACAAGTGATAATAATATCTTTGTTATTAAGATGTAAGATGAATGCCAAACCACAGTGAAGCATCATTAGCATAATTATTGAATCATGATAATGATCCTATGATGGACACAGATGGACAAATCTTGCAAAAACATATCTAAATCACATTTTTATCACAAAAAAACACTATATATTTTTTTTTATTTGGGATGAAATATGACTCAGACATGCTGTTTGAGAGATTCACCCAGCAACACATTTTTCTGGTACACAATGATACTTATTTGTAGAGGATGAATAAATGACTGGAGGCATATTTCCTGCTGTGTTATTCTAGTGCTGCTTTACAAACATCTAAATAATTCCTATTGTGAATCGTATCACACAACAGTAGCTGACCACAGCGCTGTTACTGTTTGTGTACAAGAAGTACTAGTGAGCACTAGGATTAAATACAGAGGAATCACTTCTGCTGTTTCATCTCCCAGAGTAGCACAAATTAAAATCATAACCAGCGGACCGCATTTAATCAGAGCAATCGCATAATTCGCACAGTCTGAAACCACTCAGCGGGGCAAATGTGGAGGGATTACAGCTCTATCTGCTTTTTTTTTGTGGAAGCTTGTTTCTGCTATGGGATAAAATAATTAAACTGTAATTGCAACTTTTTATCTAACAATTCTGACTGTTTTGACTCAAAAAAAAACTTACAAATCAGTTTTTTTCTGCCACATAATAAAAAAGGTAATTGATTTTTTTATCTTCCAATTCCTACTTTTCTTGTCAGAACTGCAAGTTTAGTTCTCAATCATTCTGAGTTTTGTTTAGTTTCTGCTACAGGATGAAAAATAAAAACGGTACTTGACTTTTCATCTCACAAATCTGAATTTGTTTTTCTTGCGGTTGAAAGTTGATATCTCATAATTCTGACTTAGAATTGCAAGGTAAATTGCACAGAACTGAATTTATGAGTCAAAATTCTGAGTTTAGAATTTTTTAAACCTCAGAATTCAAATTAGTTTTCCATCAAATAAAAAAAATGTAAAAATAATTGTGATATTTTAATTTTACATGCAGTTCTGATGTTTTTTCTTGGAATTATGAGTTTATATTTTACCACTCTGATTTTTTTCCTTACAGTTCCAAGTCTATGTCTTGGAATTCCGGCTTTTCTTGGCATTTGCAAGTTTATATCCCATAATTCTGCCTTTTTTAAGCAGAATTGCAAGCTAAATTGTACAACTCTGAATTTATGAGTCACAATTCTGAGTTCGAATTTCTTAAATCTCAAAATTAATTTTTTTTCGTCACAGAATAAAAAAAATGTAAAAGTCAATACAACTTTTTTATTTTACAGTTCTGATGTTTTTTCTTAGAATTCTGAGTTTGTATTTTACCATTCTGACTTTTATATATAGTTTTCACCATATTTTGTCAGTATTCCAAACACATGCACAGCTTGGCTATTTTCCCCTACTTTAATCAGTGTTTTTGCGTGTTTTTGCCCTAAGAGTGCTTGAATGGTAAAATGTTGGAACATTTCTCCATAAGTGGCATGTGCCATAAGATACCTTGATAAGCGAGATATATTGGTGAGCCCTTAGATTCCAAATTCCCCATTATATACCAAAAATTGACAAAAAGCCGTCTCGGTGATGAACCTTGTCCTCACATGGAGTGCACTTAAGAGGAAATAGCAATCTGAGGTTCATAACGGAGAGGACATGTGTCTCCAAAGCAGCGATGGTGAGTACCTCTTGAGTGCCATCTGTCAAAATGAGCTACATGCCCCTTTAAAACCTCTGAGCTGGAGGAGACGTCGCGGATCGCTCAGAATTTCCACCACGGATCGATTCCAGCTAAGAAAGTCCTGGCACAATACACAAGGCCTTCAGACAGCGGCTTTATGAATAATTCATTGGCGTGGCAAGAACGAGTGTTCCCTAATAAACATCTCTGTGAGGTCTACAGGTCTTTCCACTCGCGTGCGATCTGCTGCTTCCTTCATACAGACCGAGAAAAGCCAATAAGTTTAACGTGTGGCTAATGAAATCATTCTCATTGTCATCTATCAAAGACGCGGCAGAGGAAATGCGCAGAAGGACGCTCAATAGTTTATCATAATGTAGGACATTTTAAAAATATTCATTATGTTTTATTGATTCGATGAAGCTCTCATAGTTGCCTAAGGGAGTCACAAAGCCACTTTTTGGCTATAGAATTTAATAAACCAAAATAACATGTCACAAACAATGATAAAAGACACAGTATAAATTAAATTAAATTAAATTTATGCATTTTGCAGATGCTTTTATTCAAAGCGACTTACAGTGCATTTCAGGCTTTCACTTGTTTACCTATCATGTGTTCCCGGGGAATCGAACCCCCAACCTCGCGCTAATGCTCTACCAATTGAGCTACAGGAACACGTAAGAAACAGGAACAGTATAAGAAAAAAAATTATGCTTATAGGGAAAAATTTGTTTCTACACAAATATGAAACTTTAAGCACAATAATAAAGCAATAACAATGTCACTAAACATGTTTTTAATTCATTTTTCACCTCAAAAGATTTTAGGATGTTTTGCTTTGTGACATTATGAAGCTCATCTCTCCCTAAATTTGCATCACTGTAATGCATTCATATGTTTTCATTTGATTTATTTTAATATTTTAATATTTTTTAATGATGATTCACAATCAATTATTAAATTAAATAATTTCAATTATTTTACTTTTTTTAATTACATTTTTATTAATCTTAATAAGGTACTTTTTGGCAATAGAAACTAATAAATAAATAAATTATATCACAAACAACAATAAAATACACAATATAACATTAAATTAAACACAGAAAGTTTGTTTTAAAAATTACACACAAAAAAAACTTTCAGCACCCTAATAAATTCATAACAATGTCAAAACATGTTTGAATCATATTCAAAACCAAAAATTTGGATATTTTGCATAGTGACATTATGAAGCACATACATTCACATAATCACAATGCATTCTGACTTTAAAAATGCATTTATTTTGCAATTATTATTCTTTTTCTTGAGGATTCTTCTTATATTCGTATTACTCTAAAGCAAATTATTTAAATTATTTTTAACATCTATTTTCTCACATTGCAATAATAAGAATGGGAGCCTGTGCTTAACTGTGATGAAAATAAAGTTACAATAACAGGTTTGTTTTGTTAATGCAAAATATTACCCTTTTTTTCTATAACCCAGCATCATGCAATATGCCTTAAAACCCCAAAACTTTTTATTTTATAGAATTATAACCATGTATTATTGTTACAGCACTGGTTTATTAAAAACAACACCATGTGCAACACAGCTAAAAATCAATACCAAGGTCATTCTTATACATTCAGAGCTCATTAAATCGCATTTGCTGTGGCTTGCAAACAAAAATAGAAATGTTATTGGGTGTTCTTCACCGTGACTACATAATTGAATATGTTTTGTTTCTATGCTTTGCTTTCTCTCAGTAACATGCCTGGCATTCAGTTCATGCAGTTTGACACTGACTCACTCGCTTTGCCGTTCTGTGAAAATGAGATGTGATTTGCATGTTAACAGGCCAATGCAGTATGGCATTTTATTTTTTTTTTCATCTGCAACATTATTTTTATACAGGCACCTCATCGGTTGGGCGTCTCGCAACAATTCCTTGAGCCTTCTGGGAGATGTCTCTAAGAATTATGTTTTCTGCATTGCAATGTACAGAGTGAAACACAGCATTCCTCTCAGTAGTACAAGTCTAATATGCTTCTAATAACATGACAGCAAACTAAATTTGGCTAAGATGTTCTTAAAGGAACAGTTCACTCAAAAGTATAAATCCGTATGTGTTTGTCTGTGAAACCCCATGCTGATGCTGCTCTTTTCCACCCAACGAATGGTTATAGTGGCTGTCAAGCTTCAATAAGGACAAAAAAGCACCATAAAAATCCCATAAACTAGCAACCGTAGCACTCAAAGATGGGAAGAACGAAAGCAATGCCGGTTTGGAATGACACAAGGGTGAGTAAATGATGACAGAATGTTCGTTGTTTCTATGAACTATTCCTTTAAGATCACCTACTCAGCAAATGAGTCGATTTGTCAAGCTCCAGCTAGAGGCTTGGGTATTTTCGGCTTACCTCCAGGGAAAGATCTTCAGCACAGCACAGCATAGAGGTCAAGCCATGAGGGAGGAGGCAGGGGAGTCTTTGCAGATGCTGGTTAAGGGCTGATGTTTTTCTTTTCTTCCTTTCTTTATTCTAGAACGAGGTTTTGGCCCTCAGGCCCAGCCAGAGTCCTACAGCTGCTGGAGTAAAGCAGAGAATTAGTAAGGTAGAATTATTTGATTAGCAAGGTCGATACAGTAGCTCTTTTTAGCATCCAATCTTGAATTAGCATGTTTGCATCATGCTGCACTTTCAGTGTAAAAATTTTTTTTAAGTAAAATCTTCAATAAAAAGTAATTTCTTTCATTTCATCTCCTGCTGCTACAGAGTGACATTTTTTTTAAATGTCCCACCATGAGCATTGCTCTTTTAATGCTGTGTCAAATTAAAAACAGGAAAAATCAAGACCCCTGCATTCTGTTTCATTTAGCGCGAGTTGGTTTTCAGCTGTTTTCTGAATGTAGTTGCATTGGTCTGGTTTCAAATGGTGGAAAATGCAAGTTAATTCAATTAACCTTGAAATCTTGCAAAGTTAGGATAGTAAAAAAAAAATCCTTTTAAAGCTATAGAAAACAGTCAAAATAAAGCTCTGTCATCATTTACTCCCCTTTATGTCATTTCTTTCTGCTGTATAACATTAAATAAGATGTTTAACTGAATGGTTTATTATACTCGTGGTATATTATAAGTGCTTTAAAGCCATATGAAATGTAAGTTATTCACTGGAAATATTGCTGGATAGAATAACCACAGTGGTGACTATTCACTCTCTTTGTAGAGTAAAGAGCAACTCAGAAAAATCTGCTATGAATAACTCCTTTTGTGCTACATGGAAGAAAGCTATTGAAATGGTTTCAAAAGACATGACGGGGAATAAATTATGGTGAAAGTTTCATTTTTTAGGTGAACTATTTCATTTAAATGGAGAATAAAATGACTTTCTTCTTCAAATGTCTTTGTTCTTTTTAAAGGCTTTGGATTTAGTCAAATTGTCATAGATTCATCCAGCCAGCTTGGACTATTCAATATTAATACTTATATTGACTGATATTAATATACATATAATATCAATTGATTAATATAAACAAAATATTAATATCATTATCAATACCAATAGCTTTTAATACTGTTTTATATTACATTAAAAACACTGCAGTGCTTTGCTTACAGTGTTAACCAGGAAACGCTGTATTGCTGCTGTTCCATAAGCGCCACCTGCTGTCAGAGTGTGAGTTTGCGTCTCATTCAGCCCATCTGCTGTTTTTGTTTCATGCAGATGTTTTATGTAGCATATTTTCACAAAACTAAGGTCAGACTATTCTTTTTTTTTTCTTTTTCTTTTTTTTAATTATACAATCTAATTTAAATAAATAAATAAAAATATTCATGCTGCATGTAGAATGTTTGTTTGGATCGATATTAAAATGCAGTGGTTTCGTACATGCTGATTCATATAAAAGCACAGTCAGAGAATTTTTTTTTATAAACCATGATACCAAAATCCTTAAAAAAAAAAAAAAAAAAAAAAAAAAAAACATGATACAGATTTTTGGTCAAACTGACCAGCACCATACAATACTAATATATTAAATACATAATTACCAAGATACAAATATTTCATTAAAAAAAAAAACAGTGAACGCTGAACATTGCTGATGTTTAAAACAGTTCAAAACAGCTGCTCTATGAGATATTTTGGCCTCTTGATTTGAAAACGAACAAATCCGAAAATACTTGGTTTGTAATGCATTGCTGCTGTCTAGAGAACACATCAATCCCCCAATTGTAATGGTTTTATCTTTTCTTCAGGACTTTGAAAAGAAATATTGAATTCTGGTAATTGCGTTTAGTGGCCGACATTGAGAGCAAAACAATCTAAAGCAATTTACATCTCCTCCATTGTAAGCCTCGTCTTTTTCTCCCTCGTTCCCCGAGAGAAAGATTCTGAGACACAAAGCACACAGTCAATACTGTCAAATTAAAACGCCAGGCTTCCAACAACACGACTAGCCTTTAGATTCATAATGTTAGTGCATGATTGCTTCCAAACTATTCAGCTCCGTTTGCTAGTTTAAGAGCATTATCTGCAGGAATAGCAAAAGCATTAAACTATTATATGTGAAAGCATTCGGTTTAGTAGCTGTGGATAAGCTCCAAAAAAAAAGCAACAAGGCGTATGTTTTGTAAATTGCCTACTGCATTAAGTCAGTCTTGGAGTTTGCAGGGGTTTATTTCAATAGAACATAATGCAATATGATCTCCCATCCCAAGGCTAATTCATCCATGGCCGTTCTGTGCACGTTTCTACATGCTGAGCTCTACTTCACATGTTTAATTTCACAACCCTGTGATTTTCCCTCTGAAACGTCTAAAATAAAACCATTATTTGTCATCGTTAAAACTGCATTAAGCACGGCTGACTCATACAATCTTGCTTCATATATATATATATGTGTCATTACAGTGGCTGGGACATGTTTATTAACTGTAAATTTGTGCAACAGAGCATCTCAGCGTGTCTTCATCCATTTAACTATCCTGACTGACTAACTTCTCCCTTTTTCTCCGGCTGACACCTTCAACCTTTTCTTTGATAAAACGCTGCAATTGTAACTATAACTCGGCTGTTGCTGTAAAACGGTTTATTGTGGTCTCCACCGGTCACAGTGGACTGGAAACCCATGTACTTATCACCATCATAATGGCCAATCCGTCGGGCCGCCAAAAAAGCTATTCATTTCCGCGAGACCCTGGTGCAACAGCAGCTCAAAGTGTTTCAATTTTTTACCAAGCAACCAAGATCCAGGCTAAATTACAGAGAAATGCTCTGGCAATATCTGAGGAACTGTATTAAGGGCTCAACGGTGCGAGCATTTCACTCACATTTGTTACTATAAATAGATGCGTACTGTAAAATGTATTGAGGAGCATGTGTGTGAGTCACGGAGAGTCTTTAAGGGGATAGGTCACTCATTAATAAAAATTCTGTCATCATTTACTCACCCTCATGTTGTTCCAAGCCTGTATGAGTTTCTTTCAGTTATTGAACACAAATAAAGATGTGCTGAAGAATATTGGTAACCAAACATTTTCCGGCTGCCATTGACTTCCATGATATTTTTTCTATACTATGAAAGTCAATGGGTACCGTCAACTGTTTGGTAACCAACATTCTCCAAAATATTTTCCATTTTAAAAAACCTAGTGTACTTTTTGTATTCTAATAAATTAAACAATTTTGCTTAGAAATGACTCTTTGTATTTCCTTTTTTTTTTTTTAAACCCACATTATTAGGTCAATTTTCATTGTAGTTTTTAATGCGCTTCTACATTTTTCAACGTATTTCAACACACGCTCCTTGAGAAAATTACAAGCATCAAGTGCTGGTATTTGATAAATGCAACTGCACATAAATACACTCTGTGATATAAACCTTTCCAGCGCTGCTGAATCTAACCATATGCAGTTAATGTTTCCTTTAGGAATGAATCTAATCTTCCCACGAACACCCGCATAGACTCAACAAGAAACAAGAAGTCAAACGGTTGGCTCGCCACGCTGCTGTCTGTGACGTTGATGCCCTATCATGGTCGATGTTTTTCGTCGGGTTCCTCTCAAGCAGGTGAGTGAACATGCTCCCATGAGATGTAAGCCAGAAAACCACATTTTATCTGTGTATTTCAACACCCAGACACAGAGAGAGCAAACACACTCACACTGCTCTGGGCACTGGGCATTTCCACTGCCTGGAATCAGGGCAAAACAACACTGCTGTGTCACGCTACAAAGTGATTTTCAACCATAGTGTTTGTTCAAATAACACGGTTGTTTTCTTTTTTATAGTATGCATAAAATGAGCTTATACTGGCTAAATTATATTGCTAGATGTATTCACATTGCTTCATTTCAGCAAGCAACCAATACAATAAATGATCCGATGCTTATATTTAGTGGGATAGCCTGTCGGCGTCTCACAGCAACACAAGTAATGCCCTGCACTTCTGAACAAAAGCATCCTTACAAATGCATTCAATCATAAATACTACCATGTTTTTTTTGTTTGTTTGTTTGTTTTTTACATGTTACTCTTTAAATTATGTAAATAAATCGAGCATTAAGACGGTAACCAATCAGTTGCATAATATATATCATTACCAGCAAATAATGAATCTCAATTTGTTTTAGATTGGAATAAGATTAACTGAAGAGAAAACAGAGACTTTTATGATATTTCATGCTATTTCATGCTTGCCCAACAATGTGGCAAACTGTGCTCGGATTATTAAAATGATTTATTAAAATAATTAAAAATAATTAAAATTAAATTAATTAATTAATAAATAAGACAAAGATCTCAATAATAGAATGTAATAAAAAATTATATTATATAATAAAATATATGTTATAATATTTAATTATATAAGCATTTCTCTCCAATTACATTTAAGACAAAATTGTAAAAGTATAATTTTTTTTTATATAATAAATTGTAACATTTGCAAAAATTATCTAATAATATTTCTGAAATAATATTAATGAATATAATATAAACATGCCATTTCTGTCTTTCCTAAGAAACATCTGAGACAACATTATTCAGTTAAGTCTCAAAATGTATGAAAGAGCAACCTTAAAGTCTTTTTTGTGTAAAGACACAAAACGATTGGTCTGTGCAAGAAACCATTGGACAATTGACACTCACAATTGAGATTGTAGACATTGTCAATGGTCACTTTGAGAGAGGTGGCGGTAATGCACTTATAAGTCTGCAATCCACCGTAAAGCAAGAAGAAGAAGAAGAAGCCTCACGCGCAGGCTGTGTTGAGGATGCGCCTTACATTTCAGACCTTCCAGGCATTTTAGTGCATCAGAGGTAAAACACGATATAAATACTGTTCAGTTTCTTGCACTGACAGATCGTTTTGTGTCTTTACACATCAATGCATCGTCACGAGCCACAGGGTTTAATTTGGTTTTGTCTGTGTATGTTTTTTTTTTTTTTTTTTTTATTGTATGTTTTAGCCATGATTCCCATCCACTTGCATAGTATGACTAGCAGACTGCAACGGTTTGAGTAATAAATATATCAGTTTATGTTCTACTGAAGAAACAAAGTCACCTACATCTTGGATGCCCTGGGGGTAAGTCGATAAACATAGAATTTTAAATTTTTGGGTGAACTGTCCCTTTAAGATTTGCAAAACATGTAAACATATATTTGAGGATCTCATCTCAAACTTCAAAGTGCCATGCTTAAAGTAATGACCAGATAGAAATGTCACACCGACTCAGATCTGTTAGGCCTGATCAAGTGTTTCTCAGCTTTCTCGACACCGTCGCTCTGTTGAACACGCTGAGGGCGAGCAATGCAAAGGTCACTGCAGAGAGCCTGGACACGGCATCACACTTGATTAAAGTTTCATCCCAGCTTCATCCTTTTACATTATCCTGCTCTGACATCTCATTGCCAAAAGCAACCTTGTCCTGCCCGCTGGGCGGATGTCTGTTCAGCCCTCATTAGTTAATACAACGGCGAGACCCGCTGGCCTACATCACCTCACCAAACCACATCGACATGGAGGCAACAATGAGAATGAAGCTCAGTAAATTAGCAAATGGCAGATTTATAGACTCAAGTCCTGACCTCTCTCTCCATGACGGATGACTTTTGGCGAGGCAGTGCTTGAAAGTACAGAGGAGGTGCCAGAAGAAACCTAATGGACACAGGAGACTCATTACACCCACAAAAATGGGTAATTACTGCCGCTGTCAGACCGAGCCGTACTGTTTATTCAAGACCAAGACAAAGTTTGGTTTGTTTATGAGGTACCAGACTCTCTCTTCAATTGTCAGCGAGACCAGCCCATTAAAAACAGAATAAATTAGCTGTGTTGACATGAGACTAACTGGCACACATTAGTAAACATGATGAGCACCGCTGAGGCAGATAACTTACGTTTCTGATGACAATCAAGATGAATATTTATAAGCATGGACCTAATTTTGTTATGGATGCAACAACAACTGACACAGAATTGAGAATTTGAAATCTTATAGAAACACTAGCAAAAAGTAAAAAATGTCTTTTTAAACGTGCACATCCTAGTAACATCGTGATATTTCAAAATGTGATTGTTCTTGGAGCTGCACAAGTAATCTTAAGGCTCTTTCACACTGAGCGTGATGCGAAAAAGCAAAACGAATTGGCGGCGAATGGTGCTTTCACACAAAGTGCCGAACAATTGATCGTCTGTTGCTAATTCATGCCTGCACACTAGTTGGCGCCAAACAACAATACATTTTTCCTCAGATATTTATCTCGTATATGGATTTAAACAGCATCGAGTGCTTGTAATAACTTCCGATTGCCATCTATAGTTGATTTTGATTCTATAATAGGTAGATATGCAATCTTTGTACGTTTAATAACACTACACTGCTTATCATTTCTCATAAACATACTTTATTGTAATGCTATGTTATTGTACCATGAGTTGCATACATAACACATACAAAACAGCAGCTGCTCCGGGCATGTGATCTAAGCTCAAATTAAATTGGATGGCCCATTTCATCACTGAGCGACGGGGGAAAAAAATCGGCACACAGGAAGAAAAAAATCCTCAATTTTGCACGCCGTGAATGTTCACACCAAGTATGTATAACCCCACTGGGATCTACTGTTTCGATTCGAAAGCACCATCGCGCTCAACATTCACAAAAAATTTTCATTTTTCCGTGTGAAAAGGCATTTAGGCTTTACCGATGAAAACAAACATCACCACGTCTGTAGTAATAAATCTAACTCAGAAAATTATCATTATAAATGTTTAAAAACAGTTTAACTGATAGAACAGTCAAACACTAAAGGGACATTTCACTGTTTGTCATTCCGCTGGTCTGTGTTCATTTCAGTCAATACATTTGCTGTACGAAGTTTTCATTGACTCTTTCTTTATGGGTGCCTTCACACCTGGCCCTTTTGTTTAGGAACCTGGCTCATTACCCCTTGTAGCTCGGTTTGTTTGGGCATATGTGAACATAGCAATCACGCTCGGATCCGTGCCAAAACAATCGGTCTGAGATCACCTGAATGATGATGATAGATTACGTAAGTGCCGTGAAAAGCATTGGCTTTGTTGTTTTGCTAATACCTTAAAATGAACCTGTGAATATCTGTGGGTGAGTATATCTCCCCCATTCAAAACCAAAACACACTTTTTTATTTTATATTGCTGTTTTATTGTTCTCCCTCATAGTAGGTGCAATTTAAAAATGTTTTCCCAATCAATCCTGGAATCCTGCTCAAAATTATAAATTAATATCATGACAGCTAAAAAAAAACAAAAAAACAATAAGCCTGCAAAGCTGTTGTTGTTGCATCCTGATGGATGACAGCCATGACAGCTAAGTGGAATCCCGGAAAATAAACTGTGGAACTTTGACCAATGACAAAAAAGTTTACTCGCACATGGTCCATTTAGAAACTTTGCCGTGTGAAAGTAAACCACACCAAGAATAAAAAGCAATAATGTCATAACTTGAATCCCTGTTTCGGAACAAAGCAATCGATCTACAGGTGTGGAAGCACCCTTGGTGGCTACAAGTGACTGTCCTTATGAGCGAGTCGTTTGAATCATACATTCAAGCAATTCTTTCAAAAACTAAATCATTCAAGTCAATGAACCAAATTATTTCAACTGATGTTGATTCATTCAGGAATGAAACAAGCACCTGTCAATGATGCATTCACTTAAACAATGATTCATTTACTTAACCAGTAAAACTTTTGTATTATGTATTGTATTTGTATTAGCCTATAGCTTCTTTTATTTTGAATTAGCATTTATTCAGTTTTCAATTTAATGTCACTTTCATTTTAAGTAATGTTGTGCTTTTGTCATTTTTATAAAAAAATATTAGTAGTTCAAATAGTAGTAGAGTAACAAATGTCTTGATTTACATTTATCCAAAGCAACTTATAGTGCATTCAGGCTATAAATGTTTTTTTTAGCAGTATGTGCGTTCCTTGGGAATTGAACCCATGACCTTTAGCACTGTTAACCCAATGCTCTACCACTGAGCCACAGGCACTTCATCGGTGAGTAACTGATTCATTCACCAACATGGATAAGTGATTTATATTCCATGTATTTTTTCTTTATTTTTCTTTTGCTTCAGGTTTTGTATAACACTGATCAAGACATCTCACGATCTTATTTGTGATCCTCAAGGAAAAATAAATGGTAAATCTGCTGTAAATATATTGCAAATAAAGTGATATATTCGAATATACTATAAACTTTAACAGACAGTCATGATGGATGTGACAGGTTCCATGGAAATAAAGAAATGTAGAAACACAGAGGTAGAAATAAGTAGTTCAGATCTCAGGTCCAGTGCACAGGGGCTGAACAAACTCAATGACTCTTGTTGCTAAAAACTGCCGTGCTGCCCTTGAATGCTGTACTTAACCCTCAGCAGCTCGTGAGACGCTGGAGCATCAGTGCAAGTGTGAATGAGAAAGCAAAGAGAGTTTATTATTCATGACCCATTACTTTATATTCTCGCCACCTGGCCGCTCAATCCCAATGCACTGAAACCCCACACAGACGCCGCTGAGCTTAATGATGATGAAAACAGTGAACGGCACCTCATTCCAAAACCAATCACGTCTCTAAAGGTGCTGCATCATTTTGAGGCAATCCAAGGGGTGGTTCTGTGTTTTTGGAAACACCCATTTTCAAGCCAATGAGATATAAGGGTGAGGAATCAGCTAAACAACCACACAGCATAACAAAATGGGGTCTGTTCTAGAAACCAAGCAGCCTAACCTGCAAAACATGAAGTATCAGCCAAGAAACAAGGATCATCTGGCAACAAAAGGCTGAGTTTATTACTGTGTGCGCTTGACAAGAATGAATGAGCATGACTGCCTGAAGCTATTGTACACTTTCGACTTTGACCATCCTTGCATGCACTGCAAACACACTACACATTCTGAAACAACTGTATGCTTCATGACCATCTGCATCCAAATAAAGATATACACATGCTTACACACTTAACAGCTCAATGACAGTGTAGACACATACAGAGTTTGATGAATATTTCAGTAAAAAAAAAAAAATGTTCACAATATTTTAGAGTTTGAAATATATATTCTATAAAATATATTTTTTACATATATTTTTTTTACGTTAAGAGTAATCCAGCACATATTCAAATATGAATGTCTTACAGGCAACACTTTATACGTTTCTTTTGTTAGTTAATATGAGCTAGCAATGAGCAATACTTCTAAAGCATTCATTAATCTTAGTTTAAGTTCATTTCAACATGTAATTACACATTATTTCAACCAAGGTTGTACCTCTTAATATTAATTAATTAATGAGCCTGAACTAAGATGACCTAACAATGAACAGTTGCATTTTATTAAATTACATTAACAAAGATGAATAAATACTGTAACAAATGGATTTATTAGGGGTAATTAATACATTGACTAACGCTAACTAATAGGACCTTATTGTAAAATGTTACAATTTTATTTTAATGCACTTTATTCACATGTTCATAAACTAGTCTGAAACATTTTTCATATTCAGATTAATGTAATGAAACGACTGTCAATATTTTGTATTAGTATTGGTCTAAAACTGTCCATGTTTAGATACTGTATATTTAGACCTTTAGAAATGTAATTGAAATAAAATGCATTTTACCTGCAATGTCGAAAACTTACGTCATGTAAAAAAAAAAAAAAATTCGTATCTGTTTCACTCAAACACAGTCAGCTGTGTATAACTGACATTTTCTAAAAAATTATATATATGGTCATAGACAAAGAATTATGCAGTTTGTCTGATTAATGAGGTGAAACAGACACTTTCACCCCACTCTTCATTACACCAAATGGCCAAAAGTGTGATTGCATCCCAACACATATGTGCTTATTGAACATTTACATTCAAAACCATAGACATTATTAGTGAGTTGGTCGTCTTTTGCTGTTATAACAGCCTCCATTCTTCTGACAGAGCTTTTAAAAGACATACACTGTCCAAGAAATGTTCAAGTATCAGTAACCAATGTTATTATGGATGCACTTTTAACCATGTTAAATATATATTCAGAATAATGTAGATGCAATACATTTTAGACTGACATACCAATTGTTATATTCTGTGCATTGAATTTTCTAATTGCAATGTTGCATTAGAGCCCACACACTGTTTTTAATTTACACTGGAAAGCACAAGAATCAAAGCGCACCAATGTCATCATATCACTCTTATACGCACCCCATCATTTTCATTGTTTCTGCATTCTTTTAAGCTTCTTCCAAAGAAATCACTGCTGTTACAAAGGCCTCACCATCTGTCCCATCACACTTTTTACGAGAAATGTCTGCTGGATGCTTCCGCTGCCTGATGGATCAAAAGAGAACTTGTCAGTTACTATTCAGGGTGCGCTGGGTAACCTTGAATGTGACTGGAAGTGAGACAAAACGATAAACCGTGCACTGCAGGCATGAGCAAAGATTTGGATTTAGCACCAATGGATCCTCTAAAGTGAATGGTCCAAACAGCTGATAAAAACATCACAATAATCCCCACCACTCCAGTCCATTAATTAATGACTTCTGAAGCAAACAGCTGCACATTTGTAAAAAAAAAAAAAAATAATAATAATAATAATTAAAATAAATCCATCATTAAGATGCTTTTAAGCTTTTTTAAAACCATTGCTTCCGACTATAATACAAGTCCTCTATTCATAATAGTGTTTTCTGTGGTGATAAAGTTAAGAGAAATATACACTGATCAAACACTGTTTACAAGCACAAACTGTCCAAAACTGTTTTAAACAAATTGGTATTTTGGCCAGAAGCAATGATATAGTTAAAATGCCATAATGGTGGATTTGTTTCTTTAAAACACACAGTTTTTTGCTTTGTTAATTGAAGTTGTGTGGATTACTTGTGGATTACTGTGTTTTATCAGCTGTTTAGACTCTTATTCTGGCAGCACCCATTCACTTCAGAGCATCCATTGGTGAGCATCTGATGTAACGTCAAATTTTTTCTAATCAAATGATCTACATCTTTGATGGCCTGAGAGTGAGTAAAATCTCAGCAAATAATCATTTTTTGGATTAACTGTTCCTTAAAGGGATGTTCAATTTAACCAGTTAACCGTTAATGAAATTTAAGAATTTTGACCAATTAATACAATCAGTTAAACGTTTTAAAAAGTCATTTATTTATTATTTTTTGTAATTTATCAATATATTTCAAAATGTTTGCTGCAGTGTTAAAATAGGCTACACTACACATATACTTTTTTGTTTGTTTTTTAAAGAAAAGTAGCCTATTAATAAGAATTAATAAACAAATAGTTTTATTATTTCATTCAGAAATAGGCCTACTGCTGACGTGAAATGTTTAGAAAACATTATAATAAACACTGTAAACATCGCTTATGCAAACAAACACTTAACACATAAAAGCAAAGAAATTATTACATATTAAAACTGAGAAGTGTAAAAGCAAAGAAATTATTACATATTAAAACTGAGAAGTGTTCTTTTATCCATATGTTTGACTGACTGTATTTTATTATGATAAATGAACAGGCTGCACTGTCAAAGAAGTAAAGCTTAACTCTGAACGAATGCGGTGCCAGCACAGTCACTTGATTTTTTTCCTTCTAACAGTGGAATCAACTTCTCCTTTTAGTCATAAAGATAATTGGAATTTTGAACAGTTTGCCTTTATTTGTATACATTCACAATAAAAACATATCTTTGTGTGGACAATAAACCTAAAGAAAAATAGGATACTGCTTTCTGTCATCTGTTTCCTTTTGCGCTGTACAAAAATGAACCAAAACTGCATTTTTCATTCATTTTCGTAATTTATTATTCAAGTAAATATTTTTTTTTCGTATAGGCCTATTTATTCGCTATATAAAGCCTAGCTTTATTACATTTTTCTCCACTCGCAGAAGCGCTGCAGGTGGGTGATGTGATATGAAGACCATGTGAATCCTCATTAGTGAAGAATCCACAAATGTGTGCGTCAGATAAGAGAGACACCAGAAATGTGCAGTGTTGGGGGTTCTCCGGGACCAGGTTTTGGAACCACTGCCATAGAAAAACTATTCTTGGTTTCAGTGAACAGTTTTTAAAAGAACATGTTTTTTTTTCTTCCATTTTAAAAATCTAAAAAAAACTGTAAAGAAACTTTTGTTGGACAGAAGGATAAATGGAATAATCAAAGCCAATAAAGAACCCTTATTTTTGTCTGTAACAGACATATCAAACATTAAATATTCATTAAAGGTATATGATTGATTATTGATAGCATGCTTCTCATTAGAATAGAACCCTAAATGATCTCAGAAGCATTTCTTTCAATGCTCATAAAACCATAAACTCTCTTATTCTGTGCAACAACAACAACACAAATCTATTTTTGTTTCCTGCTCTCTTGACAGAATAGCTCAAGACAAAAACTTGACTCCCTAATTACCTGTCTGCATATATCTTTCGGGTTCAGAGAATTTCCCTATTGTTATTGTTGCATAAAAAGCAAGACAGCCTTAAGAAAGATACCTTTTTAAGAAAGGGAAAGCCACAAGACATTCACCAGCTGTCTACAGGTCACATTCAGGTTGAGTCAACAACGCACACAGCACAGTCACTCCTCCCTCGACACGGTGAACCATTTTCACTATATTTAAACAGTGTTTCGTGTTAATGAGGCACTATAGGGTGTATGTGCGTAATGAGCAATCTGTCGTAGATCACGCTGGCAAAACATTATTATAATGCTGGCCTGTTCATGTTGAAGACTTCTCTTGATTCTAGTTACTTAGTAGAGCGAGAGAAACACGTAACTGATATAATGGATATGAATGTGAATACATGCAACACAATCACAGATGGGTCTGAACAAAAAAGATGACAGCTGACCGTCTGACACTTGTGGTGCTAAGTCAAGTTTTATGTCTACAGTGCTTTTGGCATATTGTTTCAAAGCAGCTTTACACAAAACATCTCTTTGGGGATGTTTGCATGCCAAATATTAACAAGCTACATCATATTATTGAAATGAATTGTTCAATCACATTAAACTGAGGACAAATTGGGTGCTTGAGGGCATGCAAACCCTTAATTAAAAATGATGGGCGTCCCTAAAGACTCATCTTTGAAGGGCTGCCAGCCCAAGAACAATTTGATAGACAATATTTAGCACAAGGATGAGAACAAGGAGGTATGTGCTTTATTGCACCTGATGTGAATGGAAGATCTGACACAGCAGAACGTGCATAAGCAGGCTGTTCTGTGCTCCAGCATCTCTAATGCAGTATCAAAGGCTTCACACACTCATCTGTGTTCTCAAGTTTAGGCAACAAAGCCTCGTTTTTAAGAATCTGGATGAGAGTTCAGTGAGATTCTGGATCTCACTCCTTCATTTGTCATCTCCGTAATTTGATCTGTTTGAATAGTGACTAATTTGGTTAGAAACACTTATCAGAAAAGCTTACCAAATAGACAAACGACGGGTCAGTTAAAATATGTGCATCTCCAGTATTGCATTAAATAGAAATCCCACTACTACTAGTTATAAATGCTTACCTGATATTCAACTAACAGGTTGTAATTTGCAATTGGATCCACTCATTCAAGTTCACAATTCTTCCATCCCTCTTGCATTTGTCATCATTGTCTATGCGAAAACGAGTGATGATCAGCCTCCGGATCATAACGACCACTAATGCTCAATCTCCATCCGCAACCGCTTGGGAAAATCCTCCAAAGCGAGTCGTTTAAACTTGCTCTTAGTTTATATTCCCACAGCAGGCGAGACGCATCTGTCGTCTTGTTCTCCAGCATCCTCCGCAATCCGAGCCATGCAGCTTTCCATCTACATATCTTCTGCTGTCGCTAGGCATCCTGAGCAATAATAATGACCGGCTGAAAACCACAAGTAGCGTTGTCCGATTCTTTGAACCGGTTCGCCTGAATGATTCGATCGAGCCGATTCGCAAAGCGTGTGCATGCGAAGTCACTCGCATATGAGAGAACTTGGATGTTCGAAATGGAACGGCACTGTACTGTACACTTTGCGCAATATATATATATATATATATATATATATATATATATATATATATATATATATATATATATATATATATATATATATATATATATATATATATATATATAGTTATTGCTATTGTTTTTTTATATTTCGAAAAACATGCTACACACAAAATAGTCAATGTGGCATGTGTAATTTAGTAGGCTAGCCTAGGTGGGAAAAAAACCGTTTTGTCGGCATTTTTAAAGTAAAACGTCTAAACTTTTGTTTGTCTGGTCCAACAATGAGTGTAAAAAACCACTCATGTTAGCCTACTTACAGTTCATTTGTCACTTAAAATCAATAGACATATTGAGTGCACTAGGACACATGCAGAGTGCACTGCCTGTATAGGGTGAATGCAGGTAAATAAATTGGGTCACTTTTTAACACTCATGCACAATTTGCCAGATGCAAAACATAGGTCTGCTGCATAAATGCAGAGTGTTAGGCTATATTTGACTAAACAGACCAATACGTTCAGAAAAGCATGCTTCCATATTCTTCATAGTAGCTATTGGTTAACTAGGCTATGTAGGAAATAGCAATATAGTGTAGGCAAAATATACTGTGCAGAATGCAGTAATCATCCATATCCACAGAATGTTTTGGATCACACTGTCGATGATGACATGCAAAACAACACGATATCATAACTTAATTATAAATACAAGCACAGGAACAGTTCGCAAACATTTGTGAGCGATGACTCAATCTTTATGGTTTCGTGTTTTGAACCGGTTCGTTTGAAACCAACCGCCCAAATGAACCGATTCGCTAAGTGAACCGAACGTGCCTATGCTAATCACAAGCGCTTTTTCCGTGTCTCTCTCTCTCCTCTCCCCTTCATTCCTTCACTGTTCACCGACGCTAAACATCTGTCCATTTTAATCTAAATATATTAGCAGAATATGCATTAGTGAAAATCAAAGCTGATGGGAAAAAGACGCGGTGCACAAACGCAAGAGAAGGGTGGCTCTTTAAGTCTCCATCATGTGCGTGATTCTCAATGCGGTATTATTTGGTGAAGGAGGCAGAGGAACCCACGGGCTGTACGAGAACATTCCCCACAAAGCTTTACATAAGCAACGATGTGTCTAAACAACATTGCAAGTTACCAGAGCTATTTCAGTTTTAACAATGGGACTCTAGATATGCTGCAGAAAAGAGAGTTCTCAAGAGCCTTTGCATATGTTTCACTAACTATAGCAAGTCAGTAACACAAACAGTCAGCAGGTGCTCTATCTGCTCTGGTTTTCTTGTTTGTTTGCATTTTATCCATCATTGATTTTAATTTTAAAAACAATAATTAGCCTAACTTTGCCTCTAATAACCCCCCTTCCTTTCTTTCTGTTAGATTTGCTATTGATTTTCAGTATCCAAGGTGTAGTGTTTAAAGATCTGGGCCAGATGTTGAAAAGGTTACAATTTTGACTCTCACAATAGGTTATCCATGTGCGATCGCCATTGTGCCTTTGAGCAAGGCACTTAACCTCAGGTTGCTCCGGAGGGGCCGTGTCTGTAATAACTACTGTAAGTGGCTTTAAGTAAAAGCGTCTGCTATACTGACTTGTTTAACATTGCTATAGAACATATTGAGTCGTGAGGCATACTGCTGGATATCTATTCCCATTGCACTTTATCTAGAAATGCCGTTACTATGATCTCTTGAACCAGAGGTTGTGTAGGAGCCTGATTGTGCCGTGCTCACATTTATTTCCCCTCTCTCACCAAACACAATCCAGTCTCTGTTCGTCAGTACATTTATCAGGCCCTGTGTGATTGAAGTCAACAATGCATGTACAAACATTGTCAAGACTTCTTGATATAAATAATTGCAAAGTACAGGCAACTGTTTGCAAACAATTAAAATGCAATTCTGTATTATATTTGTGTAGAAAAATATAATGCAATATATTTTCTCTAGGCTATATTGTGCTGCGATAACACAGAGTGCTAAACAATATTTTTTACTGTGCTTTACTGTGAAACTCAGACTCAGAATGTATTCTTGTCATTGAGAACAGAGAAATTAATGCCCTTGCTTTTACGGCGCTATGAACAATGGATACTACCTCCATTTCTGTAATTAGTTTCGGCAGATAAGAAGTCTGACTTACAATTAAAAATTCCCCCAGAAGAGGTAGAAATCTGCTTAGCGTGTGCCTGTTTTAATTACTCAAGACAAGAGGCCCTATTGAGAGCCGCTTTATTTATATTCACAGCAGAGATGTGATGATGGTTATCTTCATTTGATGGTTATTGATTTGACCTATTATTCACTTTTCTTACTGGTGCTTCTTGAACAGCAAATTAATCCAAATATAATTTTATATACCGTTTTCCATCAATCAGTCTGTGCAAAATATATATATTGGTCTCTTTTGGTCCAAGTTTTCCTTAATCAGGTTATTAGATGCCATGTTAAATTAAAGTGGATGAAAACAAAGTCACGTTGGTCCTAGATCACGTAATTTTCACAGCTCAAATCAACTTTCAAAACTGATTATGATTTATTTTTTCACAATGTATTTTTATCTCTCACGGCCTCATTTTCATCCCGTCAGAAATTAAATATGGTGCTATCCTTAAGGTCTATAGGCTACTGAGCCATTATAACCTATCATCATTAACTCTGAAAACACTCTTTGTCCTTTTTCACTTCTCTCCAATTATGCATCGCTTCTAGAATGTGCTGTATGTAAAGAGGTGCTAATGGCTTCTATCAGCATACAAATGACTTTACAACTCAATAAACAGTGACCTCAAAAAAGGAATTGCACACTCGAGCCACACCTAAAATGTATTGCATTAGACAACAATATATAAAACACAATTGCATTTATTTTCATAAAAATACAACACGAACACACGCACTAGAAACATATTGAACTGTAAATGTATAGTTTAACACTGAAGAAATAGGTTTAGCACTTCTTTGGACTTTTGATTACTATACTGAACTTGATTAAATGGTCCATTACGTCATATATAGCCTAATTTGTGTTAATTTAGCTGGCTTATGTATGAGAAAAAACGTGCTCACATTTTTATCTCTATATTTAAAAAAATATGTTTTAAACTTAATTTATTAAGCCCTTTTCTTTTTTTATACATATAAAATAAATGATAACACGAGACCTAATGAATCTTATTCTCAAGTCAGAGGTTACTCGTGTTTGTACTAGAGTTTGGAATCGTGTAATACTAGAATTAGTAACTCAACACAAGAGGGCGCTAGTGAACTGTGAATTCTATCTTGAACGTTTATATTGGATTTACATTTGAACTCTAAATCCCATAACTAAATTTATATGAAATTCCTACTTTTGAAAACACATCTTTAAACTGTTGGATCTGAAAACGGACATAACTTATATTTAAACATTACTTGTGAGAGTTGACCAAATTAACACTTTAGGGAAACATCCAACAAACCACAACATAAAGAATATAATGTTGTGGTTTTTGAAATTCACAAATCAGTCACGACCAAAAATTAACAAGATCTAGCCTACATTCCATTTTATTGGCTATCTTGCTTTAAACATTCAATAATAATGGCATTCCAACAATCTGTGTGCTCTGACCATCTGTGGCAAGTCTGAACATTATTTCACCTCCATACACATCCCTAGCGTGAACACCTGTCTTCCTTTCCCTGGTCGCTTCTGACCACGCCCTGTACAAACCACGCCTCTATTTCGATTGGACCGGCGCTCATGAATATGCAAGTTTCGAACGCTCGGCCCCTCCCTTTGCACCTGATTGGAAGTATTTACTAGTTTTTTGCACTGAGGCGCTGGAGTAGAGCTGCACTGCACTGGAAGATGAAGCCCTGCCGGACCGAGCAATAAGGATTACAGTGATTTGACTTTCTAAAAGAGAAGAGAGGACCTTTATATCTGCCAGTCGACTTTATACATATTCCAAGATGCCTCGTTCATTCCTAGTAAAGAAGCATTTCAATGCAGCAAAGAAACCAAATTATAGTGAGCTGGAGAGTCCAACAGGTAATAAACTTGATGATTCTAACTCCTAACAGTGAAAAGTTAACGTTATTTTGTCAGTTGCAACTGTTAAAACGCGTTAAGTTTGCGACATATTAAAAAGATGAGCCTAATGAATTATTCAGTTTCATTTCATAAGTTTGGGTTTTAAATGATACCACTTTTAGGACTGTTTTCCAAAGTATTTCCTTTGAAAATCCGGTACACATGCGTATGATTGTTTTTTGGCGAATGATATTATGATATCATCGTTGTGAAATTATTGTCTGAATGTAACTCAGTGTAACGGAGTTAATAAAAACTGGTAGTTGGTGCATATCAGTTAACTATATGAATGCTCTAGGGAAGTACAAATACTCGTTTTATCAATAAATAAGGCAATATATCTACATGCATAGCTATAAAAAAGGAAACTGCATTTGAAATAGTTTCATATTTTAAAATATAGCATGTTACTTCTCAAGGTTTTTATGTCAAGAACCCAGTGAACTAATGCAATCACATTTCCCCCCTTTTATTGCAGTGTTTATTTCTCCATATGTCTTAAAAACCCTCCCGGTGCCTATTATACCACAGCCTGAAGTGTTAAGCCCGGTGTCTTACAACCCCATAACAGTGTGGACTACCAGCAACCTGCCCCTGTCACCCCTGCCCAGTGACCTGTCCCCCATCTCCGGATACCCCTCGTCCCTCTCTGACACGTCCTCTAATAAAGACCACAGCGGTTCAGAGAGCCCCAGGAGCGATGAAGACGAGCGGATACAGTCGACCAAACTGTCAGACGCTGAGAAGTTTCAGTGCAGTTTGTGTAACAAGTCCTACAGCACGTATTCAGGACTCATGAAACACAAGCAGCTGCACTGCGATGCACAGACCAGGAAATCATTCAGCTGCAAGTACTGCGAGAAGGAATACGTCAGCCTAGGGGCCCTAAAGATGCACATAAGGACACACACGCTGCCGTGCGTTTGCAAAATGTGTGGGAAAGCTTTCTCCAGACCTTGGTTGCTGCAGGGACACATTCGGACGCATACAGGTGAGAAGAGATAATGCACACTTAAAATTCTTGTTGCATGCATTGCGTTTAAGTATTTTGCACAATTTGTAATCAATAATTGTATCAGACAATGCATTGCATGATGCAGCAGTACTCCATTATTGAACTGACATGACTTTTGTGTTCAATAGGTGAGAAACCCTTTTCATGCCCCCACTGCAGTCGTGCATTCGCAGACCGGTCCAACCTTCGAGCTCACCTGCAAACCCACTCAGAAGTGAAGAAATACCAGTGCAAAAACTGCTCCAAGACCTTCTCTCGCATGTCGCTGCTGCACAAACATGAGGAATCTGGCTGTTGCATTGCACACTGAGACAGTCTCTCACACACACATTCACTAAGTGCCTCCGATTGTGAATGTGTTCTCGGATCTGCTCTTCCTGTCAGTATACTCATGATAAACTGGATACGAAGTGCAAATGCATCCGATTTAAAAAAAAGCACCGCCCTAGGGTCTGAATGCATGAAGTGTTTTTGGAGTCATTCAGAGATCAGATTCCAACCAAGACGCTACACGCTAACAAGTTAAACTGACCCAAAACAGCTTTCCGCTTTAAGATTGGTTCCTGGAGAACCTTCGACACCCTCAGAAAGGAAACGGCACAAAACAAAAGACTGGTGGTCTTAATTCATTGACTAAGAAGCCTTTTCATTTCAGTGTAAACACAGATTCACCTGCCTGTCACGTGCCTTCCATTTTAACAGTATTTGCCCTGTCCTGGTCGGGTTGATGTGTACTGTACATTTGTTTACGGATATGTACTATTTGGGAGGTTTTAAACATGTAGCCTCTCCAATAAGCAATAATTTGTGACTCAATGTCAAATGGTTAACAGTCACTTTTTTGTTTTGTTTTTTGTTCTGAGAGGTAATCGGTCAGACATTTCACACCATAGATGGTGACACACCAATGAGCTTGAGACCAAAGGAATAATTAACGCCATGTTTTTAAACAGGGAACAAGTGCAAAATGACACTTTCTTGAATTCAAAGTATTTAAACTGTTGTGCTATCATAACACCACAGCAGTTAACCAGCACTCAAGACTTGCAATTTTTTTCATCAGGAACTTCAGAGATTTTGCCATGTAATTGTTTTTTTGAATGTATATGACACTGATATGATTGTACTTTGTATTGAAAAGTGTAAACGAATGGTATGGTTTTGTACAAAAAATAAAATTTACACTTTTTGAATAACTCTGCAATGGTTCGAATCTATTTGGCATCCATACTTTTGGGATAGTTTGTGCAAAAAAATCTAAATTAAATCATAATTAACTCACCCTCATTCCAAATATGTATGACTTTTTTATCTGTGGAAAGAAGAATGTTTCTTGAAGAAAAACAATACGATTAAAGTCGCTAGGGTCTAAAACAAGGCTACTGATGATAGTATTTTGTTTTTTGGGGGGTGAACTATCCCTTTAGGCTTTAACACTTTCATTGAATAACAATTAGCCCAATGTTTAAATGTGCATAGTGTTTGAAATGTTATGCAAATGAGAATGCCCTTAATGGCACATTAACAGAACGTCTCTTACCGAAATCTCCTGAAAACTGTGCTGTTAAATCTGTTGCTAAAGCATTCTGATTTTTTTCAAATCTGAATTAACAGTTAAAGAATTACAGTTAAACATGGTCATGGGGGGATGACTTTTCATCACCTGGTTTTAATATAGTTTGACTCATTCCCACAGTTAACTTGCATTGTGGGAGTTCATCAAAGTGCAGTTTAAGTATTTCATGCTGCAAATGTGTTTGCAGTTTATTGTGACAGAAAAAGGAAAGAGCAAGCCGTATGAACTACTATCATTAATTTAAAAGTCACACAGCTGGAGACTCCATTTATATTCAGGATTCAAAGTTAATCAGAACCAACTTGAAGAGTCATGGAAATGAAGTGGCCAGAAGATGTGGGAACGACACAAGAGTTGTTGTGCATCTCAACAAAACGTCCTCATTTTAAAGTCAGTGGTTTTGTGGACACATGAACCTGTCCTTCCGAACCTGTTCGGCTCCCAAACAAATCCCAAATGTTACACCCCCTCGCTATGTTGATCTCACTTTGCTGCCAATTTCTTTGAAGACTCCTGGTCTCTGAAGGGGCCACTATGGCAAAGCCAGACTGGCTCTCACACATGTGAAAGTCCTTTACTGGATTATTACTCAGCAACCTCACACTACACAGTGGGAACTCACAGGACTTGCACAAACCAGCGGGCTTTCAAACACTGAATCCAATTTTGAACTAAAGTAAATACCTTTTAACTCCATTACAAAAATCATCTAAAGTACACTAGAAAATCAAGGTGAAAATGTGCCATTTAATAACATTACACCGAGAGAGAGATTTATTATTATATATAGAAATAATAATTAAATAAATATTTAATATGCTAAAATAATATGGAAAAATGACACATGCACAAGTAAAGGCCTGGTGGGAATACTCACCCTATAGAAAGGCTTTGGGAAAACACTTGTCTCTTTCATGCTGTGTGGTTTTATCTTTCCATGATCTGACTCATGGAAGCACTATTCCAGGTGTTCACTGTGACGCACCTCACAACTGAACAGCTTCGGCCCTCGGGACCCCCTATGGTGCCATACAGGTGTTCACATATCTTGCGGTTTTCTAGAAGTTCAAATAAATGTTATGACTTTTTGTGCATAATAATGACAGAATATTATCACAACAAAACTTGGCAGATTATGTAGCAAATATGTTTAGGTATATAAATTAGGTATGTGGCTTTTAATTCATCTATCAGCTTTGAGGTCATCGGTAAACCTTTCTTGTCCACTTTCTTTCAGTCACCAGGAAAACATGTGACAGAACCTGCTTCTAATGCAGTTTGCAAGAACGTAATTCAAAATCTGTTCTAACTCTGCTCTTTTGTCACATGTTCATTGAACTTTTGACGCCCCACGTCACATCAGGCCTCTCTCTCACAAGACTACCATCACCATGGCTCAAGGACAGATCCGACAAGGTTACAAAGGAAGTATATTATCTTTGTTAGTCTCTCTCTCTCTCTCTCTGTTGACTTCACACTAATGCAGCTGCTCCTGTAAATGGAACAGATTCAATTAGAAAGCTGGTTGAAGGCCTGTTTGTTCTGGTTTGTGTGCGATAGAAGGAGCCTGACCCGAAGAAAAAGACATAAATATTCTTCTCTTAGTAGCCTGAAAGAACCTTTACAGTATAAAAGAGGCAATTTTATTGTCTTTAAAGAAATAGTTCATGCAAAAATGTATGCACTACACTGCAAGTCATTAAAAGTCATATTATAGATATGTGTGAAGAAATATAATTTATTATTCACAAAAAAGGCAATTATTCATTATTAGATCCAACTCCAAGGACAAAAGTGAATCACATCTGAAATCTATCTTAAAAGTAAAGTTCTCCCAAAAGTAAACATTATTATTATTATTTTTTAAATAAATTAATCGCAATTAATCGCATCCAAAATAAAACATAAATATTTTTAACATAATATATGTATATGTACTGTGTATATTTATTATATATAAATGCACACACATACAGTATATATTTAGAAAATACTTACATGTATATACATTTTTGCATTTATTTTCTTATATTTTATATTATATACATAATTATATTTAACCCTCTAAGCACCAAAGTCGCAAAATTGCAATAAAACATCATACTCAATATATATAAACATAACATATTTTTCTTAAATATAAACATGCATGTGTGTGTATGTGTGAGTGTATTTATATATACATAGTAAATATCCACAGTATACACACACATATGTAAACAAGAACTTATTTTGGATGCGATTAATCGCGATTAATCATTTGACAGAACTCATTTATTTATTTATTTATTATATATATATATATATATATATATATATATATATATATATATATATATATATATATATATATATATATATATATATATATATATATAAAAATATTGTGGAACACAACAGGATATATTTTGACAAATATTACTAACCAAACTGTTTTGATTACTATTGACCACTAATGAACAGAATGAATGAATGAACAAACAAATGAATTAATAAATAAATGACCTAACTTTCATTTTTGGTTGAACTGTCCCTTTAAGATGGCAGTTGGATTCCAAGCAGCTGGTAATACCAACTTAAGGTGGTGGAGGTTGGTTTTTGGAACATAACAGGCATTTGTTTCCACCTAATAACCAGCCTGAACCAAACTATGTACCAAAACAGATACTTCAGCAATCAGCTAAATCTTCCAGAAGTGAGGGATACTTGTATTTTTTGTTTTTTATAGCAACATACAAGGTAATTCTGCATATCACAGAACTGCAAGAGGGTAACTAATCAGTGCAGTATGTTAGAACAGTGATTGATCCAAAAAATAATAATTAATGAAGAGTAATTAGATCTAACGTTTTCCTAATGTCAGTAGCTGAATGAAGCTGAATAGCTTTCAGTGTGTGAGTAACATTACCAGCCAAAAACAATACTTGTGTCAAATCATACATATACACATCAGGAAAAAGGGGAAGGAAAGAATCCGAACAGCTAGACATGTCTGCGCTTGCTTCTAGGCCAAATATCATTACAATCTTCTGCTAACCTAAAATGTCTGATCGCTCATGTGATGAGAACAGGACACTCACATGCCTCGAAATCAATTACAGTCGATATCAACACAATCATATGCCAGCTCCTGAACAGATTTGATGACCTACAAGATATTTATCATCCATGTGAGAGTTTCATAACTCCAGGACAACCATACTACAAATACTCTATTATGTTTCAAGAGAAGAACATGCGATTTCTGAACATTATCTATGGATTTTATGCTAAAATGTTGCCAATCAATACACCAATCTTGGATTTGAAAGCACCAGCTCCCATATTCAGCTAGACAACATCATCATGCTGATGTTTCTTTCTAACATATTATTTCATAAGGGATTTAATTTAAACTGAGCAAACATTAACGCCTTATAGTACACTACATTTTTCAATATGCAGAAGAAGCTAATCAGTTTGTCAGAACATGATTGTTTTTCTTACACTAGGCAAGTGGCTGATTGTTGTTATTGAGTCTAATGAAACATAATCTAAGACAAGAGATTATTTTTAGCCTCCTAATGAAGTTGGTCCTCCAGGATGAATTAAATCCCACCTTCAAGTCTATGGCTGCTATGATATTTTCACTCCTATTATATGAACCTATTTTATATTGCTTACAAATCATACTGGAGAGTGATACTCTCAACAAACATCACTAGCTCTTGGTTAGCCTCTGTCAATGTACCTCCAGGAATCAGGGTGGCGCTAGTGAGTAAATGTCAGACATGAACTGTTTCTATAAAACTATAAATTCTGCTAAAATCTGGAATCTGGACATTTATAGATTTGCTGTTTAGCAAAAAACAATATCATGGATACACACGAGTAGCTTTAACTTTATGCAGTGTTTGTAAAAGACACTTGTAAAAGTAATGCATGACAGTATTGCGCTACTCCATAAAAAAGTAACTAATTGTGTTACTTAGTTACTTTTTATGAAAATTAATCCATTGTATTACTTTTGCATTACTTTTTATCACTTGTACTGGGCCTGCTTATTTGTTTTTTTAATATTAAAAAAAATTTTTTTGGCAATACCTCATGTTATTTGTAATGCATCACTATTTTAAAAAGTGACTCAGATATTTATTGTAAATTAAATTGTAATGCGTTACTTAACTAGTTACTTGAAAAAGTAATCTGATTACATATCGCCGATTACTTGAATGTGTTACGAGTAACTTGCATTACTTATATGAAAAAGTAACTCAGATATTTATTTGATATATAAGTTTGATATATAAGTATGTTCAACTTTATCTGCATACATACGGTATACTCATATATGGTGAAATTTTGATCTATCGTCACAAAATGTAAATTATCAGTAGCTACAGTATAAAGGCACAAAAATATTGATATATTATAAACATTAACATCATGATTTTCTGTAAAGCACTGTGAAATCTCTATACAAATTAGGACTATAACAGGATTTTTGATTGTTAGAATGTCAAGTTTATTTTGGAAAATTACCCAAATTGAATGCAGCACTCAATATAAATAGTTTTGGTGCAAAAAACATTAGCCACCCCTAAAGTACAAATCAAATCCTAACAGATTTAAAACCAAGCAAACTGATTGGAGCCGTCAACTCCAGATCAAGTAATGCTCGAAATCCCCTTCAGATTGAATCCTGTCTGTTGCCAAATCTATCCCGATATCAAGGCCTATCCCAAAACAAAACAAATGGGAAGTGATCGATTTACATTTCACAATCAAGCCAGTGCCTGCTTTTAGCTGCGCAGGCTTTATCCATGGAGACAAAAGAATCTGGAACAAACAAACCTTAGAAAATATCCAGCGCATGATGGTATTGTAGTCAAAAAACATGCCAGAACAGCACCAATCCACCAGCACGAGGCTCAAATAAACACGGCTGGATATCAGATGTGCCCTTTCCGAGGACCATTTATATAAGCCCATTCTCATTCATGCATTCTGATCTCCAACACGATGCCGGTAAATGCAAAATCCCCATATAGCCTTGTCAGTGAGACACAAAATATGAACGTGTCACTGTGATTGCTTGACCTGGTCAATGCCAGCTTTTGTTATTTTACTTTCACAAGTGAATGTCACTCTGCAATCAGTGCAGATCAGACTCAGAAGGTCACATCTTCAGCTGTAGACTGTTTTTATGATTTTACACCATGACGAAACCAAAATTGATGTGATAAAGTGATAAGCGATAAAGCTATCTTTTCCATGAAAGTTTGTTTTCTGTCTAACAGCAAGTAGCTCTGAGCAACAAGATGTTTCGCTAGTTGTGTTTGGATCGGTAGCTTCGCCCGAAATGAAACAGCATCAATCTAAAATCCACAAAAAGGTCAATAAACAATAAATATGTTCTGACGTGTCAAGAGTGTGTTGCATCGCACAGCATTTATTTGATTTAAAATACAATAAAAATACTATATTCAAAATAGCGGTTTACTATTTGAATATGTTTTACAATGTCATTTATTCCTGTGATGCAAAGCTGAATTTTCAGCATCATTATTACATGAGGCTCAAATAAACACGGCTGGATATCAGATGTGCCCTTTCCGAGGACCATTTATATAAGCCCATTCTCATTCATACATTCTGATCTCCAACGCGATGCCGGTAAATGCAAAATCCCCATATAGCCTTGTCAGTGAGAGACAAGGCTACAAGGCTATTATTTGATTTAAAATACAATAAAAATACTATATTCAAAATAGCGGTTTTCTATTTGAATATGTTTTACAATGTCATTTATTCCTGTGATGCAAAGCTGAATTTTCAGCATCATTATTACAGAGTCTACAGTGTCACATGATCCTTCAGAAATCATTCTAATATGCTGATTTGCTGCTCAGGAAACATTTCTATTATTATTATAATTATTAGTGTTAAAAAAGCTGGTGGTACATTATTTCAGGATGACTAGAAAGTTTTAAGAACAGCATTTATAAATAGAGTTTTTATGCAAATATATTTACTCTAACTTGAACTCATCCTTGCCTAATAAAAGTATAATTTTTTTTTTTTTTTTAACTGTACTGAACAAAAACGTTTTAATATATCCAGACACTTACATTTTGAATCTAATTTGCTGCAGTGCATTCTGGAATTCCAAACCTACAAATGTAAGCTAATAAACTTCAACGTTCAGGTGCATTACTCGAGTAAACCATGACTAATAGTGCTGACTGAATCTATAACTGTAGCTATAGTCGTTTTTGCGGCTGGCAAAGCTAAAAATACACGGTTCAGATGTGCTCCAGACTGTGTGTGTTGTGTGTGATGTAATGTTTGGTGGTGTTGTGTGTTTGTCCCGTTGTGTCTGCTGAGTAACAAGGGTCTGTCGGGTCCAGCTGTAAGATCTCTGACTCAGGAGGATGTGGCGCAGACGCTCAGCTCCCCCTCAGCTCTTGAGGAAACAGCACCCGCGCCAGCTCAAGTCCTGAGCATTGTCTAAGTCAACAATCAGAAGGGAAAAGCCTGGAGAGTCCATCTTTGGCTTGGGATTTATTGGTCTGTGTAGGGAAGACCTTGACAAAATTCCTACAATCTTTTATAGGTTGTTTAAGGATTTTATTTGGATGAAGTATATAATTTTCTGATTAATTAATCACGTTCCAGTATTGCTGAGAAAGAGAATGCATTATTAGACATGTAAAACATTTATAGTAGTTATAAAAAGAGGCTTTAGGAGTCCATTTAAAATCATTTCATTTCCATATCATTAAACATAAGACTGCCATACAGTTCATTTTACAAATGTTAATAATTAAGAATTATTATCAATAATCAAAAAAATTAACTTTAATTTTATTAAAATGTATATATTACAAACATTAATAATAATAATATTAAAACAAATAAAGTGTAATATAATTATATAAAAATGTTGTATAGATGTTAAAAATTAAAAAATTATACTACTAATAATAAAATGTATACCTTAATAAAAAAAGTATAAAATGTCTATATATTTTATTATTAAAATGTCTATATATACTATAACAGTTATTAATCAAGAATAATTACTTCCAATTAAATAATTATTAAAATATATTTATGTAAAAATGTAAACAATGAACAATTAAGATTTAAACACAAAATACTATTTAAAATGTTAATAATTATTTAAATCTAATTATTTAAACAGTTTATAATTGTTAGTAATTAAGAATTATAATTACTAATATTGAATTTTTTGTTAAATTTCAAATATAATTATATAATGTAAACAACAATAATATTATTAATATTATATAATTATTGTCAATTGTGTGATTAATACTTGATTTTTCACATTAAATCTAAAAATGGATTTCTTTCCAAATGCATCACATCACAACCATTTTTTCTCAATATTAACACTCTTTACAGAAAATCATACTTTTAAAGTTTACAAGCAAAAATAAAAGTGTATGAATTTTCCATCTGTTCTAGTGTTGCTCATCAGCGTTCAGGCGCCGTCGTGTGTAAAATGGAAACTGAGTCACACAAGTTTTGGGAGTGTTTCAACAGCCTCGAGAAAGGAATGATATCTGGTGGAAGGTGATGATAATAGTAATATTATAGTGCACTTCTGGGACTTTTGAACATTCAGAAAGAAAGAGCCAAGCATTTCATTCTTCTTCAGCTCTGTTTTTTCCATTTGAGTGCCTTTTTTTCCCTCTCTCTCTTCATGCCTGCGGGGGTCATTCCTGATCTCGCATCACTTGGCAAGCATCCGCTTTTGATCATTTTTCCTTAATATGGAAAACTCTTTGCACAACACCTGATTCACTGGCACTATTTCTTAACTAAAATTTAGTTGATTTAAACAAAATCAATTCTGAAAACAACAAAGTTTTTGACGTGTGATTACATAGCCAACGATGGGCGCTTGAACTGTAAATTACTGAATTTGTTGCCTGAAAGCATCTCTGGGATGTGAGATCTCAGCCGTTGAGGCGGATAAGAGCCCAGACACACTCACAGAGAGATAACGTCAACCTGCACTAGTCTCTGCCTGCTGCTGATATACGGGTGACTTATCTGCTCTGGATCAGTTCAGAGGTCTAGTGAACTGCAGAGGTTTAGTGCAGCTCGCTGCCAAAACTACAGACAGACCACAATGGACACTTCAGAGTGATGTTAAGATGCCGAGTGTACACTTTAGGCACTAATATTTACACTTTAAGCACTAATATGTACACTTTAGGCACTAGTATGTACACTTTACACTTTAGGCACTAGTATGTACACTTTACACTTTAGTCACTAATATGTACACTTTACAATCTAGGCACTAATATGTACACTTTACAATTTAGCCAATAATATGTACAGTTTAAGCACTAATATGTACACTTTAGGCACTAGTATGTACACTTTACACTTTAAGCACTAATATGTACACTTTAGGCACTAGTATGTACACTTTACACTTTAGGCACTAGTATGTACACTTTAGGCACTAGTATGTACACTCTACACTTTAGGCACTAGTATGTACACTTTAGACACTACTATGTGCACTTTAGGCACTAGTATGTACACTTTACACGTTAGGCACTAATATTTACACTTTAAGCACTAATATGTACATTTTAGGCACTAGTATGTACACTTTACACTTTAGGCACTAATATGTACACTTTAGGCACTAGTTTATGTATACTTTAGGCACAAATATGTACACTTTACAATCTAGGCAATAATATGTACATTTTACAATTTAGGCACTAATATGTACACTTTAGGCACTAGTATGTACACTTTACACTTTAAGCACTAGTATGTACACTTTACACTTTAGGCACTAGTATGTACAATTTACACTTTACGCACTAATATGTACACTTTACAATCTAGGCACTAATATGTACACTTTACGCACTAATATGTACACTTTAGGCACTAGTATGTACACTTTACACTTTAAGTACTAATATGTACACTTTAGGCACTAGTATGTACACTTTACACTTTAAGTACTAATATGTACACTTTAGGCACTAGTATGTACACTTTACACTTTAGGCACTAGTATGTACACTTTAGGCACTACTATGTACACTACACTTTAGGCACAAAAGTGTACACTTTACACTTTAGGCACTAATATGTACACTTTAGGCACTAGTATGTACACTTCAGCACTAATATGTACACTTTACACTTTAGGCACTAATGCGTACATTTTAAGCACTAGTATGTATACTTTAGGAACAAATATGTACCCTTTAGACACTAGTATGTACACTTTATGCACTATTATGTACACTTTACACTTCAGACACTAATATGTACACTTTACACTTTAGGCACTAATGCGTACATTTTAAGCACTAGTATGTATACTTTAGGCACAAATATGTACACCTTAGACACTAGTATATACACTTTAAGTGAGCAAGCACCCCTTTGCGTGCTGATCTGCACCATCGATGAGCAGCGGACTTCTACCTGGCATTACGTCATGAAAGTGTGGACTCAGAGGAAGACCGCAAGGGTTTAGGGTGCCATTTGGGACAGGGCCAATATGTACACAAAGGCACTAATACATAAATTTGTTTAACTAGTATGTACACTTTAGACACTAATATGCAAATTTTGACACTAAAAATACATTTAGCTTACACTTTAGGTGCTACTATGTACACTTTATGCACTAAAATATAAGTTTAGGCACTAATATGTACATTTTTGGCACTAGTATGTTACTAAATGTACACTTTAGGTATACACTTCAGGCACTCATATGTATACTTTAGACGTACACTTTGGGCATTAGTATGTACTTTTAAGGTACTAAAATGCACTCGCCTTACACACAAAAGGACCACAGTTCATGTCACTTTTTAGGGTTAAATAAAGGAGTACATTTTTCAAAATTATCACTCAAGTGACAGCTTTTGAACCTTTATTTCTGAGAGTGCATATTCAAAATAAGGCATCATGTCTAAAACACTGTCATATATCTTCTGAAACAAGAATGTAGCCAAATATTTAAAATTTGGGGGAATTTGTTTAAAGCATTGCAACCACTTAGCAACAACCTAGCCCACTCAGAACACCCTAGCAACCACCTAGCGACAACCCAGAATGCCCTAGCAACCATCTAGTGACCAACAACATCTAGTAACTCTAGTAACTATTCAAATAATCAGGCTTCGGAAGAATCTGATGGTAAATATTTGAGTTCACATTAAGATCTCTGATTTTGGCAGATGAGTCTGAGATATTGCTGGGATGTTTTTTGAAACTGGACATTGGTGACAAATGTCTGATTACACAAAGAAATATCAGAGGCTTCAGCAAAGGTCTCCATTTAAACTCTTCGGTGTCTAGTAGAAAAATTACATCAGTTATGATGCTTTTTTTCCTCTGGAAGTAGAGACACTTGCGTACGAATATCCTAATACATCAATACATTTCTTATCTCCATTACATCCCAATCTAAGGAGGGGTTTGTTAGAGCAATCTACATCAGCCGGATGACGTAAGTCGAGACATCAATGAAGAGATAAATTGGCTTGTTTTGGCTCAAAAGCCAAATGCAATAAAACCCAAATTCTTACTGTTGAAACATTCTGCAGTTGAGCTGAGCATCAGGAAACCTCAGCGGGGCTGTAGCACATCACCACAGACGGACAGATGGGAGAGTTACGGTGTCTTACGAGGACGCTGAACATCAAAGTCTCGCACCATGGACCTGTGACGCTCTCATCTGATAACAGGCCCTCTGTGTCTGTCTCTTAATCTCTTACACTGATGCTCTTCAACCTCTTTTATGATGTCGGTCCACGGCTGGAATCCAGGCCTGATAATCCTGACCGAACCCTAGGAATGTGTGTGCAGAGAAAAAAGAAAACAGGCATGGATGGACACAAGATGAGCTTAGCAATCTTTGATCTTTGCTATTCATATTGAGTTAAAATGTGAACAAACACATACCTTAAATATTAAACATCTTTTCTTCAGAAGAAAAGTGTAGATATATGTAGATATTTATCTATCTATCTATGTATATATCTATCGTAATTACTATATTTTTATCTATCAGTGTTTTGTTATATTTATTATTATATATTTTGTTTCGTTATATCTTTCATTATAACTTTCGTTCTATCCTTATATCTATTGTTATATATTGTTGGTTCGAACATTATATCTATTGGCATATCTTTCGTTATAAATTTTGTTCGATCATTATAATCATAGTGACATCTTGCATTCTATCGTTATCTCTTTCGTTCTATCATCCTATCTTTGTGTATCAATATATCCTTCCTTCTATCGTTATAGCTTTCTTTCACTATATCTTTCATTCTATCATTATAACTGTTGTTATATCTTTCATTCTATCACTGTCTTTTGTTAACTTTCGTTCTATCTATTGTTATGTGTATCGTTATATCTTTTGTTCTATCATTGTTTCATTCTATTTTTCGATCTGTATTTCGATCCATCTATCTATCTATCTATCTATCTATCTATCTATCTATCTATCTATCTATCTATCTATACTATCTATACATGTCCTTAAGGCCTAAAAATACAACATTCATAGTTCCTCTTGATAAACTTTGCTATTTTAGTTCGGAATTCATTGCAATTCAAATTCAGGAAGACAAAGCGCACTATGAAGTACTATGAGTTACTTTAAAGAACGACATGATATGGTCATGTCCAAAAATAATAGTCTAGTACTTCTTTGTAAAAGCTGGTGGAAACGCACGAGACAGGTGGAAATTACATTCACATGTGCAAACCGGTTGATTGAATCTGTCCATTTCAGCCACTTACAAGTGCAACGTGAGTATTTGGATAGTTAAAAGCACCATTTAACCATCCACCATCAAAACACACACACGCACTTATCTGCGCCTGCCAAGGGCTGCAACTCGTCTGCAGTAATGCGCCTCTCATGTTGGAGAGCAAAAGCTGACCTTGTCCTCTTTGCTGTGGGTCTGTGGGTTTTGGACTTGGGAACAGGAACTCCCAGTACAGACAGAGTGTCTGCGAGCCCCAGCGCCCGCTCCACAGAGGAACACTTTGTTCACCGCCACCAAGGAAAACTTAAGACAACAAAAACACACACATTCTGGAAAAATGAACACTTGAGAAGGGCCCCCTCAACCTTTTCTTTCCCTCCCCCTCTTTTTATGAAATCATTCGCTTGGCGTTCAATGATAAATACTATCTCCCTCGCCTCCGAAGGGGCAACAATAACAGAACCGGAGGGAAAGTGTCCAAAAGCCAAAACTGCGGCTAATGAATGAACCTGAGTGGAACATAATGACTCGTAACTCAACGATGAATGATATCCAATTGGGTTTGATTTATTGTGTTAAGAACAGAAGGCCTTGGTTAGGGAAAACAAAACACTAGGAGACTTTCTATGGCTTGTCACAGTAACTCACAAGCAGGACTGTTGACAGGAGGGGGTGGACAGAATAAAACGCGTTTTGCAATACATGCATCTGATTATAGTTTATTTGGAGTTTGACTGCTTTTGTTACATTATAGCAGAGGCATATGGAGTGATGATTGAATGCACAGCTATAATTGAAACAGTCACAGATGCTAGGTAGGTGTTAGTAAAGCATGAGAAAGCGTCATGGTGCAGGGGTTACAGCATCTGTGTGCAACACACTGAGCAAGTTCAAGTCTAAATTACATACAAACTCCTATGTCTCTATTAATGTCTAATGCAAATGCTTCAGCAAAAAGTATGTAATGTTACATGTTTATATAAACTGTACAATTTGTTTTACTGGTAATCAGTTTTTTTATTTTATTTTATGAACATTTCTGTTAACTTTAAAACATGTAAGAAATCAAATTTTAAAATGCAGGTAAAATATGTGTAGAAGTTCATTTATATACAAATATACAATACAACCAGTTTACATTTAATTTGCATTATATATTTAATTTGTGACCATGGACCACAAAACTTATAAGGGGTCAATTGTTTTCTAAATTAAGATTTATGCATCATCTGAAAGTTGAATAAATAAGCTGTCCATTGATGTATGTAATATTTAAAGGATGCAAAACAATAAAAAATATTGAGAAAATCACCATTTAAAGTTGTCCAAATGAAGTCCTTACCAATGCATATTACAAATCAAAAATGAAGTTTTGATATATTTACGGTAGGAAATTCACCAAATCCCTTCATGGAAGAAGTTCTTTACTTAATATCCTAACGATTTTTGGCATAAAATACAAATCGATAATTGTGACTCACACTTTTAGCTATTGCTGAAATATACGTCCCCAGCGACTTAAGACTTTTTTTTTTGACATTTCTTTTACAAAATGATGCATGATTATAAATATATTTAGAATGAATATGCTGCGTTCATATATAAATAACATAAAAATAACTAGATTTTTTTTTAGCAACCCCAAACAAAAAGAGGCCGATCCCAAGCATTCTACTCCTTCAGAGTAGTTACTGTACTTTACTAAAGTTGTCGACTAAAGAAACAAAACTCATAATAATTAAACAATTATAACACGAAAAAGAGCATACCATTCAGAAAAGATCAAAACTGTGCCTTCTTTTCACCTCATACACCCATTTTACCAGAAAAGGGTGGAGTGAAGGAGGTAAGAAAGAGCGAGAAAGCGAGAGGGCCAGATTTTCATCACCCCGGGCTACAGTTATCAACCTCCACCCAGCTCGGCTCTGACTCAAGCACTGCGCTCGGGCTTAAGCAACGCATGCTTTGTTTTCTTCTGAAAGTCTTTCCTTTTGACTCCATCATGAAGCAACAACCTCCCCGGTTCATGATGATCCATTCGTCAGTGTTTGTTTCAGATCAAACTCAAGAAGGTTTGGCAATCGGTTGCGTACGGTGGCAGTGGAGCAGGTTATCTGTTCGTAGCGTGCTGCCACGCGTCCTGCTGCACCTGATAGTCTTAACGCAGCATTCCTCACCTGAGACACAGAAAGAACGGGCAGGTTTGAACACGAGCGTCCAGACACTCATACACTTGTTCGGTGGCTGCAGGTGTAGCTCAAATCGCATGTAATACTGCAGCTCCAGGCTTGTAGGTGAGCCGCATCAACTATGCGCCTGGGCTTTAAGGAGGAGGTAAGGGTAATTTAATGTTTGGAGCCACAAACCGTGGGACGAGAAATCCAAACGACTGTTTATTTAAAAGAATGAAGCTTTTCGCTCTGTGTGAAGTTGATCGCTTTGTGGATTTTCCCTCGGGCACGGTTCAGGGCACGTGAATGCATTAAAATCCCTCTCAGATGTAACAGCACACCGACTTCCAGTCGCTCCACAAATCTAAATATACAATGTGAAGTACTTCTCAGTCTGATGCATATTTAAGATGGAGGCCTCGCGGTAACCGTCACATTCAAAGACAAGGAGCGTGTGGAGATGTCGGGTAATAGTGCAGTGTTTACTGAATGGAAAGATTAGGTTAAAGTGTTCTGTGATTACAAGCTGCCAAAAAGCATCTTAGCCAGTTTCCAGACTCAGTGTCAAATTAAACTAGGATTATTAATGCTGAATCACCAATTCTCATTATTTGCTTATCAGTATGTATATTACTTACACATTGGCTGTTTGTTAGTACTTACAAAGCACATATTAATGCCTTAGTCTGTGTGACAGTGTTTAAAATCCCTTAGTCCGACACCAAACCTAAATTTAACAACTAGCTTACTAACTATTTATCCACAGCTAATTAGGAGTTTATTGAGGCAAATTTCATAGTTAATAGTGAGAATTGGTGTCTGAACCAAAGAGTAGCTTGTATTTAAAATGTACATATGAATGTGTTTAGATTAACCTGTCAAGAACACGTCAAAGTATTTTAAGCTCAAAAGCAAATTATTATTATTTTCAATTAAATTTGCATAATTACAGTATTTCATTACAGTAATTTGGGATGCCGTTACAGTAAAAAAAAAATAAACAGTTGCATATTTATAAAAATAAATAAAGATAATATTAATGAATGCAATTATAGTATATCAATAACATTAAAAATAAAACTGATATAAATAAATATTAAAATGTATATTTAAATTATTTTTTTATATTTATATAAAAATTTAATATATATATTTACAGTGTTTGATATTATTTATTTATTTATTTTTTTGCATAATAATAGCAATGTCTAAATGTCACGACAAAAATGTGAACATGAATTTAAAAAAATTTCTAGGTCATAAAATTTTCTTTATTTCTTTCCTTTTGATTTTGTGGTAAAATGTGACCTGAACATGCCCCTAACAGGTTTTGTGGAAGTCACCGTTATGACACCAGCCATACGCTATTGTTGTCCGAGGCTTCTTGTTTGCACATGTGGACAGCGAGATGCTTTCAGACGAAATTCTTCTGAGCCCCACCTCTGCTTCCTTCACGTATCTGCCTCCTCTCACCCACCATACACTTCACATCCAAGAATGTTCCCATAATTCCATGGGGGTGACATGGATGTCCTTTTTTCCTGCCTGTAAAACATTTTTGAGAACAGAAAGGGGATTTTTCATCACAAAATCAATTGTCAAAAAGGTTAACTTAGGTTGAAGCAATCTGGTTTTGACAAGAAGAGCTGAATGTGACATGCTGAGGCCTGTGTGTGTGTCTGTTTGAATGTGTGTGTGTGTGTGTGTGTGTGTGCGGCCTGTGGCAGGTGCACAGAAGAGGTAGATAAAGGGATTTCAAACCTGCTGAAATCTGTGAGGGCAAGTCAGAGCTGTGCTCCACACACACACACACACACACACACACACACACACCCTCTTAGATACACACAAATACCTCAGCCAATGTTTTATCTCAGGTTAAATAGGAAAAGTCATTAGGACTTCATGAACAGAGTGTTATTAATTCACAGCTGTCTGGAATACTTGATTCTGATTGGACAGTCACAGCATTCAGCAACCATATATTTCAGAATAACAAATGTTGTATGCAATGCTGTATAACTGACCGGTCATGTTTCCTTCATAACTGTGCCTGTGTGGATTAATGTATATTTAAAGGGATAGTTCACCCTAAAATGAAAAATTGCTGTTAATTCCAATATGTAGGTGACTTTTTTTCTTCAGTAAAACAGTAAAGATTTTTAGCTAAAACTGTGGTCCTTGGTGACTCATAAAATGCAAGTCAGCAGCTGCCCATTTCTAAAAATAAAAAAGAAGAAACACAAAATTTTGCACTCCTTGATATGATTTTTTTAAATTCTCAATAATGGGCAGACACAGACTTTATGTTATAAATCTCAAGCATAATGGTTTCTGCTAAAAATCTTCTTCACTGTTCGGCTGAAGACCAGGTTTTCTCAAGCCACCATCAATTTTGTTCAAGTTGCTATACAATCACAAAACAGAGGCTATTTGAAATGTAACCATACATTAATTATAAAGGTTCAAGTATACAACAAAAACTTTTAAATATGTATGTGCTTAATAAAATGCCACTGTAACTGTATGTATAGTGTTATACTTAAAGTCTGCTAAACTGGAACAAATAATTTTGTAATAATGCACTTTAATTGTGCTGAAGTCCAACTAAAGTTATAATGAAGTATATATGACTGTGCTAAAGTGGAAGTATAATTTATATATCATGCATTAAAAAAAAAAAATATATATATATATATATATATATATATATATATATATATATATAAAGATGTTATTTAAAGATCATACAAACCTCATCAATAGTGACATTAAAACACATTTTAGACTTAATATTAAGAAATGTGCATTGTGCACAAGTAGTACTCCAATAAAGTTTAATTATAATTTTTATATCAGTAAGTCTCAAGCGATATGTCAGTAAATATGGTAATAGATTTAAATTATACTTAGTATAAAATAAATGTATTTTAAATATATAGCTTTTTTATTTATTTTTTACTAGGGTATAGTTGGATAAACAATGAAATAGTTGCTTTAAGGTTTTGTTTGAATGCTCATATGCATTAAAAAAAAAAATTATATGAAGGTTTCAAAAATATTAAATTCCCATCAAAGAGAAGTTTTATGACAAACTATGTTTAATGGAATGAAGGCTGTGTGTGAGCTCTGACACAGATCCCTAAACCTCACAGCTATGTAAATAAGCAAGTCTTGTCGTGTTCAGACAGACCCCTGTAATTACACCTTCATCAGAATCACCTGTGTGAAGGTCTATCAGTGCCTTCATCACAAGAGGGCTGCGTTCAGAAGAAAAACACAGTGTGGAAATGAGTGCATTATATATACGCCACTACAGCTGAGAGGGATGACAGAAAGACTATATGTGCAAGGTTCATTCAAAGCGTAAAATATCAGCTGGGCTCTTTGAAGTTGCTAATCTGTTGATTTTTGGCAGTGAATTTTAGGTTTCCCAGCAATCCTCTTGGTGTCAAGACAAATGAGACACGGTCTGTCGCCCGGTCTTTTAAAAACCAGAGACACGCTGAAAGAAATGGACGTCAGTGACTCCTCAGGACATGTACCTGCTCGGGAGAGCTGACAGCTGGAAACAAAAGAAGGTAGAACTTAAAGAAAGAAAAAAAAAAAGTTTCTGATGGAGGAGAGGAAGGGCCTTATAAATAATACACACATTTTTTTAAATCAATTCTCTTCTGCTCAGCCAAGGCTGAATTTATTTGATAAAAAATACAGTAAAAATTGTAATATTGTGAAATTATATTACAATTTAAAATAACAGTTTTCTATTTGAATATAATTTTAATTTTAATTTATTCCTGTAATGCAAATGCATCATTATTCCAGTCTTCAGTGTCACATGATCCTTCAGAAATCATTCTAATATGATGATTCGCTGCTCAAAAAACATTTATTATTATCAATGTTCAAATGAAAGCTTAATATTTTTGTGGAAACTGTGATACACTACCATTCAAAAGTAAGAAATTAATATATTGCATTCAAAAGTGACAGTAGTAGTTCTTTCCAGCAGTGCTGATAATGTAGGGTCTATAATTATACACAACACCTTCTGTGAAGTGCAGTTTTTTTTCTTCTTCTTTCTTTAAATGAATGAGTTCAATCACAATCATTCACCAATGTTTAATCGATTGTAAAAAATAAGGTATCTCTTTACATTACAGCACGGATTAAACCAAAATGAAATGGAAGTGAAACTGGTCATAGTCTTAACTGACAGGTTCTGGTTTGGTCAGTGCGCTGTGAGGGATCCTAGAGGAGACAGGTTTAAAAAGCGCACTTATCTCTCCAGCATCAGCAGATCACCTGGAGCTATCAGAGAAAATGTCACTCGCTGGGAGTGAAAGAGGTGGCTTGTTTTGTCCCGAATCACTTAAGTCCCTCAACCTGAAAACAAGGGATCATGGGATAATCCAACTCCACAGCAAACTGAGACACGGCCTCCAACAAAATTCCTTCTTCTGTAACAGTGCAACATACATCATTAAATATCTTCATGAGTGCTATGCCAAATGCTAAAATAAACAGACTTATCGTGGATTTATGTATATGGAGGTAATGGAAATGTTGCACAAATATTTCAACTATGCACGATCGCATTCTTGTAATTTGACAACAAATAAAAAACTGACCCAAGTGCACCTACGTAAACTGTAAAATAAAAAAAGTAACAGAAATAAAATGTTTCGTTATATTTTAAATTATTGGTTGTATTACACTGGTCTAAGTTGACTGTAAAAAAATAAATAAAAGATTGAATAGAATAAAATATTAAAATACATACATGCATACATTAGGCTAACCTAAATGTACTAAGCTAAAGAATAATACTAAAGTAAAATAGAAAAATTTTATTATTATGTGTCTGCTCTCTTGTGTAAATTACCTGCAAATAATTCTGATAAAAAACTAAAAATATACAATGAAAAAAATAAAAATCACCCCACCAAAATAAATGAACGAATAAATCAAATATTATATTATAAAAATAAAAGAATGATCTCTCTCTCTCACTAGACAGATATAGATATATATTATTTGTATGAGTTGTGCTCTCTGGAAAGTTTAGCTGTAAGGTTGACCACATTTGCACTCAAATGAAATGAATGTACAGATTTGTGTATTTTCTCTCTTCACACCGTAGTGACGGAAGCAGAAAACACTTCCTGTGCTCTGACCTCAGCAGCTCCAATCCCCGAGGCTGTGACCTCACATCCACTGCAGACACACACACACACACACACACACACACACACGCTGAATATGAGTCTAATGCATACTGACATGACTGTGCACTTTCCACTGCTGACTTACTTTCCCCTGCCAAAGAGAGCGAAAGGAAGTTTTCCTGAAGTATTCATCACTTCTCGGAGCTCAGGCAGTGAGCAGTGAGCAGAGCCGTTCATGATGACCATATCTGTCATGTGCCAAAAAAAAAAACTTAAAAATAGACCAGGAAAATAGTATATTACTCTGAAACATTTATCATTTTATTTTATTTTATTTTATCTTATTCCATTTTATGGCGAATTATTATTATTATTATTTTTTAATTTATAGAATTCTATATATTTCATTTAAATATATAAATTCCAAGTAATTTATGTATTGTTAAATTTAAATTGCTAGTAATTTTTTTTTATGTTTTCATGGTTACTATGAACTATATAGACTACAGACACTGATAAAAAAAAAATGTTTCTTGAGCAGCAAATCAGCATATCAGAATGATTTCTGAAGGATCATGAGACACTATATGACTAATATAAGTAATGATTCTGAAAATCACAGAAATAAATTAGATTTTACAATATATCCAATTAGAAAACTATTTTAAAGTTGCAATAATATTTCACAATATTACAGTTTTTACTGTATTCTTGATCCAGTAAATGTAACCGTAGTGAATTCAAGAGACTTCTTTTAAAAACATTAAACTTTTAACTGGTAGTGTATGTAAAAAATTAGTTTCAAGATTGTATGTAACTGTAAAATAAATGACAGCATGAAGGTTTGGAACAATTTGGGTGAACTGTTCCTTTAATGTAAACCTAAACTCCAGTGCTATATGGGAACAGAAGCGTCTTATATCCCCCTAAAGCCTGTCTTAAGTCCCTCTCCTACGCAGTAATAATAAGATCAGGTGAATTGTTGAGTAAGCGCGTGAATAACTTGTGCCAGTGGAATTTCCCATTGTAAGAGAGCATGATGCCACAAGCGTGCAATGAATCATTGCTCTACAGTAATGCTCCAGCGTCTCTTCTGAGGGACCTGAGCACAGGGTGTGTATCAAAAGCCCTTTAATAGTCATAACATGTATGGCCAAAATAGAAACCAGTAAAGCTTTGTTTATCCGATTCATCCTCCATATAGGAGGCACAGGAATTGTGGCTTATGGTTAAACTTGCGGTGGCAGGAAGTGCTTGTTTACTGTTTTCTAACATTTCAAATCTGCTAAATATATGCTGACATTAGCTCTGTTTTAAACCAAGGGAGCGTCCTTGATGCCTACTTTTGCTCACAATTGATTACAATAGTTAATATACACAAAAGTACATAGCCCACACAACTATTGGATAAATTAGTCTATTTTTTATCAGTACTGTATGTTGCAGTAAATATATTTAATTAAGCCATTTTTGATGATTTTTTATTTTTTTCACAGAAGTTTCAATGTTACTTTATCATTATAGTTTTCAGTTAAGTTAAACTTAAGCGAAAATTAAATGAGAAATGTTGCTTTGGCAACTTTTATTTGATTTATTTTTATTATTTTATTTTATTTTATTTAAAGTAATGATTCTTATGCTTTTTTAGCTTTAGTTTTGGTTGATGATAATAACCCTAATTAAAAAAAAAAAAAGTTAATGTTAATATAAATTTGACTTTTACATTTGAGTGCAGTGTAAGAACTTTTTTCTAAGTTCTAAATTTACTAGGAGTTTTTATGAGAAAATTGTTTATATAAATTTGTTTCAGTGAAGATTTTTTTCTTTTCTTTTTTTTCCACAAATTATTAGTAAAACATTGACTTAAAAGTAGAAAAACTGAAATATTTTCTTGCAAAATGTTCTCAAATAATCTTAAAAAAAAAAAAAAAATTTAAGTGTGTAATGTAATTCACACTTCAGATATTACATCTTTTTTTTTGTTTTACATATAGTCTGGTTTGCACATATTTTAAAGTATCAGTTTTACTGAAAATTATATGTAAAATTAAGATGCATTGCATATATATCATCATACAGATGATAAACAAACACACTGTTGATTACAAACATATACATTTGAAAATCAAGTTAGACCTTTATGAGTTTAACATCTGACTTTAAGATACAGATAAACACACTCAGGGATACACTTGAATAAATAAAATGCATGGCATTTTCCAAGCAAATGTTGAAGAACACATGACATTTTATCTATTGTGTTTGCCTGTGCTAGACATTTTTGTCAATAGGTCAAACGAAATACACCGAAGGCTTTTCCTGACCATTGTTCCCACGAATGAGGCATTTTACCTTGAGGGACTGTCCTTGTCAGTAACAATTAACTTTAGAAACCTTTTCCTTTAAGCTGTACAAACTGCTGCAGAGCCCTGGGTGTGAAATGCTGCTGACTAAGACAAATCAGCATCAATCTGTGAGAAGAAGCCGTCACGACAGATAAACATTGTTTGCTGTGGACTCAACGAACTAATCATGTATCATTTTTAAATTGTGAAAGCAGGGATGTAGCAGTCGTTCCACCTGCAGCTAGAGGGGAGTTTTAACATTAGGGAGATAATCATCACTGTCTAAGACCCCCATTCTTCAAATCAACCAAAGGCTCCTGTTTGAAAGGACTTAGTAAACCTAGGTGTAATAAAATAGCTTTTTTTTTTTTTTTTTTTTTTTTAGAGAGCGAATAAAGTTGTGCCATCATGAGATCAAATTCATAATATTATGTGAATAAAATCAATAAAATGACACTTTTCACAATTTCTCTCACAATTTTTTTTAACACAAGAATGCTAGGTTTACGGTTTTGTTATTTGATGCGATGGCATGCATGCTCTTCAAGTGTGTTTTAAATGACTAAACACTTTTTGGAAGCACTGAATGGAATACAGATGGAATCTAATATATACAAAGGAGTAATAATTAGAAACAGTTAGAAATGCTTCAGCTACATATTAAAGCCACACCCATGAAGCGAATCTGGGGTGCTGAAAGACGATTGGCTGCAGCTCAAGTGTCTCTGCCATGTGTTTCTCTCACACCTCAGCGTCAGAGCTGGTCTCTAATGACAGAGCAAGGAGAGGCCAGGATAACACACACACACAAGCCCCTGCATTCCTCAGCGCAGAGCACCATGCCCACCGCAAGTTAAAGCACGCTCATCAGAGTCATATCTGTCTCTCCTGGCCAAAAAACACTCTCACGAGCCACTGGGGCAGTGCCATTGCACCAAGGCCGGGACACAGCGGATAGGCTGTTCAGGCAACAAAACACTTCTCTGTTCCAGGCAGGGATTCACGACACATGAAGACATGCACCTGTTAGATAGCATGTGTGTGTGTGTGTGTGTGTTTGAGAGAAGGAGTGAATGAATGAAAGGGTGATAGGAAGGAGAATGTCTAACACAGTGCGCACGCATGGCAAGGCTGTCATCTAACACTGATAAAAGACACTTATTTACTTTGTAGAAAATAATTACCGTATGTGTGGCCAAAAATGTACTCTTTTGTTTATTGCTTGGCTATAAGAAAATATTAAAGAGCCCAATTTGGCTGTGTTGTTAAAATGAAATTCAAACTAATGAAAAATAGTTTTAAAATCAAAGAACAATATAATATAATATAATATAATATAATATAAAATAATATAATATGATATGATATGATATGATTATAAATTATATATATAATTATAAAGATAATATAATATAATATAATAAACCTAGAAAACCTAATTAAAGCAAAACAGGACAAATTGCCATGCGAAGTATCTGAAATAAAGCAAGTTGAATTTGAAGTAATAAAATAAAATAAAATTAAATTAAATTAAAATACAATAAAATCAATAAAATTTAAATAGAAATATCTGTAATAAATAATAAAAAATGACAAGAGCACTAAATTAAAACAAAATAGAATAAATTAGTGTTTATACAATATATAATAAATTACTAAAAATATAAAAAAGCTAATTCAAAATATGAATAAATACAATATTGGTAAAAAGATTATTCTAAAATGACACATTTAATTATATTTATTTGTAATAACATTTAATTATAATAATGATATTATTAAATATTATTCATATTACTTTCCTATATAAATAGAAAATATAAATGTCACATTTATACAAGCAGTAAATGAGTGTATTTTAAAAAAAAGTATTAAATAAATAAAAATGGAAACATTTAAAATATAAAAATGCTATTAAATAATGAATTCATGAATATATTAAATGAAATGTAAAAATATAAACTATTTAATAAAATATTGAATAATATTCATATGAAAATAATATTTTGTACATATTTGAGGGCAATCTTTCTTATCTATAGTTGTCACTGCATATTAAGCAGAGATATTTTATGTTACAAAATCGTAGTTTTTAAAAAAGCCACTTAAACCAATGGTCATGAAATGTGTCTATGCGTTCTATTCTTCAACTACGGGTCGACTGCTGAACAGCTGTGGTCCGAACGCCTCGGATAACTCAGATGGTCTCGGCTCATGGTGTTACAGACAGGACATAACACCTGTCCAGACAATCCAAACCACCTGCTCTTTCAAGCCCTCACACAACACATGACGTGAGGCTAGGCACCTTACACTTGAATGTAAGGAGCCGTGTGCATTCCTCAGCTCCAAGAGATGTTCCTTATAGCCTCAGGCACAGATTCTATCTGTGAGCATCTACTGAGAAATGACTGAGCCAGTTCCAGCCGAGTGAAATCACTGTGGTTTACTTATCTTTACAAAAACATTCCTGGCCTTAATATCTAAGAAAGCAACCATCTTCAGAGACTTTGGCAGAGGCACATTTTGTTTATATACCACCCAAAATGTTAATTCAGCTACTGATTTAGTTTAGTTGTAGGATTTGTTATATTGTAGCCAAATTTGAGACATGTATGTGAAAAATGTAAATTAGGAATGTACTTCTTTAAGACTCCCTGCTTCAGCCAGTAAAAAGTGCAAACTGATCATGAAGACAAATGCTGATGCGTATAAGCAGGCTGCTTGTTATAACAAGAATATAATGCTTACATTTCCTAACCTGCTGAATTTCAACATTATTATAATGTTATGCTTACAGTGTCAAAATCAGATTAGCTGTGTACTGGAGAATGCATGAGTTTAATAGTGTGATCTGTGTGTGTGTGTGTGTGTGTGTGTGTGAGGTGCACAGGTGTGAGATATTGTGTCTTGTTGCCACCACCTGGTGTAGTGATGTGGTGCACCTGCGAGAGAATAAACCTGGTCAGTGCAAAAACTGTACTGGTAACTGTATGCACACACACACACACACACACACACACACACGCACACACCATCTATCTATCTATCTATCTATCTATCTATCTATCTATCTATCTATCTATCTATCTATACACCCTATTTATATCCAAAAATTGATATTATATATATAACATTTTACAACATACTAATGTATAATTATATATATTATAATAATATCAGATTCAGAATATATTATTTTAAAATATATTAAATATATACAACTATGTATACATTACATAAAATATATACTTTTACATAATGTGTCTTATTTCATACTTTTTTTTTTACCTAGCTTTGAAATAATTAAATAAAAAATGTAAAAAAAATATTTTCCATATTTCTGGTAAAAAATAAAAAATAGTAAAAAAATAATAATAAAAAAGAATGCATGATATTCACTCATACATGTATAGTAGATATATAGTATTTAATGTATTAATGTAAGTACTTCTCTAGATGTAGCTTGGGTTTCTCTTTCACTTAAGGTCTATGAGATTTTGTTTCATTTTATTTTTTAAATAATTTTTTAATTACATTTTTTGCCTGTGAGACTGAAAGTCAGTCAAAGTCAGAAAATCAAAAGCAACAAGACTGTAAGTCTTAACTGTAAGTGATTTTTCTCCATATTTAATTTTTTTACTTTTGTCTGCTAGATGAAAATCAAGTCAGAAACACAACAACAAGACACATGATTTGATTTGTTCTCGTTACTAACCTTACGTATCAGCTAGAACAATACAGACAACAGTACGACCTGACAGCGTTTGAGCTTTAGTAGAAGAGCCTGAATGACATTCCATCAGGACTGCTGGAGGAAGTAGGAACGGACACAGCCATCACACTTCCTCTGTCATTTCACACACACATTAACCTCCGGTGCCCACTGGACTCGGCCTGTCACCACTGAAACACACACACACACACACCGGGCCGACGCTTCCTCTAAAACACACCTCAGCATTTCACACGACAAAGATGATGAAACAAAATCATCAGTATTCTAGATGTGTTGCTGGGTTTTGATGACGGTCACAGTGACCTTTAGAGTAACTGTACAGTCTGAACAAAAGACAGCGTGTTTCTATGAACTATTTGTCCTGCAGTCAGACTCAGAATCAAATCACAGGGATGCCGGCGTCTAAATCACATGTATCGAGACAATGAGGGGAGATTTAAAGTGGAACCTTTTCCTGGCCGTTTAGTTATTTTCTGGAAAATATTTTTGAGGAAAACTAAACAGAAGAATAGATCAACTAAAAGATAAGGTGACAAGAATCTCCACACACAACACAATCTCCTTAAGTTTAATTATATATATATATATATATATATATATATATATATATATATATATATATATATATATATATATATATATATATATATATATATATAAACTTAATTATAATTTGTTTATAATTACAATTATACAGGTTTTTATACATTATAAGGGTATTACTCTAAATAGTATTATATTTTTAGGTATTTTATATATAAACATAAATTGAGATACATGAACAATTCTATGTGGAAAATCTTTTCGACTACAAGAAATAAACAAAATATTAATATTTTTATTCTACAAAGAATGGTTGTATTTTTAGTACTAGTATTGTTGTATATATAGCAATATTTACCAATAAATGTGTGTGTGTGTGTGTTTACGTGTGTTAGAGAATTGCATATTTAGCTACAATGCATTAAATTAATCAGAAGTGACAGGAAATAAATATTTCTATATATTACTTTATATTTGTCAAATAATTCTGAAAAACATTTTTTTTATCAAGGTTTCTTGAAAAATGTTTCTTGGGCAGCAAATCAGCATATTAGAATGATTTCTGAAGATCATGTTAGTCTGAAGACTGGAGGAATGATGCTGAAAATACAGCTGCGCATCACAAGAATAAATAACATGTTCAAATAAATTACAATAGAAAATGGTGATTTTAAATTCTAGTATATTTTCTACATTTTTTCCCTTTTTCCTTGTATTTATGATCAAATAAATGAAGCCTTGGTAAGCAGAAGAGACTTCTTTAAAAAAAATTATAATAATAACCCCAAACTTTAACAGTAACAAGTTTTATAAGAGTTTTAATCAATGAAACAGACTGTCTGAAGAACTTGATAGAAGTGAATCAAACTTACTTCGGTCCACTGACAATGATTTGTGGTGCTTTGCAACCCAAAGTGATTAGTTTCTGATGAAAGTTTTCTGGCAACATTAGCATTAGAATTAGCAAAGATAAACGTCATGCTAATGAGTTCAGAGACTCTGCAAACCTCCAGCAACTGAATCACTGTCGTTCTGAATGTACCTAATGGTCTAAGACCATTTTGCTAGTTGCATTTAAATGAGAGCCATTGCTCCTAAAAATACTCTTAATGGTGTTAAACCTGCAAGCTGCAAGACGAGGAGGGAACGCAGATCTGGGGTAATCATACAGTCCTCAGGAAACTCAATGGTCAAATAAAAGGCACATTAAAATCACTGTAAATGCATTGTGAATATTTGCTATCCAGCCCTAGTCTTATCCATAAACCAAGCCCTTACCAATAAACCAAACGTTATATTTCTTTGCCCTATTTTGGACTCAATCCTTATATACAAGTGATTACGAGATGGTATTCCCTCTCAAGTGAAAGATGCGGCCCGCGGGAGCAGTCGCCAGGAAGACTGATGGGCTTTTCTGAATGGTGTGTCTGTGCACTTCCTGTTTGGCATGATATCAGAAAGTGGGAAGTTACTGAGTCTGCAGTCAGCCTTGCCAATACTGGAACAATCCAGCTGTGAGAGCGTACGAGACAGAGAGAGATACACATCTCTACATACACAGCAGCTTTAGAAAGCATTTGAACATTTAAAGGAATAGTTCAATCAAAAAAATGAAAACGTACTCCATCCAAGATATAGATGAGTTTGTTTCTACATCGAATTAAGAAATGTAGCATTCCATCACTTGCTCACTGAGCCTCTGCAGTAAATGGGTGCCGTCAGAATGAGAGTCCAAATAGCTGATAAAAACATCACAATAATCCACAAGATACCAGTCCCTCAGTTAATGTCTTGGGAAGCGAAAATTGTCTGTTTGTAAGAAACAAATCTCTATTAAGATGTTTAAAACTTTCTCCAGTCAAAAATGTCATCCCATGTAAATCAGGAGAGAAATATTCAACAATCAAGCACCGTTCACAAGCAAAGACAGTCCAAAACAGTTCTAAACAAAAAAGCCTGTGTATTGTGATGTGAGAAGACAACAGCGGATGGACTTTTTCACTAGAGGAAGCGTTATTATGGATTATGGACTCATATTTTGGACAGAAGCGATGGTTTACAGTTAAAAATGCCTAATGGAAGACTTGCTTCTTCAGAACATGCAGCTTTCCATGTCACAAGATGTTAACTGATAGAAGGGAGTGTCATTCTGATGGCACCCATTCACTGAAGAGTGAAAGTGATTTCAAGTGATACATTTCTCCAAAACTGTTTAGATGAAGAAAAAAAACTCATCTACATCTTGGATGGCCTGAGGGTGAGTACTTTTTTTTTTTTTTTTTAGCAAATGTTCATTTTAGGATGAACTGTTGCTTTAAGTCACACTTAAAGACGTCATTAAATACCAAAAAAAAAAAACAAAAAAAAACTGTACTGACCTTATTGAAATCATCAGCTGGTGTTTTGGTGATTTTAAGTACAAAGTCAGTACAAAGTACAAAGTCAGTTCTCCAAACAGGTGTCCTAGCAGAGAAACCACATAAACATTAAAAAAAAAAAAAACATTTCTCTTTATACTGAACAATACATCTTCTGTTTCAAAATTTGAATTATTTCAAATAAATGCCACTTGGTTTGAGATTTGTTAGATAAATCAAAAACACTCCCAAATACTTTTTTATGTCCTGTTAGTATACATTCCTTCCCTATTTAATACCGAGCATAACTACATATGAGATTGCATTTGTCTACATGTACATTTATGGCTATGTGTAAGCATGTGATTTCTTTAAAAAGGCACTAATGTCCCCGCCGCAGTCAGCGAGATGTATTCTCGGCTCCATTCGCAGCAATCGGTTGGTCTGTCTTGCTCTAATTGTTTCCAGATTTGTGTGGGAGGTCAAGCCCCACAGTGCGCGGCCCTGCCAAGTTTATAAACACAGCAATGTTTCCAGATGGCCAGCGGCTCCAGCCTGGCTAGCAGGTTGATTGGGTGCAGAATAATAGCAGGTGGAGAACAGACAATGAATTCCTTGACACTTCAGACCTCTTGCTCTCTCGCTCACACACTAACCAGCAGTTTTTAGAAGTTGTTTTAGAAATAATCATTAGAAGCCTCTGGCGCTTCTTAGCATGGCATTTGGCACATGGAGATTTTGGGATTTCATTTAACCTTCCTCTAATGACCCGACTTTTAAAGTAACATCATAAATTGTGAGTGCATCAATACATTATTCATGTATTATTTAATGCTAGTGATTTCATAGCTGGTGTGCCACTATTAAGCAAAGAATCATTTAAGTTTTCAGAATGATGTTTCATTCGGCTTTTTAGATTGGCATGCTGGATTTCATGTCATTAAAGCATGGATAATAGAATAAACTTTAAATAATAGTTCCTCTTTTTGCTCTAAATGGAATCTTTCTTTTTAAATGTGCAGTTAATACAGAAGAAAATCAAACCTTCATTACCAGATTCAACTCATTTAAGCCTGCGGGCAATTAAAGTTGCCAAATTCTCCACCACTTTTTTCCATATGTGCCTTCTGGGTGACTGTAAATGCTTTAAAAACATCTAGCGTACAATTACGCAACTTTAGGTCAGGGGGAGTCATTTTTATTTGCACAGCGTTTTTAACAAAACATGTTGTTTCAAATGTCTTTAAGCCTCAAAGGAGACTTTAGAAAGACATTTTGACAACTTGCTGGATAAAGTGTCACTTTTATTTCACGCTGCAATTTCTGGGCATTTACTCAGAAACGCACCTAGCAGCTTGAGTGACCGGTGTGCAAAACCCCTTATTATCTTTATATAGCCCACTGGTCGTTGAAGTTGAAACCATCTTTATATAAAAAAAATTTACTTAACAAATTGCACAGTTCATATAAAAAAAGTGCACAAATATCTTGGATAAAAAAAGTGCATTAATGGGTTAAAGAAGTGCAATTTTCATTGTGTTTCTTCACAACTTTTAAATAAACTTATGCATATGCTTTGACTTGCTCAAGAAAGAACTTTCACAAATCCTTATTAAAGAATAATTAAAATGAATCAGCATTAAAATGAATAGTTACATAAACACTTTTTGCTGTAGTGTGTCATGAGATAATATCAGTTAAAATTCCAAAACATTAATTTTGCCAATAATTGTAATAATCCAGTGAGACTTTTTTCTGACAACAGCCAGTGCTCCACACAGAGATCTGATCTCATCATCATCAGTCTGTCTGGAATGACATGAAGAAACAGACAAACTGAGACAGACTCAATCCAGAAGAACTGTGACAATGTCTCCAAGATACTTCAAAAAAAACCTACCAGCAATCCATCAGGCCTATATATGTATATAGAAAGAAAGAAAGAAAAAAAAGAAAGCAAGCAAGCAGATATGGCCATAGGTGAGACTTGTCTGAAAGTGTGATTTAACATCTTTTTAAGTAGTGATTCATTGCTTTGCTCAAATATTCCATAAGGTATCGTATCGCGAGAGAATCACATCATAACATTGTGCTGACACTCAAATCTGTCGCCAGTTCATCCAGACTGTTCCGTCATGACCAAGGCTTTTTACTTTGATGTCACGCACGTCTGGACGCCTGACGCGGCTGAAGGAGTACTTCAGACTTTGAAAGGTGAGATTTTTATCAAGAAAAGCATATTGTAGACGAGCAGTATCCGTCCACACGGCCCCATTTCCACAAACTCCAAGGGAAAAGGGAAGAATGGAAATGGAAAGAGAGGTTTGGGGAGCTCCTTTCATCGACTGTGGTGTGCTACACTTGTTTCAGCCAAAGCTCCCTCCCCCTCCTTACTTCCACCTTAAATCTCCTTCTCTCACTCACCCTCTCTCTCTCTCTCGCTCTAGTAGACTCCAGATGTGCCGTGGCTCCAGTGTGGCTGACATATACAGTAAATCGGCATCTGAGGGCTCGTCAATCTGCGGGGCACTGATCGAGGAGGGCCCCGCCCCTCTGCGGGAAGTTTGGACGATGGAGATCCCGAGAGGGTTTGTGGACGGCGCTGAAGCGGAGGCGGAATGAAAAACCAGGAGCCAAGGAACATTTTCAGAAGGAGTCTGAGGGAAAACTGTGTACCACAAAGCAGCAGAAATCACTTGCAAAATTACCATGGTTTACTGTAGTATTTGCGCACGTCATCGTGGCATTTGTGTTAGTGCAGAAACTCTTGAAATGTGCTGATTAAAGGTCCTTACAAAAACTACGGTAGTACCATGGTATAACCGGGTACTCTGTGATGCTTTGATACATATACGAAGTTACAGAATTATAAAAATAAATATTAATGCACTGTGGGATGAATAAGTTTATACTCACAAAAACATACCATGTACTATTTCAGAAATGTAGACACTTTTTTTTTACCATGGTAATACAGGGTTTTTCTGGACACATACTTCTAAACATGTACTAAAGCATAGTAATACCATGTTTTTTTAAACAAGTACCATAGTAATATCATGTTTAGTGAGCTATCCTTACTAAAAGGTACTTTATTAATACTTCCATATAGTAAATAACTTTGTGCCATGAGCTTTGCATAAAAATGCTGATGTTTATTCAAATAATTTTAATAAATAACATTTTTCGAAGTATTTCATTGACATATTTATAACTATAGCATATATCCAAATTATCATGGTTGTACCATGGTACTTTCTAGCACTTTTTTGTGTTATATTTTCCATGTTAATACCGTGACACATGAATATTGCAATCGTTCAGTACCACCGTGTATTGTCATCTTTTATCATTGTGTCACCACAGTGTGTTTGTAGGGCATTATGAAATATTAATTATTTTACATACAGTTCAGTAAATAGCACATTTTCATGTTTGCACTAAAAAAATAACATACATGCATAAGTATACCATGGGAATCTTTCAATAACAAGTTGATATTAACATATTATCACTACCCTGACATCATCACAGTGCAATTTCTATGAGGGCGCTTAATAGCTAAGAATCATGAATATTTATATTACTGAATTATTTCATAAAAAATGTACACATTTACTCATGTATACAAAAATACTCAAAGTGTGACCCTCAATTCTTAGGACTTTTAACACCCACTTCCAAATGTAAATCGTTCATCAGTGCATGAACATTTAGCATCTGCACCGTTCATTCAGTAAACTCACACACTTGTTCAGATCCAAATTCTGTTAACTCCTCCACTCCAGACGAAACGAGATGAACCTCAGGGACAGATCAGGGTGAGAGAGTGAGAGAGAGAGAGAAAACAAATGTTCTCTTTCAAACAAGACAATAAACAGAGGGAATGAGAGCGCTCGGATGTTTCAACACATCTATAAACACACTAGAGACTTCGAATTGACCAAGAATTGGGCAATGCGTCAATGGCGGGAAGAGCTAAAAGGTTGAGAAAGAATTCTGCTGATCTTAAACTTTTCAAGGAGAAGGTTACACTTGACCTTACTCATTCGGCCGCTGACGTCTGCAGAGCAGTGGATGCTCAGAACCTGTCAAATTCCAAAGCTTGCCAGATATAATTATGGGAGTTGAGTCAGAGTTGCAGAATTAGGATTCTGCGTGTGTCTGATGGAGCGAGCGTGTGAGAGTTAGTGTGCGTCTGGCTCTGTGATAAGAGCACTTACTTGGATTGTCTCAAAGCCTGGGAAAATGAGTGGGCTGGAATGTATGAAGAAATAGCATCTGCATACGCGCACACACACACTTGCCCATATATACAGTCTACTTTGTCTACTGTACATACAAAGTCTCTCTCTGAATATTCATGCATGGAAATTCATGTTTTTGTATCCATGAATGTGCTATAAATGAATACAGCAATGGTGCGTGTGGACTGCCGCAGCTCAAACCCCGTCCTCAGAGCGTGGTTGGAGAACTGTGTCGCCAACTTCCTGTGGGATCCCTGTTCTCCATCGTACATATTTGGGGCTGAGTGAGTGTGTGAGTAACCGACCCAGGCGTCAGCATGCTGATTATTTTCACTGACCCGAGTCTGTCTCCTGCGGGGCCTCTGACGGCCTGTGTGTGAGACAGAGAGAGAGAGAGAGAGAGAGAGAGAGAGAGAGACTAAAGAGACATGAGAGAGAGACAAAACAGGATGAAGATCAGGGAAATGCAAAGGTGAATGGAAAGAAGAGAAATTTAAATTAATAAGGAAAAGGGAATGGAAATAAAAATGAAAAGTAAGATAGAAAAGGTTAAAGATGCAGAACATGTAGAGAAAGGAAATTGGAAATAAAAAGTAAAATAAAATAAAAAGGAAATAGAAATAAAAAAGGAGGATGGAAAAGGATGAAAATACTGAAAGTGTAGAGGAGAAAGAAAAAGAAGAGGGAAAAGAAATAAAGTTAAAATGCATAGGAAAATGAAAGAAAATGCATTTAATAGGAAATGGAAATAATAGGGGAAAAGGGAAGGAAGTTCAAGAAAGTGTCGAGATGAAAATAAGTATAAAATAAGCTTCAATAGGAAAAAGCAGGTAGAAAAGAATGAAGATAAACTGATGTGAAAAGAGTAATGCAAGATAAAAGAAAAGAAAAGAAATGGAAGAAAGTATGAAAAAGGATGCAGATGCAGAAAGTGTCTAAATGAAAGAAAGGGTGGGGCATGGAAGAAAGAGGAAATGCAATGAAACACGAAAGGACTTTGCAAGGAAAAGAAAAGAGATAGGGAATGGAAGTGGAAGTGAAAAAATGAAAAATGAAAAGGAAAGAATAAGTGCAAGAAAGTTAAGGGGAAAAAAGAAAGCATAACCACCACAAGCATTCCTTTTCCTTGTCCTTTTCCTGGAAAGTTAGGAAAGGAAAGTAAGTGACTTTAAAAGTGTAGCTGCAAAAGCGAGTGTAAGAGTAGAAAAGTGTTTGGAGGGGTGTGGGGTGTCCGATGTGGCTCCAGTATGGCGGGCGACTCGGGCAGGTTGATGAATGTCTCGGGCTCAAGCATCTTTGCCACCCAGAGCTCATGATTGCCGGCCACAATGACTTACAGTCTCCTGGACCAAACCACCAGCCTTCCCTCTGCTCCCAAACCATCGCATACACACACAGCCCTCCTCCCCTCTCCCTCCAATCCACAAACACTGTGTGTCTATCCCGAGACTCTCAGGAGCATATCTCAACACCCCGGCCCTCGTAACTCACACAAACACACTGATTCTCCCTGTTCTTCCCCACTATATATAACACACATGCATTCAGCCACACCACAAATCTCACACACTGCTCGGAGAGGAATGTTCAGTGAGTGTGTGTGTGATTGCACCATGTGATTGAGTGTTTGGTAAACTGGAAAAGTGTGTCTGAAGCTGTCAGCAGAGATGGTGATTTTCATGAATAAATCAGACGTTCTGCTACACGCCAACGGTGAATGAAGCAGGTGTACTACATGAAGAATGTGGAACGAAGCTGATCGCCAACCATTGAATGATTTCTTGATGCTGGCAACCCGATCAAAGCATGGGGAACTGAGAAAGAGATAAAGAGCAGATGTCAGCACTAGAAAGAACTCTTCCACTTCCAGATCTACTTCCTACAGGCTCGGCTGATGCTGTAAGCAACTGCACTCTTAAAAATAAAAGTTCTTATCAAAGCATAGAAGAACCATTTTTGGTTCCCCAAAGAACCTTTCAGTGAGCAGCTCTTAACATAACCATTTTTCTTAACATAAAGAACATGGAATGGAAAATGTGGAATGGAAAAGTAGATTCTTCATGGAAAAATTGGTATCAATAAAGAACCTTTATTTTTAAGATTGTACTGGCACCTATGTTCCATCTAGAATTTTTTACATACATAGAACCTTTCCATTGCACAAAACGTTCTTTATACGTATTTAAAAAAAAAAATAGTTTCTTTATTGCCATTTACTATTCCACAAAGAACTTTTAACATTCATGGAATCTTTTCAATGCAAAAAAAAAAGATTCCATATACTGGAAAAAGGTTCTTTAGAAAATAAAATGTTTTCTTCATACTTAGAAGTCAAAATTTTCTGTTTCTGTTTCAGTTTCTTTGGGGAACCCAAAATTATGCTTCCACATTTGGAAATCGTACTTTCAAAAATCTATATTGAAGAATATCTTTTCAGGTTCTGATTATTATTGCGATTGTAATGAACACTGCTGTGATCTTGATCTAATCTCTTTGCCCATCTAGTCGATGTATCACCTCACAATGTCGCTTTGTTACCACCGTCCTGACCAACAGTCCCTAACAATAAACTATTCAGCATGAATAATAGCAATTACCTCCAGCTAAGGATCCAGTTATGCTCCATTAAGATGCTTATAAAACCAGACTGTAATAGCTTGAGGAAAGCAGCACTGTCATAAACCCGACTCCCTGTTGTTCGTACAAATTGTACACCTCTCCCGGTTATTATCCCTTGGCCATGACAATCCCAAGAATTTTTACTTCCATACGTGATCCTTAGCACTGTTTAGCGCTGGCAATAAAACAAGTCATGCATACAGCCACTGATGAACAGGAATGAACTGCACAGTTTTGGGTGCCATTACAAATGCATTATGGTGACAGTGATCGAATCCTTTGATACCGTGCTACTAGATGATTACCATATTCATATTTCATTGTACTCCAATAATCTCAAAACAATGATGGTTTTACATAACATTGGTATCAAGGCTAGTCCATTTGTTTTTTAGTTTTTACCAAGAACTGTCTACTAAGGGTGTTACTGACTGACATTTGAAGAGATCAGTCGCAGTTGTTTTGTTTTACTCTTTGTGCGGGATAATCTGACTTCCATGGGGGGGGGGGGGGGTGTTCATTCATAATGTACACTCTAATGCATTATATGTTTTCATAAATGAATGTAACCAAAGTTACAATGCATTTTAATGCATCATATATACAAGTGCATCTCAATAAATTAGAATGTTATGGAAAAGTTCATTTATTTCAGTAATTCAACTCAAATTGTGAAACTTGTGTTTTAAATAAATTTAATGCACACGACTGAAGTCGTTTAAGTCTTTGGTTCTTTTAATTGTGATGATTTTGGCTCACATTTAACAAAAACCCACCAATCCACGATCTCAACAAATTAGAATATGATGACATGCCAATCAGCTAATCAACTCAAAACACCTGCAAAGGTTTCCTGAGCCTTCAAAATGGTCTCTCAGTTTGGTTCACTAGGCTACACAATCATGGGGAAGACTGCTGATCTGACAGTTGTCCAGTAGACAATCATTGACACCATTCACAAGGAGGGTAAGCCACAAACATTCATTGCCAAAGAAGCTGGCTGTTCACAGAGTGCTGTATCCAAGCATGTTAACAGAAAGTTGAGCGGAAGGAAAAGGTGTGGAAGAAAAAGATGCACAACCAACCGAGAGAACCGCAGCCTTATGAGGATTGTCAAGCAAAATCGATTCAAGAATTTGAGTGAACTTCACAAGGAATGGATTGAGGCTGGGGTCAAGGCATCACCTGGGCTAAGGAGAAGAAGAACTGGACTGTTGCCCAGTAGTCCAAAGTCCTCTTTTCAGATGAGAGCAAGTTTCATTTGGAAACCAAGGTCCTATAGTCTGGAAGAAAGGGTGGAGAAGCTCATAGCCCAAGTTGCTTGAAGTCCAGTGTTAAGTTTCCACAGTCTGTGATGATTTGGGGTGCAATGTCACCTGCTGATGTTGGTCCATTGTGTTTTTTGAAAACCAAAGTCCCTGCACCCGTTTACCAAGAAATTTTGCAGTTTTTCATGCTTCCTTCTGCTGAACAGCTTTTTGAAGATGCTGATTTCATTTTCCAGCAGGATTTTGCACCTGCCCACACTGCCAAAAGCACCAAAAGTTGGTTAAATGACCATGGTGTTGGTGTGCTTGACTGGCCAGCAAACTCACCAGATCTGAACCCCAGAGAGAATCTATGGGCTATTGTCAAGAGGAAAATGAGAAACAAGAGACCAAACAATGCAGATGAGCTGAAGGCCACTGTCAAAGAAACCTGGGCTTCCAGACCACCTCAGCAGTGCCACAAACTGATCACCGCATTGAATTTATTTAATACATGAGTTTCAAAATTTGAATTGAATTACGTAAATAAATGAACTATTCCACGATATTCTAATTTATTGAGATGCACCTGTATATATAGGCTTTAAGTTTTACCAGAATGAATAATAAATAACAAAATATAATAAATACAAATAAATATTGAATAAAATAAATGTACTAACTAACTAATAATAAAAACAATTTGAGTGTAGACTTTGTGATAAATCCAAAAGTAAAACCTACTGACTGTTGGGATCACAATTTCAGTAAATGCAATTCCACTATAGTCTACACTAGTTATCTAGTCCTAACTAGTCTAGATAGTCCTAAAATTGGGGAAGTCGTGGCCTAATGGTTAGAGGGTTGGACTCCCAATCGAAGGGTTGTGGGTTCTAGTCTCGGGCCAGACGGAATTGTGGGTGGGGGGAGTGCATGTACAGTTCTCTCTCCACCTTCAATACCACGACTTAGGTGCCCTTGAGCAAGGCATCGAACCCCCAACTGCTCCCCGGGCGCCGCAGCATAAATGGCTGCCCACTGCTCCGGGTGTGTGCTCACAGTGTGTGTGTTTGTGTTCACTGCTCTGTGTGTGTGCATTTCGGATGGGTTAAATGCAGAGCACAAATTCTGAGTATGGGTCACCATACTTGGCTGAATGTCACTTCACTTTTTAAATCTGTGCAGCATCATTTCAGCCAGCTGTTGCCACTGCATGATTTTTAAAAAGCCATCAAAAACATTGTATGAGCATAGAACATTTTTAATATCCTGATTAGCTCATAGATAAGTTCTCTGTATCTGTCACACATGACCCATTTCCAGAGTGACTGTGGGGGGTACATTTCTTTGCACAGGGCCTGATAGTGAATCATCTGACAGCACAGAGCAGTCGTTCAAAGGCGGCTTTGATGGTAAAGCTGCACTCTCTCTGGTTCTCTCCCCCTCCAAGCACATCTCCTCTGCCCTTTCTGTGACTTCTCCTCACCCCTTCACCCCCAGCACACACGCATTCCACACTGCATGCTGTGAAAAGCAGGCCTGTTGTGTGGCACAGCCCTGGCGGCAGACTCTGTCACGTTTACAAGCCGCTCCGCCGGCCCCCACTGTGAGCCCGTCTCCAAGCCCCTGCTCCCAAATGACCTATAAAACACTTGCCTCTCACACCAACCTGACCTTAACAGCTCGCCATGAGCCCTCTAATTGTGCCATTGAGAGCTAAATGTGCTCTTTTGTGATGGTCGGCCATTAGATCATGACGACTAATTGGCTGCCCGCATCTCTTTCCACTGTGCTGGATGCGAAATGGTAAAAATGGAATTCACTGCGCCAATGTTTTGCACAGTGTCTGGGGTCAATGAGGATGTCGGTGTAATTGCGTTTTTGTTTAATGGATTGTGGATATGTAACTGGGATGTATGTAGTGATCTACCGAGTGCTTGTGTGGTCTAAGTATACCTTAAAAAACAAAAAGTAAGAGATTACATTGTTCAACCACACCTATTGAAAAGCTATACTGTTATGTACACACACACACACACACACAGCGCTGGATAATAACTGATTACATGTAATCTAGATTACATAATCAGATTCCATAAATGAAGTACTTGTAATCAGACTATAGTTAATTTTTATTGATTACATGATTACGTATTATTCACACAATAGCAATAAATTATTCATAATTCATTAAATTAAAATCATCCACCCCAGTTTAGGAAACCTTGACTTATAATGTATATGTATAATGTTTTTATGCACTTCATGTTATTTCAAAAGTAATCAAAAGTAGTCAAATGATATAATCAAAAAGTGTTATGTAATCGATTACATTACAAACTAAAATTTTGTCACGGATTACAATTTGCATATGCTAAATGCATAAATATGAGTGTGAATATAACCAAAATGATTTGTTGTACATAAATAAATATGGAATGATGTTGTTAAAAAGTTGCTTGCACCAGCTGTAAACCAACATTCTCAGGGGTCAAAGGTCAAATGCTAAGAGCTCACAGAGATTCCAATATGCGATCTTCTTAACCCATGATTTACAGCACGTCAAGACAATTTACACATATAAATAACAATTGCAGAGCAGTTAGCAAAATAAGATCATCTGACAGGATATCCGTGTCATATATTACAATAAATAACAGCTAGTATTTGCAATGAAATATGCAGTACAAAGGGCTGATTGCAGCTACCACCCAGAACACTCTAGCAACCCCCTGAAAATACACTATGACCACTCAGACAGGAAACAATCACACATTTTCTTAAAAAAAAATTGTAGCTTTAAACTTTATACATAAACTGTTCATTATAAATTGTAAACAAACAAGTATAACTGTAAAAAAAAATCGTTGAGATTCACATCATTAAACTGAAAACTAAAGACACAATACTACCTTTTTTATTTTTTACAATAAACTTCAATGATAGCTGATTATCACATCTTGTACATTTCTAAAACGTGAAATTGTTGTGAAACCAAAACATCATTTTTAACAGCACTGAAAGAGAAAACACTCAAGTAGCAACTGAGTTCAAGTAGGAAAGAGGTTAAAGCAGACGGTCCTCTGGATTACAATCTCTGGCTGTGTATTTGCTTCTAAAGATAAGAGTTGAATATCATTCCCAGAACCGAATGAAATAACTTTTTTAGCAATTCGAATGACTTTTGGACACTGGGTGACAAAACTGGGGGGGGTCACATACCAGAGTATCTAGGGACATGGGGTTGGACTCTTGGCTTGGTCCATCCACACATTTACTTCAAAAAATATAAATTATAATATATATATATATGTATTATACACCAAATTGGACAAAAATGTCCCTGCAAAATTAAGCTAAATCTACTATGGTTGTCGCAAATAAACTGAAAATGAAATGAAAAGTATCTATTATGGCATTAAATTCAGATCTGATAATGCCGGATCACAATCCATTTTAGCGCGTTTTTACATGGTTGCACATTATCACACGCAATTCTGTTGAGCTAATGAATGCAACGGCCAATGGAAGGTGTTCTGATTAGATCACATTTTGTTTTAATGCGTTTTTACAGCATTGTGTATTATAATCAATCACACGCAATTCTGTTGAGCTTATGAACGCAACATTAGTCATCGCTGAATCACCGGTGTTTTGTTCAGTGTGCGTGCTCGCCGATTGAGATCTGCACTCTCGAGAAAACAACAGAGTGCAGATGTATATTCGAAATAGGATATTATTTTCACAGTGTAAACAACTTCAGGAGTTTTTTGAGAGTGCTTAAATTAGTAATTGCAATAAATACAAATTCAGTTGTATTGTATTGCCTGAAAAGCGTGTTTTTGATGTGCGTATTTAATAGACTAATATTAGACTAACACATTAGATACTTTTAGTTGGTTCACCCTCCCCCTATGTATAAATATATTAAGCTTTAAATGCTTGTTTGTAAACATTTACCAGAAATAATCTACGGGAGTCACATTATTAAAATAAAACCTGAAGATTCAATACTAAGGCTAACCTGAAGATTCGTTCAGGTAATATAACAAGGCTGTTTGACCTTTATACAAATGCACACATGGTAAAAGTCATTATAATGTGACTCAGCCACAGTGAGAGCAAAGGGGCACAACGTGACATAAAAATGAAGTGTATAAGAGCAAGTAATGAGCTGAAATCGACCGATTCCTTTCATAGGAATCCAGCTCGCAGCAGCTCAGTGTCAGGTCCTCATTCATAATTACATGTTATTTAGATTTTTAGGTGCAACTTCAGCAAGAACTTGTGCCAAAGCTTTGTTTTGATCTGACTTTGAAAATCCGAAAGAGGCAGAGACAAATTTTCTTTCTCTTCAGTATTTATAAGGTTTCTGCTTTAACTCCAGAAGTTCCACTGAGTTTAAAAACTGAAATATATCTTGTTCTCGTACTGTAAAAATTCAAATGCATATAAATTATGTCTTCAAAAACACATCAACTTATAATTTTCTCTTCAGAATGAGTTATAAAATGTGCTGTGTGAGTTAATAGCTATCAGATAAGGGACTTGTTTGGTGCTAGTTTCAGATGACAGATGACTGGTGCAAACTCATCGGTAAATTCCAGTGGTTCCCAACCCTGGTCCTTGAGGCATCCCAACACTGCACATTTTGCATGTCTCCTTTCCCTGACACACCAATTTCAGATCTTAGAGTCTCTACTAATGACCTGATGACCTGAATCAGGTGTGTTTGATAAAGGAAGATATGTAAAATGTGCAGTGTTGGGGTGCCTCAAGGACCAGGGTTGGGGACAACTTAATTAGACAACTGATATTGATACTAACATAACACTACAAATATGTGTTATGTATGTTAAAGTATTGGCTGAGATTAATATTATATATGTATATAAAATATGTTTAATATTTTTTACAACCATTTAAAATATGAATATATATTCATATAATCATTAACAAAATATTACTCACTTGGTGGTGCCCAAAATTTCTTTTTTTTCTAAAACTTTTTCAGGATTCTTGGATGAATAAAAAGTAAAAAAACAAAACAAAAAAAAAACAGCATTAATTCAATATATGAATATTTTCTGAATAAAAGTTTAAATTTCTATAAAAAAATTAAATAAAAATGTACTGAAACCAAACTTTTGAACTGTAGTGTATTCTATTTTTATTTATTTTTATTTAAATAAATGCTCTTCTTTTTAACTTTTTATTCGTCAAAGAATAAAGTTTTAAAAAGTTAAAAAAAAAATATTCAGCAGAACAGTTTTCAGCACTGATAATAAATCAGCATATTTGAATGATTTCTGAAGGATCATGTGACACTTTATACTGGAGTAATGATGCTGAAAATTCAGCTTTGCATCAAAGGAATAAATTAGATTTGAATGTATATTAAAATAGAAAAACGTTATTTTTAGTGCTGTCAATCGATTAAAAAAAATTAACTAATTAATCGCACAATTTTTTTAAATTAATCGCGATTAATCGCAATTAAAAGACTGAAACTTTTTGGATATGTAAATGTAAAATGTAAATAATTAATGTAAACTCAAGACAAAGCAACTATTTAAATTAAAAATATGATTGTTTATTGGAATTTTTGTTTAACTTGTAACACAGATTTTCTCATGTAAACAACATACCTGCAATAAACCATCAATATCCTCCAAATTAACTGTTGGCTTGAAAGCAATATTTATTACAGAAATAAAAACACAGGCATGTAAGTACCATTTGAATTTCAAAACAATCAATGCCAATAAAAAACAAAAATGATTTCCATGTTGAATTCTAAGTGGACTGCAAAAAAATTCCAAAGTATAGTCATTGCCAGTGCTTTAAGTGGGCCGGTACACACCAGTACTCAGTACCGCCACTTCCAAATATAGCTCTTGAGCGTACCGCCACCTCTCCGTGCGCCCAGAACGTGCTTGTAGCGTACCGGTACGCTCATTTGGACATCTGTTTTAATAGAGGTTTTAATCTTTTACCTGCACTGCCGATTTTCAGAGCGCCCTTCACAATGCAAGCTTCCTAATTCATCCCACCCAGAGCAGAAACTACATTACCCATTCACCCTTAAGTTATACAAGTGAATAGCGCATGTGTCGCTTTTCCCACTGTTAAGTGTCAACAACTCAACGTGGCCGGAGAAGGTGTGTGAAACTCGTTGTGAGTTATACTAAAGCAAAATCTTGAGTATTTATTGTCTGATAAACATTAAAAACTGTCTGCGGAGGTTGAGTCGTCCTGCAGCCCCCGCTGGCTGCTCATTGGATGCAGCATCTTTTTTCTAAGTTCTAAACAAATACCGTAGACGGCAAGGCACAAATTTAGATATTCATTTATCTAATTAATCTATAGCCTATGCACAAAGACAACATGATCTTTTTGTCCCCTTTTTGTTTTAAAGCTTGATGAAGAGAGAGAGCGCAAGTTGCTGCAGCTGCGAGGAGGACAGTGATGCACGCGTACAGGAGTGATTGACAGTTCGCGGCACTGTGTACAAAAAATACTCCGCTACACAATTATTTCTTTATTTTCGTTTAAGCTTATTAACGTTAGCGTTACAGAAAGGTCTGATTTACGCACTGTTACAGTCATACAGTCATAATGTTTCTTGTGGCAGACTGAAGAGTAATCCGGCAGAGTTTTATACTGAAACTTTCCGTCTAAAAGTCCTTCCTTGGTCTTATCCATATTTCTTTGCACGTTGAACACACATAGGCCACAACTGGAAATAAAAAAACTGCAACCGCGTTAATTGCGTTATTTTATTTTAACGCGTTAAATATTTCAAATTAATCGAATGCGTTAACGCGCTAATTTTGACAGCACTAGTTATTTTACATTGTTATAATATTTCACAATATTAAATTTTTTTCCCTTTAGTTTTGATCCAATTAATACAGCCTTGATGAGCATAAGAAACTTCTGACTCCAAACTTTTGACCGGTAGTGTGTGTTATATAATATTTTATGTTTTAAATAATAATCTTATATTGCATAAATTATTAGATATCATACATGTACAATAAATTATTTTGCCACTGTCCCACATGGGTCCAATGTGAAATCAGAGTCCTGAAACAAAAACCCTTTGAAAAGAACTGTAATCCTAAAATTACGATCAATCCTCTGAAGTCATAACAGGAGAGAAGTTGCTATCTCAGATTCCTGGATCTCCCTTAAAAGCTTTAACAGATGGAAATCATTGTCTTTCTGAAAGTGTGTCATAACTTTTATAATACATCCCAAGATTCTCATACAACACCTGTAATATTCCTTCACATCTGTCAGTACTAGCACAAGTATTCTGGTCAGCGTTCTTAAAATAGATATCACGTTCAATTATAACTAGGTTAACACTCAAGTGTTCGTTGATGTAGGAGGTCTCGCTCGCTTTTAACTGGTTATCACAGCTGATAACTATAATAAAGAGACTTTCAAACAACACTGGATGCCCACTTGTCCTAGTAAGCCGTGCTGAGGCTGGATGAGAACTATTGTATGAAGATTAATGGAAACCAGATGTTGCGCTTGTGTCCTCAGAATGAATGGCTCTATTGGGAAAGCAGACAGTGTCTCATGGGACATTCCATTCAGAGGCTCAGCCGATTGGTTCGCATTGAAACAACAAAGCCAAGGTAAACGCTGATTTGAAGGAAGGTGTGTGTGTGTGTGTGTGTGTGTGTGTGTGTGTACTGGGGGGAGAATTTAGTCTTGGACGGCGGAGCCTAAAATAAATCGTTAGGGCTAAAGGAGGAGCTTAGCTCATCCTCTAAGGAAAACAGAAACTTTCGCAAATGACTGACGTGCATGATGACTGTGGCGCCAGGCAAGTGCAGACTGCTGCCCACTTTCTGAGGCTTCATGGGAAACGGGGAGTATCGGGGGAGCCAAACTGTTTTTACACTGATGTCACTGAGCGCTGCAGCATAATTTGCCTTTTTCAGCACATTGTTCTAAAACTCACTTTCTACATCAATGTGCCTGAATTTACTGTTACCACACTGTGGTGAAAGACCTGCTTTTACTGGCCAGAGCTGCAGTGAGAGAACACAACATCTGAGGATAGAAACGCCACACATTCTGCCTAAATAAATCAATGCAAAAAAAATATAAGTACTGGAGTAAAAACTTTGAGAACCTAACAAAAGACTTAAGCAAAGTTGAAAACTAAAATGAAAACTGAAATGACCAATTAAAACTAAAATAAAACTGACAACAGTTCACTCCAAATTAAACTAAAATTAAAATACAAGTGATTTCAAAATATTAATAAATACTATAACAGTTTATAAATAATACCAAAATAGCAGGTGAAATGGTCAGACAAAATACCGGGTTGAAATAAATCATGACATCAAATATATAATTCGAATTCAAACAGTTTTTAAAACTAGATCAAAGTTTGTAAATACGGTCTAAATAAACAAACTTTGATGTTGGCTTGAGAAAGTCTAGTTTAAAATGATAGATAGATAGATAGATAGATAGATAGATAGATAGATAGATAGATAGATAGATAGATAGATAGATAGATAGATAGATAGATAGATAGATAGATAGATAGATAGATTTTTAGAGAGAAATAGTAAGATTTATCTGAAAAAAAAAGTACAAGCTATATGGAAAGAAATTATAAAAAATACCAGACATATAGGTCAGTACCATTAATAAATCAAACTAGAGAAAGACTATAATGTCACAGCTTAACTGGGTTTGGAGCCACTTGGCTCTCTTTACAAATGAGGTGTGGGACCGTCCAGACACAGGAAACTGACCCAGACCCAAAATCTGACCTCAGACATGACTGATGCACTCACTCCTCCTAATCTGACCTCTTGCAAGTTTTCTCAGTCTAAGAAGATGAACAAAACTGTTGTGTCCACAAAGAGAGATTCTAGTCTGGCCATAATGTATATAGCACATAAAAAATATGACATTATTAGAGCAGGTTGTGTGCAATGTTGCCCAGAGTTTCAATACATACAGTGGCCACAAACAGTGTTTGGACATTTCAGTCACAGTTAAAAATCGACGAACAAATGAACGCTTAATTCAACCACAGAATGAATATGTAAAAATGCGAGTTCCCTTTCAAGGAAAACGTTACAAGACATTTTAAGTTATAAAACAACATAAACTGTTAAAATGAAAGCATTACATCACTTGCTTAACAAAGGACGCTCTGAAGTAAATGGGTGCCGTCAGAATGAGAGTCCAAGCAGCTGATAAAAACATCACAATAATCCACTCCAGTCCATCAATTAATGTCTTGTGAAGTGTAAGGATGTGTGCTTATAATAAACAAATCCCTCAAGATGTTTTTAACATAAAACCATTGCTTCTATCAAAAATATGAGTCCTCTTTGTGTCTCGTTTGAATTAGGAGAGAAATATGCAAAGATCAAGCTTATTGTAAAGTGAGAGGACAAAAGGTGATGTACTTTTCAATGGAGGAAGAGGTATTATGGATCTTGTACTTGTATTTCGGCCAGAAGAGACATTTTAAAGTTAAAGTTGTTTCTTACAAACACAGCCTTTCGCATAACAAGACTTTGGTGTGGATAACTTGTGGATTATTAATTTTTTAACAGCTGTTTGGACTCTTATTCTGACGGCACCCATTCACTGCAGAGCATCCATTGGTGAGCAATATTTCTTCAAATCTGTTCTGATGAAGAAGCAAACTCATCTACATCTTGGATGCCCAAAGAGTGAGCAAATTTTGAACACAGGGAACTATTTGTTCAGTGTGATGCTTTACACCTGTGTGAACTCATTCACTTAATCGCCAAAATACCAGCTGATTAAAAGACACTGAGAAAAACGATGACGAAAAGTGTGGAGAAAAGCTCTTTGCGGATGGCATTCATACATTTTTAAACGGTTTAACTGTCAAAACACTTTTTCGGGCTATTGTATAAGAGAAACAAAAAAGAAACATCCAGCATTCAGAGAGGAATTATTCATTTTATTTTCGGCTAATCTTGTTGCGTAATCATCCTACATTCTGACAGCTTGCTTTCTCACTCGGCATTCACACTAATCTGTTATTCAGAAGAGTCACAATTACACCCTATTGATTACAAAAGATCCGACGCTCTTCCTAACAACACGTCCTGTGCCTGTCCGAGCCCCAATAACCACAAAAGCCACGGTCTAAATTGAGCCGCGGCTCCCGGAGCAACAATAGCTGGAAAGAAGGAGTGTGACGGAGCTTTTCCTCTGACAGAGGTGCAGGCGGCCCTGTTTTGTAAGCACTTCCATCCTGTGAAAGTCCCTCGGAACAGAGAAAGACCTCCACCTGCCATGAAAGTCAAAGGCGTTTGGGGCCGACCACCTTTCCAGGAAGGGACACTGATATCATTCGGCAAAAGACAAAGTGCAGATCTGATCCGGGATCAGTGGTGGAGGGGAACGGCCGCATACAACGCCCTTGCTTTAGGTACAGTCTCGGAGCCCGGGGCCCCTCCTCCTATTCGACTGGCGCCAGTACTCAATGGACCCTGCACTTTGATTATTTGTGTTAACAGTTAATTTAGCACCACAGACACATGTGCCAAAGCTGCCTTCACTTCCTCATGCATCACTAACAAATGTGACTTTTATGAGTTCTTTTGCACAAAACCAGACACCCCCACAACTCCCGCCACCACACACACACACACACTCACCTCCCGCTTTCTGGCGTCGCTCATAACTCTCTGTCTTTAATGCACATACACAAACACACAGACTCAGTGCTAATCGCTTCCACATCTTGCGTGAGGAGTTATTTCTGGCTCCTCTGTTCCCAGTGTTTGCATTATCAGGGATACATTTCATGTCAGAGGAGAGCAAGAAACCTTCTGATGACTTTAATCCATGTTTGCTTCCATGCGCGAATAAAGAAACACTACAAACTTTTTGCTCGGCATGCTCGAGTTTAGCATCAGTGTGGCTTTTTGTTACCTTTCGGCTGTTGACTCTGGAATAACTGGTTTCACATATCATATTTTTACATTTTAATAAAAAACTATGGTGCTAGGGTAATATTATACAATTACTAGTTTTAGTTTAGTAGTTTTAACTTCAAAGTCAAAGGGTTGTTATCATCAACCAACACTAAAACGACTAAAAATCATTTTTGTCACTGAAAAAATGTTACAAATAAAATATAAATTGAAAAACAAAATAATTTGATATGTAACTGTTGCACTAAAATGACTTAAAAGATACAAATAAATAAATGTAAACACTAAAATAGTGACCGGAAATACTAACAGTAAAAACTAACTGAAAAAAAAAATGAAAAAAAAAAAAAAAAAAAAAACTGATGTAAAAATTGTATCTAAATAGTGATATAACAAACTCTAATAAAAATGACAACACATTACAAATAAATAAATAAATTCAAAGGAAACTGAAAGCTAATATTAATAAAAATTATAATAGTATATAAACAATACTGAAATAACTCTGGCCTCATATTCTGGTCCCTAGATTTGTTTTCACTTTAAAAAGGTTATTAAAACAAAAAGTTAATACTTATAATAATATTAATTATTAATTAAACTTCTTAAAAAAAATCTAAATTATGAAATATAATTATACTATTAATTGATAGTATATATTACATGATAAAATATTTAATAAATATTTAATTATCGTAATATGAACAAACAGTTAAGGGCTGAACTGGTAACAACAAGGTTTCGAATATCAAGTCAAATAATGTGCTTGATTATTTTGCCAGCAACATTTTTTTATATATATATGTACGGCCCTGAATGCATTTTAGGTCAGTTTGGATAAAAGAGTCTGCTAAATGCATAAAATTGAAGAATAAAATCTATATAAATGCACAGAGAGAGAACATCTCTCATTCATAAACTAGCTAATTCTAATCATGCATATAAAATTATTCATTCTTGATGAAGGGTGAAAAGTGGTGTATATAAGTCACCCATCCTGTTGCACTATGAATAAGTCAGCGAAGCGAGAGGTAAAGTGAGCACAATCTTCATGGACACGTCTTGATGACGCTGACACAGTGCTGAGAAACACCTAAGTGACCGCACACATGAGCTCATGCCTAAGCTATGCAGCGTCTGAAGGCCACAGGAGCCTCTGAAACATCCTGACTCCACTCACGCTCCGTCTCTCGTCTGAGCCGCGAATAGAGCCGTCCCTTCAGCAGTGAGGAACATCATCCAAAACCTCAGCTTTTCTACTTTTCAAAACAGAGAAAACTGACATGCTTGCATTAATCTTTCAGGGGGAAAAGACAGATGAACGATGAATGAAATCTAATACTGTTAATGATACATACAGTCAAGATGCACCAATAAAAACCACAAATCTGATGACTTGCCATCATTCGAAGACCCCATTAGAAAGATTCACCTGGGGCATAGCTTCCAATCAACCTATACAAATTCAATCAAATGACTGGAATACAATAAACAACTTTTTCTACTTCAGAATTTGCACCTATCTACAGTTTCGAAGGGTCAGCGATAGTTGCTGAAAGTCAGAGTTACTTTGCAGATCTTGGGCTGCTGTTGTTGACTGATTTCTCATAAAAAGACATAAACAGACTCCAATTTTTTAACTACATACTATGATTCCATCCAGTCAGAGGACATCAGACATTTTTGATGTATTTAGAACACTTTGGTTTAAGGTAGCAAATGGAATGCAATTCAAAATGGAATTTAAATAAGTGGAGTTCACATGAACTGAACTTTAAATAAATGGGTATAATATTTAAGTAGGAAAAGAACGTTCATCAAACAAATGTTAAATTATGGCAAAAAAAAAAGTTTGAAGGACATTCAGTCAGATGAAGTGTCATCTACATAAATGTCTAAAAATCTTTCAATTTATTGACAAAGCTGAAAGAACCCTTTCAATTTTCAGAATGCTGTTGAATTTTGTTGAATTGTAATTCAGTAAAATCCATCAGAGACACCATCACAGTTTTGATTCCTAGTGAATGTGTGAATGGATAAAATACGAACTTGAATGCAATGTCAATCGCTTCGGTTAAAAGCATCTGCCAAATGAATAAATGTATAAATTGATATTAAACTGGGTAAATAAGGAAAAATCTCTTCTAAACTATTGCTTTACAAAAATGACTGTAGAAGGAAACAGCAATACCAATGTCTGCCATACAATGTAAATCATTTTTTGAAGTTGTAAAAAACGATTTCAGTCATGCAACTTCAAAATGTACATTTTGTGAATTTCGCCTGTTGCAAAATTCCTTAGCCATTTTTCTGAGTAAAGGTTGTTTCAAAGCCAAATTCGTTTTCAATGCAACACCCCTTTTGTTGTGATACTTAAAATGCAATATACCCGACATTGTTACGAATCTTGTTCTGACTCACTTCAGGTTCTATGTTCTAAGAAGTGGAATGCATTCAGTGAAGCTCTAATGCTTAAGTTATATAAAGGGATATAGTCAGTATCGGGGCTTCATAGGTTGGCAGCTTCATGTCCCTTCTTCTCACTGCCTCCTCTTTCCTTCCCGGTATTGTCCTACATCCTGTGGACTACTTCTGCAGCCTGTGCCACAACAGCACCAACAGGGACCAACTGTCTTTACAGCCAGTCTGTCACCACAACATTTGTCTGCTAGTTCGACCTCGGCAGGTTTACGGCTGTTCCACTGCAGCCCGTGAAGGACTGCCTGTTATTGAGGCACTGGAAGCCCATTCTGGGTTGATTGGGAATCCTCTGGAACACAACAATCCATCACCATTCAGGTGTAAGATTTAAGTTTAATTTAAAACTACAACCAGCTAAATTTACATCCCAATCATCAAGTCTGCAAAGTTGCCAGAAGGTGTACTTATAGCAAGTATCAATGCAAACGACTTCTGCGGTCAGTTTTCTTGTTCAGGTCGACTACTGTCATGAAGTTTGAAGGGAATCTTATCATGCAACGTAGTTAAAAAGTTATAGGTCATCTGTAAATAAAGTGTAAATAAAGATTCTGTCACATGTCACATTCACTTATTGAAGTAAAAGCAATAAATTGTGCATAATTACATGCAACTAATCCTCGTCCTAACGTTAACCTTACAGTTAGTACAAGTTGTTCATTAATATTACTCAATACTTAGATGACATGTAATTGCGTTATTACGTATAATCACACAGTAACAAATTAACAAAATAAAGTTTAACCAAATTGTCATCATTTATTATTTTTCTTTTACAATGACAAATAACCTTAAATCAAACATGCAATTTTGATGACGAAAGACTAAAACAGATTTCTTTGGAATTGTTTTTCAGAAGTGTTCTTGTTTATTATATACAACTTTGATCATTTTTTATAGTGTACACTAAAATTCAATGTTGGTTGGTTCCCAGTGTTGTTTAAAATGTCTTATTTTACAGTCTACATTACATGAAGGTGATTGAATGATGACCAAATATTCATTTTTAGGTGAATTATTACTTTGAAGTTAATTCAGATATTAAGTTAGTTCAAAGTATCTTCTTTTGTGTTCCACTACAAGTCGGTCATACAGGTTTGAAATGACATGACGGTGATTAAACGATGACAGAAAAAGTACATCCAGGCTATGAACACCACATAGTTATCCTGATGACTTCCGACAGCACGTTTCTGCAGTCTTGCTTCGGACAAGAGCACAGCACAATGTCATTTGATGGCTCAGTCTTGCTTTGAGTTTTATCAAAAGCATTTTAAATTGACTTGACATGCCGATCCATTTGTCTGTCACGCCTCACAAAAGACAAACTGCCGATATCGACACCAAAAATGTCTCATATACTAATAGCGAACATTACCAAGAGATTTACTGACTCCCTTCGCTTTAAAAGGCCCTGTGTGTAAAATAAGGTCAAACAAACTTAAGTAGCCGAGTCTGATTCGACATACACCGCTCCAGAAAATATATGGCACCAGATTTGAGGTTTCAAAAGAGACATTAACAGCAATTCTACTGGCGACAAGTGCTATTACTGATGGCACCAGCGCAGGAGACGGATTACAGCCTGCAGGGCCAGTGAGAGTGACGCTTTGTGGCCGTACATCTGGGATTGCGTTTAAGTCTCCTTAAACACAGTGTGTAAGAAGCCAAAACTCTTTTCATTTAAGAGCAATTAAGTGGATCAGAGCCCCGTTCCCACCCCGTCCCACTTTCCTTGCTTCCCCTTCTCTCCCTCACTCCGTTTTCACCCTTGTTTTATTAGCTATTTCCTCTCTTCCAGCAGAGGCGTGAACGCTCACTTTTCCCTTAAAAAAAGAGCACACTTTCTAATGCTTGCATTACATAAACACACACAGACAACACACACAGGAAGACCACCGGGACGAGGAGGGACCGAGGCCGGCCTCCCCAGCAGAACTGAAGTCTGGGGGCCGAAGCGCTCTGAGCCGGGCTGTGTTGCTCCATTTATGGGCGGTAATTAAAAACATCCCGCAGTAATTTAATAGCGCTCACAAGCCAGAGACACAAAGTCTGCTGGCTTTGCCCTGTGAATAAATAACTTGGAATGGGATCCGTACACAGCTTATTTGTTCTTCTCCTTTCTCCTCAGCATGAATATATATTTTCTTTGCCTTGTTGCATTTACTGACAAAGACAAACTTCAGGATGAAAAACTTTTGGGCAACTCTTCACAAAAACTTTATAATAACTACGCATTAAGACATCATGCAATGTTAACAGACTAATTAATTCACATCAAGATGGTTAGAATTGAATAAATGTATACAAAAATACACAAGTAGGCTATATTAATTTTGTATCAATGTATCGATCTATCTCTATTTATATACATTATATATACATATATATACAAATGCTGTCAAACGATTACATAATAAAATGATTTGTTTACACTGTGTGTGTGCTGTGTATATTTATTACGTATATATAAATACACATGCATGTATACATTCAAGAAAAAATTTATATTTCTGTATTATATATATATATTATACAAATATAAAATACATATAATAAATACATAAATACATAATAAAGTTCACACACATATATTACATAAACACTTATTTTGGATGCTATTAATGGCGATTAATCATTTGACAGCACAATTTGTTTTTCACTTCCAGCCTTCATGGACAATTATTATCACTTATAAATGATTAAATACAAATGAATAGTAGTTATTAAGATTAATGCATATTAGAATTGGGTGTTTGGTAAAATGTGCTTGGAAAAACACATCATCAGAATATCACCATGCCTATTAATGATGTACACGGTGTATCTAAAATATTTTGCCCATTACTTAATAGTGTGTTTTCTGACAAAGTTATTACAAGCATTGTTCTGTTCCAAACTAAACAAACACATTTTTTCATTTTTTATAATCCATCAATTTGAACAATGCTACCAGCTTTAAACTGCACTGCTTTATTGATCTTATATAAGCACCGCTCCTGCAGCATCATTGATCACATTGTGACGTCACAGTCTTGATGTCACGGTTTATTTTTGCAGCTCGGCAGAGCATTGAGTAAACACACATCAGACTGTCTCCAGCAGATATTTACAATTGCATCTCATCAGTCAGGAGTGAGAACAGGCGACGGGGGAGATGAGAAAAACCACACATGATTTCAATCTGCCAGAGGTTCTCACACTCACAAAAGAGCAGTCATGCATATTAGCAAGTATGAGCAAACTTTTGATACTGTACAAGTCCTCTTGCTGTTGGTTTGGCACTGAACAATGCTTTATAACAAGTTTCACGAAACTAGTAAACCATTATATATTATACAATGATAAAATGTATAGCTCATGCATATTCAGATATTAATATATACAAAGTCTGAGACCACAATGAAAAGCTAAATTTTAGGATTTAATTTGAACACAGAAAAGATGTAAATCAAATGTAATACAAATCTGAATAAAAACCATTTGAATGGGTTTTAACTATCAATCTGCTGAAATGCAATAATATAATGAATTATGTATCATATACCATGCACTAAATTACAAAAAAGTACCATGATAATATCATGTTTTTAGACATGGACCATGGTGATCTTTAAAGTATAGTGTAAATACCACTGAAATTATTCCAAAACATTACCTTTTTTACATTTAAAAGCAATTTTGTCGCACTAGTTTTAAAGACTGCTTGCACAAATGAAAATGAATATTCAGGAACATGACTTCTTGGTCACACTTGCCATGCAAGCTTAATGACAGAGCATTTCAGTTAACATCTGACAGACATAAGGTTCTTTCTTTAACAAGGGACTTTTCCTCTCTCAGTAGCGGTTAAATCAGGATGAAAGTTCCCCTTGGACAGAGACAACCCGCTTACAAGTGTCGAGGAGAATGCTCTAATTATACACGGCCTGAGACACAAAGACATGGCCAAGAGCGACTGCTCTGGTTCCTGCTCTGTCGTCGGCTTTCCCTTTGGCAAGGTCAATAAAGCATGTCTTTTTTGGAAACATAAAAATAATGCATTGCTGCAGCACTGTGCCACAGATGCAAAGTCATGGCAGTGCGCTCTAGTGATCACAGAAGACACTGCATGCACAGAAGCTTCATGTGAGTTAGATGCGGATGAATGAACCTCATGGCTGTGCATATAGCGCCTCCTTGTGACAAAAGTCAATGCCCAGGTTTGATCATTGCAATTCCTGGAGGGTTTTGGACTGAGCAAGGTTATGGTGTGACAGTTTTTCTCAACCTTGGTCTATGAAGGAAAGGATCAAAGAAAACAAATGTGTTTCATTGATCTTGAAAGGCAGATCAATAATAAAATGCATGATTAAAATGCACCAGCAGCTTTCCCAAAACACATCATTCCCATCTGAAAGAGAATTTAAGCATAGAGAAAGAACACTCCGGCATTGCATTACAGCCAGAAAGTGTCTAAATTAATGAAATATGCTCATTTTGAACACTTTCTTTTTTAAGTTTTTCTTGTTTGAACTTCCTTTACATTTTCGGTGAACCAGTTGGAATTTATCTAAATAATTTTAAATGTGGTTTAAGTGTCCAAACACTATGGTGGCATGCTGACAGGCTCGTGATTTTAGTAAAAAATTAAGAAAAACCTTAGGTTCTACCATTTCCAGCTAAATCTGTAGAACAGAGCATCTAAAAAAGCTCTAAAAGACCCCTTAGTGGAAACAAAATCAATGTTTAATAGACAGTGAATATAAAATGGATGAGAGAAAATGTTTCCAGTGACAGACAGGTCTTTCAATGATGGACTAAAGATATAAAACCACAAGGATGAGACAGTAGGACTTACGCAATGTGATGCATTTCCCAGTGAAACAAAACTTTCCAGAACATTCTCGTTCACCATTCCTGGCTGGTAGAATGATCTCCCCACCCCTATCCGGAATGCCAAACCCAACTATTTTCAAACGACAACAGAAATCTCTCTTGCGACGCTATTTGATTTCATCCTAAATTAAAAAATAAAAACTTGTCTTTCTCTTCATTTATTCTTTCCCTTTCTAGTTTGTACTTACATGAACAAATGCTTGAAACTTGGTATTACGAGCATTTCCTGTGTCAGTTTGCCTCTTTAAGAAGAATCGCTTTATCCCCTAGTTCTAAGTCGCTTTGGACAAAGCACATGCAAAATATATATTTTTTTATCTAAATGCAAAACAATTTATAAATAAATCACAAAAAAATAAAATAAATAAAAATAATATTTTAAATATATATAAAATGTGAAGAGATGTGATCATCACTTTTTTAGGCTTTTTAATTTAGGGCTAAACAAAGTCTTGGGTTTGGAATGAAATGAGGGTAAATGAGTAAACATTTATTTTTAGGTTAACTATCCATTTAAAAAATAAAAAGGGTTCATTTTGTTAAATTAAAACAAGATATTTTCATTACACATCAGTAAACCACAAATAAGTCCCAAATGTAGCTACATGTACGTTTAACTAGCCAACTAAAACACACACATATAAAAACACTGCAAGAGATGTGCAAAAAATGCACCAACAGCTTGTCACTGGTGTGTAACCCTCAAAGATACACCTGTGTACTTCATCTAATATACAATTAGATAAAGTACTTTATACTAACATTCAATATTATATGAACATTAGAGCATTAAAAGTACATACTAATATGGTTAAATTAGGGCACTGCTGAAACAAAAAGCCAAATCTGGTATGGTTGACTTTGCTATTCTTTTTTGTTGTTGTATATATTAATTCCATAAATACTCCAAGCAGCTCTGTAGAAAATAACCAGAGTAAAAACCAAGTGTGTTCCACAGTTTGTTTTATTATTCTGAACATAGCCCCGGTGTCACAAATTCAACTTAACTTGATTACATGTCTTTAAAAAAAAAAGAAAGAAAAAAATGAACAGGGAGCAGAGAAAGAAAAAAAAAAAAGTTTCTTAGATGCATTACAGGGTGATTCATCTGTGGCTTTGAAAATGTCAAGACCATAAGAAAACTGCCACTACATATATTAATTTGCACAATAACTGCCTATTAGTTTTCGCTAATGAAGACTTCAATAAAAAGGTCATAGCCAACCGAAAGCATAAATGAAGAACAGCACAACAAACCCCCACCATTCACTGGAATTACAATTTAATTCAATGATTAACTTCGTTAGAGTACCTAAGGATTATAACAGTGGTTCTAATGTAATAATTACTGAAGTACTAGTCAGTGGCGTAATGAAAGCTACATAACAGCATGCCGTCGCATAAAGCACTGTGGTTAAGCAAAGGGCAAGTGTACAGCAAATCCTTACCATTGACACAATCAGTGATTCCTACTGAACACACCACCTCAAACTCACTTTCACAGTACAACAGTGTGGGAAATGTTCAAACGCATCCGAAAAACTTATGTAATGAGCGATTTAAATGTCACAGTTCACAACGCACACTTATGTTCAGTTACACTGCAGTGATATGAGATCAATGTGAGCGTTTACAGGTAGGATCGATGTATAAAATTAATCTATCACTGTAAAAATAAGGCGGTGTCATTCAAACGATGCAAAACAGTGAGTCGGACACTCTCTGAATGGCAAGGGTTTGCTGTTTTATTCGTACAGTAACATCTCAGCGTATTTCTGCGGCGTTTGATGGACTCTTATACGAACAGAGTCTGACAGCAGGTTGGAGAGTCATATTTTAATGCACCCGACAGATCCTTGCACGCGGTTTGATTTCAGAACAGAACAGAGCATCCGTGTACAACACTGCGATCGTGTCAAATACAGACGTTAAAAATAAAAACGAAACGGAAGAGAAAGTTCAGAAACGCACCCACCCCTTTTGCGACACTACTAGACTACAGGCACACTTTTAGGAACCTTAAGTGAGGGGTTCAGACACACACACACACAAAAAAGGTTCAATTAACTTACAATTTTTTTTTTAAAGCATGCTGTTTATGCATCCTAATTTTATCTGTATTTTTTTGGTGTCCCGTTACTTTAACTTAAAATGAACAGATCTGTATATAAACCTCACCTAGCATGCCTTCTTTCTTGCGTCTATGCTGACTGGATTCAGTTCATCATCATAAAGCTCGTGGTCGATGCAAATGTTACTGGAAGAGAGAGATTTGTGCACTCGTAACTTTAAAACAGAATTGAACATGGTGCCACATAATATAAGCGTTTCCTTCCTTTGTTTCTCAAGCTGAACTATTAGAAATGTCCAATCGAGTGTGGAGTGAGCAATATTTGTTTTCTTTTTCTGATGATTTACAAGACATTTCTAAGAGTGTAAGGTTTAAGACAGAGGGTCGTAACAATCATTTACAATTAATTGCTGTATGTCTGTCCCTCCGGTGGTTGAGGAAGCTTCATATTCTCTTTGGACATCATAAGACGCCTTAGCTCTTGAAGAACGACTTTAATGCTATATGAGTTTTGCCATTTTGCTAGAATTGGTATGCTACGTGCATCCACCTGAAACAAAAGAAGAAAGGGAGGGGACATGTGGAAATGAGTTATATGATTTCGGTTACAGTCGCACATGAAATTAAACACCCTCTGCACTGAATTAAATAAAGAATATGCAGGATTTACTAAAGAAATGTATTGGCATTTGTGATATAATTTCAATTCATTCCTCAGTTATTAAAATCAAAGGGACAAAATGCTGGTTATAGTTACTCACAATAAAAATATACAGACTGTAAACTTTAAAAACATAGTTTTAACCCTCATAGTGTATGCTGAAAAAAAATATTTAGTTGTTATTCCCAGTGTGAGCGAAGTCAGTAAATCTTTGTCCAATGCAATAACATAAACTAGCATTTAAGGGGGAAACAAAATCAATCACAACATAGAAAGTATAGCCAGAAGATTGAAACATTATACTTGTTGGTTGGAAACTCATTATTATATTGCTAACACATAATCAAAAGTCCCACCCCAGCTACAAAATAGCCGTTTCACATTTCTGTTTCCAGACTAGCTTGGTCAACTCACAAAGGCAGTGTTTTACCGCGAATGTGATTTTAGCATAACAACTGAGGGATGAGTCAAAACTATTTTCGGTGCTAATCAAATTATGCCACAAATGCCGTTGAAACAGCTAAACTCAATCCTGGAACTCGTCAATGAGACTTACTTGTCGACCAAACATACCAATTAACTAAAAAGCACAGAAAACGTAAAAGGTTATACTAGAAGTCAAAGTGGGCGCAAATAATATTCCACTACCACAATAATGTCCTGTGGTATCAGTATGACTGCCGTATAAAAATGTGTCAAATAGATCTCAATTTCCATATGAGCCATGTGATTGGACTTTATAATCATTACTGTAGAGTTCAGGGTAAGATGTGTCATTTCATCTTGTGACAAAAAAACAAGAAACTGAATCTGAAACTGAACAGGGTGACACTCTTCAGTGTGAACATGGTGTAACCCTGCATCATATATCTCAGAAGTCATATTACAAAAGCTTCCTTCTCATTTTAGTTGAAGGCAGACATCCTTATGTATTAATTAGCCATATCACCTTTACTTGACTAAAGGTCAATTTGATATCACATTTAGGAACCAGCTTATCATATTTCCCCCTATTTCCTTCAAATAAATAGCTTGTAAAATGTCTAGGATTTAGTTAATATTAAACCAGTATACTTCTACTAAGCAAACGGCACAAAGACTTGGACTGATTCAAGTTACCAACCATTAAGAAAAACAGACACAAATGAGGATTCAACAAAATAACAACCCTCTGTGGGGTAATAAGGGGGTTTAATTTACTATGGCTCCTTTTCTATTTTGTATCCAGCTGAATCTCATTAGATGTGTTTGAGGTTCATTATTGGTTCTGCTTAGGCAGAGTGAAAAACGTCCCTCCTCTGCAGTACTGATGTGACTCGAGGGCCTCTGTTCTGCATCGCTATGAAAAACTGCAACATCACACATTTCTAACAGTTTGCTGCTAAATGATCTCAAACACGGCTGACGATACTCTGTTAAAATAACAATCAAAATAGATGATTCAACTTACCATCCCATTGGAATTATTTATTCCGTTCATGCTAATTTTTGTTACAAATCTAACATTCGGTGGTACTTCGGGATATTTGGGTCCGCACTCCACTTTCAGGCTGTATATTCTGTTTTCGTAATTAGTCTGAGAAATGAGGAAAAAGACAAAGGTTAAAGCCGAAATGCCAAGTGGAACAAGAGAACAGACCCATACATCTTAAACAAAAAAAAAAATCTCACACTTCAGATGCTGATGCAACGTTTTCATCCTTAGTATTCGATACGATAACAGCACACAGTAATAGACTACAGCTGGAAACACAGTATCACACTTAACTCAGGGTTTTATGATGCTACATTTGAGATGTTTTAAAAACCAAGTAGAGAAAATGTACAAACGGGAACAAAATATGTCAATATATTCTCAAAATGCGAATGACTGGGGAGCACAAAACAAGAAAGATTAAAAATACAGCTTCCAACAGAACTCAATTACTTTTTAATTCATTTTAGTAAGGCTTGAATATCTCTGTTCCCAACAACTAAAATATGGAAATAAATAACCATAACTTCTACTGGCCCTGCAAAAATGTGATATTCTTCCTCAGTAGTATTTACGATTACAAATATCTAGTTTCTTAAAAAAAAAAAAAACAATATGACTTAAGAAGTCATTTTCTGAGAAAGAGATCAAAATGAAGCGAGTTTGAATAAAACAAAAACTAGCATCAGCCAATGGACTCTTCAACTTAAAGTGCTCTCTCGACATATTTGTTCATGTTTTACGCATAAACGCAGTTTATTTTGTTGTTCAGTTTCTCAGAAAACAAGACTTCATAATATTTTGCATCTCAAGCAAATGCAAGACGACTGAAACATATTTAGATTTCTATTCTTGCCGTGAATGTAAAATTAAATGCTAGAAATTTATGTATTTATGACTTTCAGCTCCAATTTAAGACCTTTTAAGGCCTTAATTTATGGAAGGGCAAATTAAGACCTGCAAAAACCCTGCAATTTTTTCTTTAAATGATGACATGTCAAATTCACCAATATTATCTATACACAATTATCTTGTAATTTCAGGCTAGCTGAATAGTTTGAATGCTAAAGAACCACTTCACTTCTATTTAGCAAACCACTAGGTTAAAAGCTCCCTGAAAAACAAACAAACTAAAAGGTAGAATTATCTTACTTCGCCTGTAGAGCAGCACTATTATTATGAAGATTCTCTCTAAGAAAAAAAAGTGAAGGTCATTTTTCACCCTGAATTCAAAATAAAAATGTTAATTATTTACATTAGAATTTTAGGACCATTCATATTATTTTCATATTTTTACCAATTCAGATTTTTTTCTTTTGCACCCAAAATTTACTGTAGTGTGAAAAAAAAAAAACTCATTCACATCCTGCCTGGACACAATGAATTCTGTTTTATTACAAACTGCAAACATGTAATTCATAATGAAAGGGCTTGATTGTCACTGCAAACGCTCATAGAAAAGGCTTCATTATCTTTATGCAAAATATAATTTCAATCATTTTGAGGGTGAAATATGACTTAGGTTTCATGGCAGGGTTCAGTTTACCCATTAAGCAAATGAAACGAATCACAAATAATCCTAAAGACCTTTGAGTGATTCATATTTCCAGACCAATAAAGAATCAGGTGCCAACTTGAACAAATACATAAATCACCGAAGGACGTTTCCGCTGCATGACTGCTTTCATAGCATGCATCTTTATCTTAAATCTACACCACCAGCGTCATCAGTGTTCTCCCTTAACTGCTACATTAAACTGATTAAGGCGCAAACATACTCGTGCAGGTCCGATGATCATGCCCGTCCACCGTGTGAGAGTCATATCCTCGTCATCCTCCAGACCCCAGCTCACCGTCCCATCACCGACACCCTTCTGTCCTTCCTCCAGCTCTTCCAACAAACGAAAATTACGAGGGACTTTAACTCCTGCAAGAATCCCAAAACAATTCATGAACAACCATGTTTCTGGAAACCTTTGTTAGCAGCTGGCTAGTTGGTAATCATTTTTAATGAAGAATAAAAAAAATTAAGACTATTGTAGATTTATTATACATGCAGTTTCTATGAGTTCATATTAATTGAGTGACTTCAAGGAAAATTTATATTCTTAATTTGTCACGCCGTAAGCCTACATCAGTGAACAGGAATAAAAGTTGATTCAAAATGAACGGGAAATCTAAAATATACACTTTTCCTCTCCTTGTGTATTTATGATTCAATTTATGTAAAACGGTCTCATGAGTTCATCATCATTCAGGGAATTCATATCTAATGTCTAATTTCACAATGATCACAGTATAGTTTGTATATATATATATATATATATATATATATATATATATATATATATATATATACACACACACACACATATATACATATATGTGGTATATGAGAGTTGGATATTTTATTTAATATGAAACCAACATCTGTTTCCTTTTTTGTGGATGTGCAAAACCTTTTATTTGAGGTACGATTTAAATGAGTATTTAAATTATTACATTTAATTTAAATACTCAACCAAGACAAAAATTATAATGTAGGAACCTACAAGATTTAAACAATATGTGCATTTCAACAAACAAGTTATTATCACCACGTGTTTTCATAGATAATCCCATTTTTAAAAAAAAGTGGAGGGACAAGATTCTCAAGTTCAGGCGAGCGTCTAAAAGACCGACTGATCACTCATTTGTGAATGATTCAGGAAATGACACCCATGTTGCTTTATCAGTGTTTTCACTTCCTCAAAATCTTAAGACGATCACCAGATGCACAAGCCTGAACAACTTAATACATTTCTGATAAAATATTGGCTGATGCATCTGACCTCATGTAAACATTCAAGATAATATGTAAACACACACAGTCCTAGATTTCATATATCTGATTCTAGATAAGCAAATGTCCAAATCAGCCTGTGCAGATGTAATGATCTGTGAGTTTTGACATGTTAGAAACACAACAAGATGAGCTGTTCTTTACATATGTAGTTTATAAACTCTAAAATGTTATTTGATCTTAACATTTTCTACATGACTTCGCACTGCTGTAATTTGCATTAAATCATTAATTAAACAATTTGAAGTTGTAAAAGCTTCAGAGGGGTTTAAAATTCTCCTTTAGTGTATATGTATAAACCAACTCCACTTAAACTCTAAACCTCGTGTATTCTGTTATGAAATGGCTTTACACTTAAACGAGTGTTGTTATTAACCTATATATCTATATTCCACAATCACAACGCACTTCTCCAAAGACTTATTATATTTAAATAGTTTAGAATTACTATATGAGGGATTAACAGCCTGCTCGGGTGCTTTTATGAGAGACAAACAGCAGTTAAAGGCCCGTTATTCATGACTCTGGACGGATCCAGCAGAAACACGCGCGTCAATGCTCCGCCTCGCCTCACATTTGCACCGAAACACCCGCCCAGCTGCAATATACTGCATTTAATCTATGCCTTAGTTCTATACGAGTGCTTGATTATATCTGAAGTGTGTCTATAACGTTGATTAGCTGATGATAAAAAATAAATTTGATGTTATTTTTAAACTAAAGGGCTATCTGAGGGCCGTTAGCACGATGCTAACACACACGTTCAAACTGCACACAGATCTGTGAGGTGAAGTAAATTAAGGAGCTTGATAACGGTAGACCTCTCAGATAATCTATATTGGGTCGTGAGGCACGGGCTCAGCGATTCTAGAATTAAATTACGGCCGAGAAGGACCGCGAAGATTGAGGAGATTGCGAGACAAACCTGAGGAGGCCGCCATCGTCTTCTGCCCGAATCCAAAAGCGTACGAAGGCGTGACGTTGACGAGTCACGTGACTAATGTCGGTCATGAAGCGAGAGAGGGGCGTGGCTCCACTGCAAAATTATTATTATATAATAAATAACTTTTTTTCCACTCGTACACCTTGAAGATGTTGTCATGTTTTCAGGTGATGCAGTTGAATTATTGTTTTAAGTAGTCACTTTATACCTTTGTCCTCAATTTCTCCTTTTCAGCCCTCTGTAATATACATAAAAACAGGGCATTTATGACATTGTCCTTCAATTATGGACTTTTAAGTGAGAAAACAGACATCAGAGAGCATAAACAATTAATTAAATTTTTTTCTAAAATGACATTGTATAAAAAAAAAAAAAATCTGTTTCCTGTTCTCTACTATTCAGTTTCCATTGTTTAATTATTCTATTTATAATAAATCATAAGCTCTAGTTTGTGTTTGTTAATTCATTGTCATCAAGTGTTTTAGTTTTTAGTGTTTTAGTAAGTGAATCTCTGAGGTTTTAACCAGCACCATGTTATTGATTCGGGTCAGTGAATAGATGCTTTTCACATCTGATCATGTAAATAACAGCTATTAACTACCAAAGTCGTCTCTTGAACAACAAAATTCATTTATTGCAACCAGAAATTGTCCATACATATCACTATTAACAATATTCGCTCTAAAGAAACAGAGGATAGGATAAAGCAAGTAATAAGAGGGAGAAAGCAGCAGTTGTGCACAGTGAGCGTTCACAGAAGACGAACGGTCTTTCCTGTGACGGTCAAATAATCTTCATCAGCAAGTGCTCTGAGGGCCTCTTCGAACATGTCCTTCGTGATGGCCTGAAACAGGAGGAAAATGTTTAAGTTTCAGGCTTGCAGTTTATATAAAATCATAACATGTATAGTTAGAGTGCCTATGCATTATTCAAATAATCGCAAGGAAAATTACCGCTTCTGACTGGCCACGGAGATCATCAAACAGCTGCTGGTACTTCATAGCTGGGGTTTTACCCTTTGATTGGATGAGTTTCTTCAGAGCCTGAGCCACTTCCTCCTTACGCTTGCGTGCTGTAGCACTCATCCCTGTCCAGAAACAACCAATCAAAACCATCAGACTCCCTTTAATTTGCATACAACATCCACAGGTACTAGTTAAGTCATAATAAAGGGATAAGATGGGAAACTAATAATAAAAACAGTTCATTTACTTTAAACTGATTTAGAACTTGTTTTAAATTTACAATTTTATATAAATTCTTCTGAGACATAGCAGTGGTCTGCAGATGCATTCATATCTTCACAGAAACAGCCAATTAAAACCATGACATTAAATCTGCAGACATTAATAGGTACTAGTTAAGGATAATTGATATGCTAAACTGATATGATAAACGGAGGATCAGCACAGATTATACAAATCTAATATAAGTGTGACAAATAATAGTATTTTATACAATTAAATTACTAATTAATTTAATAGAATACATTCTTAAATATATAAAAAATTTTGAAAAATAGCACAGATTATGAAATAATTTTCAAATTAAAACTGTAGCTAATAATCTCTCATATATATAATTTATAAATAAATAATCTAAATTTGAGGAACAGCCCTCAATTATTTATAAATCTAATTTAATTATGAAGTAATTTTTAAAACGAAGAGTAGCATAACATTTCACAATTGTACATAATTACATTATTCATTATTATTGATTCATCATTTATTAGTACTCTTAATAATGTAAGAATATAATATTAATACTTTTCTTTCGAGTTCTAAACAAGACCGTGTAACTGGACCTGACCAGTACTAACAGTTTATTACTGCATCTCTGAACTAGTGCTGTCAAACGATTTATCGCATCCAAAATAAAACTTATATTTTACTTATAAGTTAAATAAAAATGTTGTGTTTTATATAGTACATGCATTTACATGTAATAAAATATATATTGTATATATACACATAATAAATATACACAGTACACAAAAATAGATCATGATAAGCTTTTTGTAGTACTGTAAGCCGTACCCGTGGTGAGGATGGAGATATCCACGAATCCTGTCCTGGGATCAGTTGCGGACTGCTTCAGGGCTTCTCTGTGCAGTCTCTTGGCTTCCTCCACATCGATGGACTCGACTTTGCTTGAGAAACGTACTTTAGCGTGAGCTTCAGCCAGTCTGATGAGAGACTCCAGCTGACGGGGGTATGCTGACACCATCCCTCTGCCGCTGCCGATCTTACGCATGTCTACATAGGCCTGTAAAGGTCAAAATTACAATTCATTTGATATTGTCAACATGCATTCGCTCGCATACTGCAGTACTACAGCTACACTGATCTATATTGTTTCTGTACCTCGATAAGGGCCTGACTAGCTTCTTCACTGAGTCTGGGATGCACAGTTGTACGTGCGAAAGCGATGTAGTCTTTCAGCATGGCCATGTCCAGATGCTCCTCTTCAATCTGCTCTTCACTCTGATAATACAGAGACACGAGGTGATGAGCCAGACGCCGGTCATACGCCTCGTCCTGAGGGTCCAGCATCAGGAAGATCAAATCAAACCTAACAACCAGAGATTTTATTAGTTCACTAATAGAGAAAATGTTCAACAAAAACAGTTTAAAACGTATTTTAATGTTTAAAACAGATGAGATCATTAAAGTCATGCCATTTACGGTCTATAATAAACGTCTCTAGGGTTACTTGTACAATTTGCCAATTTTAGATGTATTAATTTTTTTTATACATCTTTATACAGTGGGGACTTTATTGCTAACACTAGATAACTTTATTTACATGGTCAAAAGTGACAGTAAAATATTTATAATCTTACATAAAATTTAAATTAGGTTCTTTTTAACTTTGTTCAACAAAAACTTAAGCATTTGGTATGTTTTACTCTAGTGTCAGTGAAATATATTAGTCAATTAATAGCATTAGCAAAATAGCAATTAATAGCATCCAAAATGAAGTGTTTGTTTACGTAGTGTGTGCACTGTGTATACGTGTGTGTGTGTGTGTGTGTATATATATATATATATATATATATATATATATATATATATATATATATATATATATATATATATAGATCTATTTTAATTGTAAAGTTTTAGTAATTTTGTTGTGTTTCTCTTTTGTAATGCCAATTTTATATTGGTTTGTTTTACTACATGAATAAATTACATGAGAAATTTTGTTTTTGCAACTAGCTTGGCAAGTGTTCACCATTTATTTAGAGCAACAAAAGTGTTTTCTAACAGTTTAAGTTACCAATAATAACTAAACTTCTGAAGAGTTATGTAACTCACTTTTTACAATCAACTGTAAATTGTTTCTCTCAGAAAGACATCACATTATGTATGTTAAGTGTAAACAGTGTCATGTTGCTCTCTTACCTGGACAGAAGTGTGTGAGGCAGCTGGATGTTTTCTATGGTGGTCTTCTTGGGGTTCCACTGAGACTCCACCGGATTGGCTGCGGCGAGGACGGAGGTCCGAGCATTAAGCTGGCAAATGATTCCAGCCTATGACACACAAAACCTGCATTAATGACCTGTCCTGACAATCAATGGCCACAGTGATCTTTCACACATCACCCTCACCTTAGCAATCGAGAGCGTTTGCTGCTCCATGACCTCATGCAGCACAGACCGCGTGCTGTCGCTCATCTTATCGAACTCGTCGATGCAGCAGATGCCGTTGTCGCTGAGCACGAGCGCTCCTGTCTGCAGAACCAGCTGTCGGGTTTCTGGGTCCTTCATCACGTACGCTGTGAGCCCCACAGCGCTGGATCCTTTCCCCGATGTGTACTGACCGCGAGGAACCAGGTTATACACGTACTGCAGCAGCTGGGATTTACTGGTGCCCGGATCGCCACAAAGCAGGATGTTGACCTCTGCGCGGAAGTTTCCACGGCCCGTCTGAGTGAAGTCCTTACGGGTCCCGCCAAATAACTGCAGCAGGATGCCCTGAAAAAAAAAAAAAAAAAAAAAAAGATCTATTAACTCACATCCTGGGAAACATTTGAATTGCATCTAAGGAAAAACATGAGCCAGTCTTAAGCAGTGCCAGTTAAAACTCACTTTCTTGATGTCCTCGTGTTCATAGATGCTGGGCGCCAGCGCGGAGGACAAGCGGTCGTAGACGTCCGGTTTGGCCGCTAGCTCTTTGAGTGCTGCGACACGTTCTTTGGTGAAGAGTTTCTGCTCGCCGTCCTCGTCCAGTCCATGAAGACGCTTCTCATCCGTCTTCCGGAAGTGGATGGCGTCGATGTGGGTCTTGTACACAGACTTCACCTGGCTCTGTCGGGGGTTCAGACGCATGGGGGCGGCTCTGTAAATGCCTGATGAGAATAACAGACACGCTGCTTAGACTTTCAACAACACCAGTTATATTAGAATACATTTATAAAAAATAAAATAAGTAAAGTTTGAACTTCTATGAACATCAACGCTTTTAAACAATGTAATACAAAATTCTCTTGATAAATTAAGATAAATAAGCTATAAATAATTCTGTATTACATATATATAATCCTGCCAATAATGTGCGCAACTACTTATTTATAATTATAGCACATCACATGACACTGTTTATTTAAGATTTAACTATTATTAGAAATGTAATCTATGTATAAACAATGAAAATATATAGAATATTTTAACATCATAATGTAACATCACAAACAACAGAATAATACTAACATTGTGTTATTACTTAACTGATATAAGTTATTCTATTAATGTTACAATAGGAACTGTTGAAAAATATTAAAATGACACTAAAATAGTAGCATTAAACAACAATATATATTAATTAACAATATATTGTGCAAAAAATAAAAAGATATATAAAAGTTAGAATATTAATAATGTTCATAACCTATAAATATGATTCATGAAAAAATCTAAAATAAACACTACAATATTTATTAATAATAACAAAAACAACAACAAACATTAATTGAAATAAGGAATAATCAGTAAATATTATAATATTAAATGATTTATAATAAACAAATGTTATGAAATCTGAACATAATTTTTAAGTTGACGTAAACTTATCCACTAGGAGTTTCTCTAAAAGAATTTGAGTATAATAAAATCAAAACACTCCAATATTTAATGTTTCTGAAAGTCTAGCTGTTAAACTATTTCTGCTCCACAACTTTGAGGAGGCTACAATACAGGCATTGTTCATAAAGTAAAGAAAGAGGAAGAACCAGACAGGATAAGCGCTTATATAAAACCACATAAAGCTTCAATGACAGCAGGCCGTACCAGTGATGTTTATTCTGTCTCCAGGTTGCACTTTGTCAACTAGATCATTGTGTGCATAGACGATGGTGGTGTGTGGCGTCTGACCCGCAGGCATGTCCTCTGGAGATTCCTGGAGCTTTATCTGTCAGGACAAAAGACAAGGAATAGAGAGAAAAAAAAAAAAAAAAAAACTTTTTGTTACGGTATAAAGCACTACTTAAATGCAATCAAAAAAAGAAACTTTCATTACATAAATTATATAATGCACATTTAAAATAAGTAATAAATATATAAAGTATAAAATGTATTAAAAAAGAACAAATATGACACTAAAAAGAAACTAAAAAAAAATCTAAATATCCCACCATTTGTTTGTCAGAGAAGGCGGAGCGGTTATGCACCAGCGCCAGGCTGTGGGTGGTGTTGCAGTTACGGCAGACGGCAGGTTCAGCGATGCGGCCGCGGTCCACCTCCACACGCGTGTTAAACGCACACACCTGACAGCGGAAGAACGCCTCCTGCATCTCGGGGATCAGCTGAGAGGTGCGGATCACCATCCCACTGATAGTGATGAGCTGGTCAATATCTGAAAGAGACCAGAGAGTGAGACATTCCTCAATAAACAGTGTGCGATCATGACACACTGGGTCTCTGGTCTCTCACCTTCAGGGTTGAGCGCGCGCATGTTTCTGGTTTTCACGGCGCTGTAGGGACGCACTTGAATCTGATGCTCCAACACGGAGTCTGGGAAACGATCGAAGAAGAGCTCGTTGACGGCCATATCGAAAGTGGGGATGACTTCCTGTGAGGAGAAAAGTTAAAGACTTTCAATAACAGGTAAAATTGACAATACAATAAAGTTTTGTAATCTTTTTGAAAGAAAAAGCTCAACGAGACTGCATTTATTTGATTTAAAGAAAATAGAGTAAAATTGTGAAATTATCACAATTTAAAATAAACAATTTTTATTTGAATATATGTTAAAATGTAATTTATTTCTGTGATGCAAAGCTGAATTTTTCAGCATCAGTACTCCAGTCTTCAGTGTCACATGATCCTTCAGAAATCATTCTTATATACTGCTTAAATGTTTTTTTTTTTTTTTAATCTTTGATGAATAGAAAGTTCGAAAGAACAGAATTTATTTGCATTTGGAATTTTTGTAACATCATAAATGTTTTATATCTTTTTTATTCTGTACTGAATAGCAATTTTTATTATGTAAAAACAAAAATAACTTGTTGACCCAAATCCCTTGTCGATGTTTATCCCCCTCACCTGTGGATAACAGATCAGCTGACGGTAGAGATCAGCATCAAATATCTGAATATGACCGCAGTTCACATTCAGCACTGGCTCTCCAACAACACTGATCTGAAACACACACACACACAAAGCAGCAATATTATTACACAAGAACTGGATATTAAGGATCCTGCATGACTAAACTTGTGCAATCATTGTTTATGTCTTTCTAGTCAGTTCTGCACTCCTCACCTCATCCAGTTTCTGCATATAAAGAGGCTCGTTCAGATCCAGCCCCTGGTTCTCCTCCTCTCTGGAGTTGGGGTCTGTGAACTGCTGCAGGAAACGCTGCAACAACAAAACACAGATTTTCAACCAATGATCATTTTGTCATGGAAGATAAGCTTTCTGGCAGTCAGCTGTGGATGAGTGTAGTTACACAGACTGTATTCACACCTGAAACTTCTCCTTGCAGGTTCCCACATTGACATCAGTCCCCCAGATCACCAGCCTCTGTCCTGCACCCTGCTCGC